>NW_016811584.1:4696380-4741827 GCF_001698545.2 Rhinopithecus bieti | reverse complement strand
GGGAAGCTCCATTCTCCAGAGTAACATTTTAAAAAAGCCAAACACCTCACTTCAGTGTAGATGTTGGTTATTTTTCCATTCCATGTATCCATAGCTCCCTCTTCCAGAAATGCAACCTTGGTTTTCCTCAGGAACTACTTATCATTCTCCATCCACGTGTGTGAGATGGAGCTGATGCCTCCTCCAGTGCCCACAGCTCTGGGGTGGCCTTGACCTCAGCCTGGTCAATCATTGCCTTGTGTCTCCTGGGTACAGCGATTGGTTGGGGGATAGACCCATGACCTAAACTGATCCAGGAAAGACATCCTGAGACTTTTGCTTGGATTTTGGGGAAGGAAGAGTTCTCTTTGCATGTGGCATACTGGCTGTAAGCCTAATCTAAGCCCTGATTTGCCAGGCCCACTGTATTGAGAGGGCCTTCCTTGGAATGAGGCCAATGTGGAGAAAAGCAAAGAATAGGGAAAGGGGGATAGAGACCCCTGATCCTTAGGATTTTGTGGAATCCTGGATCTGGCCAAGTTCAGAGCTAGATCCACTCCAAGACTTTGTAGTTGCATGAACTAATGAATTCCCATTTCAGTTGAAGATACTTTTAATCAGTTTTCTATCATTTATGCCAAAAAGATATATTTGAAAGATACAATTATAGGGGTTCCACACCCTGAGCTTTTTGTATCTCTGAACATATTGAGGCCAAACATCCAGTGGAAACCACACAGTCTTTGTTCTCCAGTAAACACTGAAACCTTCTTTTCTAAAAGGGAAAGCAGCAGATCCAGTAGAAATGGCATGACTAATCTTGCCCTGCATTACCATTCTAAGACCAGAAAATCCCTACATAAACAGTGCAAAGTCAAAAATTTGCTAGAAATATCACTAAATCAAAATGCTGAAGCTTCAACTCATTGGAACATCACTTATTTTGTGCATCAGCATAAGCCTAAGTCAACAGGAGCTTGTGCTGTATCAGAGGAAGCAAAGACAAACTACAGAATGAGCACAGCTCCCCAGCTTCCACTCAGTGAAATTTATTTTTTTGTTTGTTAATTTCCATCCCAGTGCTGGAGCCAGGCAGTATAAAAATCCTATTCCACATACTAGATAAAATTCACTACACATTGTGGTAGGCACAATCTTCCCCCACCCCAAACAAAGATGTCCACATTCTAACCCCCTAACAAAGATATCCACATTCTAACCTCCAATCCATGCACATGTAATGCTACGTGACAGGAGAGAATTATGGTCACAGATGGAATTGAAGTTGCTAATCAGCCAAACCTAAAGTAGGAAAGTGGGGAGAGGAGCCTGGATGATCCAGGTGGGCGCCGTGTAATCTCAAGGGTTCTTAAAAGTGGAGGAAGAGTCCGAAGAGGTGGCCAGGGTGATCATCTGTGTGAAGGACAGGACCTTCTGTTGCTGGCTTTGAAAGTGAAGGAACAGGGCCATAAACCAAGTAGCATAAGCGGCCTCTAGAGGCTTGGAAAGGCAAGGAAACCGTTCCCTCCCAAAGGTTCTACATTGCTTTCCTAACACTGCCATTAGAAATGCCCATCAATGGTTGCTTGAACAGCAGACACTTACTCATTCACAGTAATGGGGGCCAGAAGTCCAGCATCAAAACATCAGCTGGGTTGCTTGTTGGCTTGCAGATGGCCGCCTTCTCCCTGTGTCCTCACATGATCTTCCTCTGTGCGGGAGCATCCCTGGTGTCTCTCTGAATGTCCACACTTTTTCTTCTTATATAGTTGCCAGTCAGATTGCATTGGGGCCCACCCTAAAGGCCTCCTTTTAACTTAATCACTCCTTTAAAGATATTATCTCCAAATACAGCCGTATTTGGTGGTACTGGGGGTTAGAACTTCAATATATGAAGAAGTCAGCCCATAACAGCTTCCAAATGGGAATACAGCCCTGCCAACACCTTCATTCTAGCTCAGTGAGACCGCTGTCAGACTTCTAACCTACAGAACTGTGAGGTGATAAACGTGTGTTGTTTTAAGCCACTACATGTGTGGTAATTTATGTCAGTCATGGGAAATGAATACAAGCATTTTAAGCTAAGCTTTTTGCCATTATTAACTTAATTTTTACCCTACATCAGCCTTATGAGAAGGCATCATCTTACCTCCATTTCACATTGCTAAAAATAGTGAGGCCTGAACTTAAACTCAGATGTGACTGATTCTAAAGCCTGTGCTCCACCACCATCCCATTCCTCTGTAAAACATCCCAGATTTGGAAACTTTTAAACTTTTAATGCAGGATGAATATACAGAGTACCAGAGTCAACAGATGCACAGGGTTGCCTGGTCCCAGCCTCTCATTTTGAAAATGAAGAAAGAGTACAGAGAGAAGTGGTCTCAGAGACTCAGAACAAGTTTTCTGGGGCCAAAGTAGAGTCTAGGTCTTCTGGCTCCTAGCCCAGCACAGCAGCTGCTCTTTCTCCTCTAACCATGTCAAGAGCCACCTCATATGTCTTACCCCATCTCTCCACAGCATCTCGCTGAATGACTTTGCGAAAAGGAAGCCAAGACCCAAAGTCCTGCAATTAGAAAGTGGCAAAGCTTGGTTTCAGCCCCATGGTCACTCTTAAGACTCTTCCACTTGATCACATCTTTTACAGGAATATCCCATTATGAGAACACAAATTGCATGTAAAAATCTATCTTACATTCCTTGGTAGCAGTTCGGTGCCAGGCTATATAGCATGTTACCTCTCTTCAAATCAAACTGAAGGCAACCTCAGAAAGAAGAATAGCCTTTAAAATTCTGGTTTGAATCCCAAACTTTGGCCTGGAGTCTGGATAAATAAGGGTGTGAAGTAGCTTCATTTCTATTAATTTATCTAGAAAAGTCAATAGTAGCTGAGATACCTCTGAGCAATAGACTGTTAGTCTGCGATAGGAAGTCAGACTAAGGCTCTGCAGGGCACATCACAAAGCTTCATGCCCCTATGGCTTCTCTGAAACACCCCAGGAGCTGGCTTTTATTTTCCTACTAAAAACGTTTATTTCATCTCCATTTGTGAAATGCCCTGGCCACATGGCTGATGGATTTGGGAATAGGTGACTTCCTTACACATGATGGAATGTTGAAAGGCTGTAAATATGCCTAGCTAGTAACAATGCTTGATTCATACCACCATCCTCTCCTGATCAAGATGGAGAACTGCTGGGCCTTGCTCACCTGAGATGGGAGGAAATAGCCATGTTTGTAAGTTGCTGAGCCTAAGAGGCCCATGGAGCTTTCCCTTTGCTGAATTTCAACAGTGCTGTCTCCCTTTATGACCTGGGGAATCTCTTGAGGGAAATTTTCAGGGGATGATAGAGGGCTAGCTGAGGATATTTGTGTGCTGTATGTTGGTTGCTCAAATATTGAGAGTGAATATCCCAGAAAGGTCAACTGTCTTTATCCATATATAGCAAAGTTTCCCATGAGAATTGTTTTTGCTGAAACATAAAGGATATTATTTGGGGCTTTAAACATGAATGTAAAGCGTGGTAAAAACTGTCAGGTTGGATTTGCTTTAGGTAAGCATCCTTGGGCTTCCACTGGCTACTTAAAGTGACTAAACTAGCAAATCAGGGCCTCTATGATGCTGATCAAAACCAAATTTTATTAACGTGAAATGAGAGCACACTCTCTTCAAGTTGAAGGAATTTCACTTTTGCTTAAAATTTTAAGTGAGATTTCAGTTCCAATAGATTGGAGAACACAGAAAGCACCAACTGGGGTGATTATTTGTGATGAAAGTATAGTCAAATATAACAAGGTGAACTAACTTTAAATAAAAAAAGAGAAGTCATTACTGAATTTGGACTATCAATGTGTTACTTTGTTTTTTCTTTTAAACAGCTTTTATTTTATTTTTTAAAATTTTCTCTGAAATAGTCTTCGTTTTGTCATAATATTCCCCCACTGAAGGTTAGGAGAGGGGAGATTAAGAAAGGAAGAGAGCCAAAGGTAATTAAACATTCTATTAATATTTAAAATGTTGCAATCACAAGCATCTTACTGTTAGTAGTCCTGTTATCACATTCATATCCCATAGGCTCAATTCTACTGTCAATGTGCTCACATCACTCACATGAAGCTGCAGAAGACAGCTTGCTATAATTTATTGGATGGTTTAACACTGTCAAAAGATTCTTTACCTGGTCCAAATCTCTCTGATTAAACAAATACACATACACAGATACATGCATAGACACATGCATACACACATACACACTTCTTAAAAGTTTTCTAAATCAATCTTGAGACAGTCACTTGTGAAAATTCCCTCTTGGATTAATTACACTTTTCATTAGGCCAGAGATTATAAGGGCACATATATGACATAGCTTGTCATGGTTTTAGTTGGTCAAAGAATAGAATAATCAATCATCTCCATTCTTAGAGAATGGCATAATCAAAAGAATTATAGAGGCAACTCGAGTCATTTTCGGAAATGAAATGACCGAAACAAAATAGCTGAACAATTACAGTGATTGTCAGTTGTTAACTGTGGATAAATATGTAATGATCCCAAGTGTTTCTCTAACAACATGGAAATTAAAATCATCACTCTTACTTGAGTCCTCGCCACTAAAAATAGGGTGGGATTTGCAGAAGACTAGCTTGGGCTTCCATTTGCTTTCATTCGATAGATTAATAAATACATACATAAATAAAAAGTCCAGATCTAGAAAATAGTGGTTTAATTAAAGAAGGCCATTAGCTCATACATTATACATCAGCTACTGCACTGTAACTAGATGCTGCATGTAGGTGTTCAATTTACACTTGATTCCAAAGGTTAGGGTGCTTTTGTTTCATGTCACAGAGAAGAAAATGCCAACTTTCATTCTGCTTCTATAGTTGGAATGACTTCCCTCTGACTTTGTAGGAACTTGGTAATTCCTAGTGAATGAGATTTCCCCTGGGATCCTTCTCCAGAGAGCAAGCTCAGGTCCTGCTTCAGCAGTCTACAGACAGAAAAGCATGTGGACTAAGACAGCAGTCAACTCAATACTATGCATCACCTCTTTTTGTTCCCTTAGTTTCTTAAAAAAGGCATCAAGATGACTGCCTTTATTTTAACAACTCTAAAAATATTTGCTTGGGACATAATGCCCAAATTTCCTCCTGGACCGTTAGGACTTGTAACGAGGGAGATATGTTTTATTCATCTCTGTGTCCCCAGTATTCAGCACTATGTCTGCCAAGTAACAGGTGCTTGGTTTATTCAGCGAATAAATGAATAAATGAAAGACATCTGATATCTATAGCTCTTTAGTCACATTAATTTCTTCTTCTGTGGCCCTCTACTCCTCTGTTATCCAGCCTTTGCTTGAATCTCTCAAGCATTCTTGAAATTTAATTTTCAGGCATGTGTGACTTACCCTGAATACTGCTTTGTCCCCCACGCCTTCCCACTTTCCCTGATGGCCTGTCATTTGATGAAACACCACCATGTTTACTGTTGTTCTTAGATATCGATCGGATTTTCTCTCCATAGACACATCCCAGTCAACGGTTTGTAAATAACTTTCAAGAACACTCATTCTCTCCCCTTCCCTGTGAGGTCGTAGGTGGACTATAGGAAATGACCATTCCCACTTTACGGACCAGAAAACTGAGGCTCAGGTGTGAGGTGAGACCCTAAACATGGGATTCCTTTCACTTAACCCACCCTGTACTGAAAATCATGCTTTATATGGAAGTTTTTATTCTGCAGCTGAAGAGATTGAGGTTAAATAGAAATAAATGAAAAACGGCAAGATATCTAAAACTGGGCTCATGCGAGTGATGGTGAAACACGCAGAAATTGATTAGATGGGGGCAGGGCGTGGTGGCCCACACCTGTAATCCCAGCACTTTGGGAGGCTGAGGTGGGTGCATCACCTGAGGTCAGGACTGCAAGACCAGCCTGACCAACATGGTAAAACCCCGTCTCTAGTAAAAATACAAAAATCAGCTGGGCATGGTGGTGTGTGCCTGTAGTCCCAGCTACAAAGGAGGCTGAAGCAGGAGAATAGCTTGAACCCAGGAGGTGGAGGTTGCAGGGAGCTGAAATTGTGCTACCACACTCCAGCCTGGGCAACAAGAGTGAAACTCTGTCTCAAAAAAAGGAAAAGAAAATAAAAAGAAATTGATTAGATGGCCATTTGACCACAGCTCTCAAAAGATTGTTCAGGATGGGCAGGTAGGGTCCCTATGGACCACCTCTGCCTTTTGTCGGGGATGGCAGCACTGAAGAGTGTTCCTTCCCCAGTCTAGTCAGCCTCATCTGGAGGGTGGGTTGAGCTGCTCCAGAGAATCTAAGAGAGGGCTGGGTGCTGTCCTATCAGTGAGCATCATCGTCTTTTCTGCCTACACCCTTCACTGCCTCTTTGGTGACAATTCCTAGATTTCTTGTGGGGAATTACTCCACTTTCCAGTGGGCCTGTGACCTCATTGGGCCCATCAGCCTATCTCCAAGGAATCTTAGCCATGTACAATGTGGGCCAGATACACCCCAGCAGTGGCCCTTTTGCTAACATGCTTCTCTACCTGTACCAGTCTGTCCCTTCTGAGGCCGGGTTGTTCATCCTTCTCAATACTGTGAGCTGTCTTTGTCTTCTTCCAGGCAGTACTTCTCTTTTTCATAGGCCAGCCAGATTTGGGATCTGTTGCTTATAACTAAATTTGACTTGACTGATGTAGAAGAGAGATGAAGGAAGAGATTTTCTGTGAGTTTGATGGGCCTGGTAGCTGTCACCCAGAGGGTAGACCTGTCTGGACTCTGTGTGTACTCCATGTCAGCTCCTGCTGAGCTATGACCTGCATTGCCAGGAAAATGTCCTTGTCACTTCCCATTGTGATAGCCAGGGAACGAGGTACTATTGTCAGAGAACTACCCGGGAAATGGACGAGGGCAAAACCTTTGATATTGTCAGTTCAGTTGGAGAAGAGAGAGCATCCTGATAGGCTAGCAAGAAACGTATGGGCCTTGGGTCTGGTTTTTCTTTTTCAGTACAACTAAAAGATAATGGCAGCAGGTGATAACATTTGGTGTCAAGCTTGCAGACACTGAAGTATAGAAGGAATCTCTGAAGTCATGTGATGAGGGGAAAGACATGTTCATTTCTGGAAAACAGGTGACAAGTGGTAAAGCATGTGGGGTAGAGCCAGTACTAGCGTGAAGAGGAGGTTCTCTATTTGAGACTGTGTATGTGTGTGACGGGATGGGGGGTGCCTCTGCTCAGCTCTTCCACAAACCCGGGGTCTGTTGAATATCTTTCAGGCCTGAGAGTGGCCATAAAGTTGGGGAAAGGAAGAAAACCCTGAAACTTGAGCGTCACTGTAGACAAAGTGGACATCAAAGTATCAGTGTTCCCTGACTTGGAGGCTTTAGATAATGAGGGAAGAATCAGACCCCTAATTGAGCTGCTCAATCCTCCTGCAACTCATTCTCCCCTTCTGGCAAAATAATATCACCAGATAAACCCAAATGACAACAACTTCCATTAATTAAACACTTAATATATTCCAGAGATTGTGCTAAATGCTTTATATTCATGATTTCATTTGATTTTTCACACCAACCCATGGAGTCGGTACAGAGTTTCTGTTGGGCTGTAGATAGACAGGAAGAGATACACACACACACACACACACACACACACACACCCCTTCACATACACATTAGGAAGGAGGAGAGGTAGGTGTACCCCAAAGCCCAAAGCGACATGTAGCTGCCGATAATATTGTCCAGAGAAGATGAGGACTTGCTTAATTTCAGGAGCTCAATTCTTGCTATGCCATGACCCTCTGAAGTTTGCTCACCATTTCAGAGGAATATAACATTACTTTCTTATACACTTTCTTAAAGTATCTTATATTACTTTTATACCATTTCAGAAAGCATATAATAATCTCTGTTCACAGGAATGTTTATAAACATCAGACTCTGCTTGATCTTGAATGAAAGACAGTCTCAGAGAAGCCTCACCCTCATTGCTGAATGATATCTCTGCCTCTAGCTTTCTCCAAAATGCAGAAAAGCTCATTTTACCACCATTGTTGTATGTTACTATTCACGTCTCAATGTAACAGGGTGAGAAAGAAGTAGAGCCAGGATTTGAACTTAGAGTAGAAAAGCTGCCAAGATATTGTCTAGAGCCCTCTGGGGACTGACCCCATCAGAGTGGTGTCCATGTGTCCAGGTCCTGAGTGCCTGGCTGTCTTTGCCACATTGACAGGTACTGCCCTCAGTGGCCCTCTAAGGTACAGCCACCTACAGAGGCCCTGGCTAAGATGCCCTCTTGGCATGTGACCCGGGTCTGTGATTCGAAATCGGGTTTCTGCATGGTAGGGGGAAAGAAAGTTATCACGGGGAGACATTTGTACAGCATTCCTGGAGCCACACATCCAGGTTTTGGACTGGATTTTTGAAGGTTCTCCCAAATCATATCTCTCCCCCCATCTCCAAATACCTAGCTCTAGAAACAGAACCCCCCTTCCACTTGGCCAGCCCTGTAGGTTCTTGAGAGCAGGGTTCACACATCACCTGCCTTTCCCAATTCTACTGTTCAGGCCACCAGCCCCTCCCTTCACAGCTCTCTTCCATCAGGGTTTCATAGTCAGAGCCATCCAGGACACTCTCCTATCCTAGCTGCAGATCTAGGGTGCAGTTCTGATGCTTCAAAATATCTGTGTTACTACCTGCCCCCAGGCCATTTCAGCAACTAACATTCCTGTGACACAGCTTGCTGGGTAGTTTTAGGGATGTGACCTAATTTGATTTTCAGTGTCTTAAATAGTCATTATTGTCACTTTTATTGTCCAGGCAGGGACGGGGAGGTTAGTTTCTCAAATAAAAACATTTTAGATTGCCAAAATACTATTACAAATTCCTTAAATACCCATGAGCGAGAAAATGCATATTTATATCATCAACTGTAAAAAGCAAGAATCACCTATGTAGTTCCTACATTATTTACTCTATGTATAAACATAAGAACATAATCAGCACCCATACACAGATGCGGGAGTTTTCAAATGATTTCACCTTTAAGGTAGCTATCGATTCCCCAGAGATGGATAAGAGATGAACTAGAAAATTCTAGCTTTCTCGCTTGCTGCCATTTGCTACACCTGATTTTAATATAAATCCTCAATGACTATACTATATGTTGTAGATGTATTTGTTACAAGGATTTAGATGGCAGAGCTGTATCTAATAAAACGGGGTCTGGGGTGCTTCGTATTCTAAGGATACTTAAAATGGAAACATCTGGATGATACGTTTTTAATGTACAATTGAGAAACCAAGGTTCCAGAGGGTAAGGGACCTCCCAAAGCTATACGGTGGCAGAATGGGGCTGGAGCCTGATTCCCCCACTCCTAGGCTGGGTCTCTTGCTGTAGCATATCCATCCATTACTGTGAATCACTCCATGGGCATGGTTGAAACTACAATTTTATTGGTTGGTATATAATGACTGTGAATATCACTGAACTATATTTATTCCATAGGGATTCTTCACCCCATAAGTATATTCCTGGAAACCATCTCAATGATACTTTATTTTTCTTGCTTTAGGAAGTCAGAGAAACAGTCTCATATATGTCTTGTGTTTGTCTCATATTTGTCTTATGTGACATCTGAGCTACCATCAATTTAGGATCTGGAGGGGATTCATAAATTAGATGTTAAGGTTCCTTTGAAAAAACACAACTATGATAATTGGGCCCTTGCCATGTGACAGGGATTTTGCCAAATGGTGTATATGCAATGTCATGTTTAATGTTTATTAATGAAACCATAACTTTTTAAAATCCCATTTTAGAGTTGTAGAAACTGAGTCTCAGAAAGGTCAACTAACTTGCCCAAGGTCACACAGCTAAAAACCAGGAGAACCTGGATTCAAATCCAGATTTCTCTTGTTCCCCGACTCTAAACTGCTGAAAATGCTGACTGTACCAAATCATCATTGTCTGGGTCATTAGTCTTGATGGAAAGATATAAGCACAAGTGTCAGCAGGTCAGAACATAGAGCCACTTTCTAGTTCTTGAGGACAGGCACAATGAGTGCCCTTTTCCTCACAGCCTCCTCAGTGCACACCGACATGGTTTGGGTCTGTGTTCCCACCCATATCTCACATTCAATTGTAATTCCCAATGTTGGAAAAAGGCCTTAGTGGGGGGTGATTGGATCATAGGAGTAGTTTCTCATGAATGGTTTAAGACCATCCCCCTTGGTAGTTGCCTGGTGATAGTGAGTGAGTTCTCACCAGATACAGTTGTTTAGAAGTGTTTAGTACCTCACACTCTCTTTCTTTCTTCTGTTACCTCCCTGAGAGATGCCTAGCTCCCACTTCACCCTCTCCCATGACTGTAAGTTTCCTGAGGCCTCCCAAGAAGCTGAGCAGATGCCTGCATTATGCTTCCCATAGAGCCTGCAGAACCATGAGCCAATTAAACCTCTTTCCTTGATAAATTACCTAGTCTTGGGTATTTCCTTATAGCAATGCGAGAATGGACTCATACATACGCTGTCAGGTATGACAGTGATCAAATGCTATCGCCTTTACAAATGCACAGTGAGAGCAGCTCATGAACTTGGCCATGGCCACATCCCCACACCTCCTGTTTTAGGGTCCTCCTTCCTTTGTCTCAGACTTACATTGCCAGGGCATAGTCCCTTTAGGATTGCTTTTTAGTCTATAATATTCTAATGTATCAGACAGAATCCAGAGAAGTGACAACATACTGCCACACACTGAAGTGAGAATATTTCTTGCCAACGCGAATTATTTATGGTCTAACAGTTAACCAGTCACTCAACTTGACGATTTTGGCGCCACAGGGCTGTTTTATTACCCTCAGCATAAAGACGCCTTGTACATAAACAACATTTACTATGACAGTCTGCTAGCTGGCTTGTTAAAGCCATGCTGTGTTGGGACAAGATTGCTATAACTGAAGCAGAAAGCACTGTGCTGCTTTTGTTCACCTCTGTATCAGCACACCTGGCTCACCGTAAGTGCTCACATATGTTGGTTAAAACATTCACCAGTTACTTATGGAGAGCCTACTATGTGTCAGGTTATTCTCTAGACATTGGGGATACAAAGGAGAGAAAAGAGTTTCTGTTACTGTGAGGCTGACATTCTAATTGGAGGAAACAGACAATAAAGAAATAGATTAACACCAGTGCTTTGAATAAAAATAAAGCAGAGCATGGAGGATTGGGAATGGTAAGAGCTGGCGCTGTGGTCTAGGATAGCTTCTCTTGTTGGGCAACATGTGAGCAGATAGCCAAATGATGTGAGAAGAATATTCCAGAAAGAACACACAGTAAGCTGTGAGGTAGGGCTTTAATTTGGTAAAATCATAGACATTAAAGGGATATTTTATTTTTACTGTAGACATCAATGTTCAAGAGGAAATTAAAATGAATTAGTATTCTCCAAATGCATTTATATTTCATCACCCACATTAACCAGAGACCTAAACACTTTCAACACATCCTGTAGTGACACTTGGCAGAGATAAAGCAGATATTACTTAAACAACGAATTACCAGTCTTTACCTTAGCCATCTAAGCAATCATACCGCTTCATGGGCCTCCTAATTGTTCCCCTCTGCCCTGGGCATTAGCAGGTTCATGGAGTGACACTTATTCAATTAATGTATTAGCATTATATGGCTCCTCTTAAAAGACACTTAAAAGATACAGCATTCTGTTTCAAATCCATGTGAGCTGGAAGTTCAGAAATAGCATTGGTATTCCAGTTAATCTGTTTTCTAAATGTTCATTCCAGAGAGGTGGAAACTTTTGACCTTGATGCTGATTATGATTAGCATAGCAATCACTCTTCTATAATTAAAAGGCAGACGAAAATTTTCTTTGGCTTATTAATTCCCTTATGAATCTTTTTTTTCGGCAATGAAGACAAAGCGTTTTGTGAGAGTCACTAGGGAATGTGGATACACTTACCCTAAAGATAGAGACCAAGACATTCCTTAAAGAATACCACTTCCTCCTGGGTGGCTCTAGGGAATATCATGACCCTGAAAGCTCAGTGTGTGTTCCCTGCTCCCTCCGCTCCCCTCCCCTCCCCTCCTCTCCCCTCCTCTCGTCTCCTCTCCCCTCATCTCCTCTCCCTCCTTTGGTCTAGCAATAATTTGCAACCACATAGCCCTCATAATTAGCCATCAGAGTGACATTCATTTTATCTACTGATTTTCTGACAGCACAGAAAGTGGAGGCCAAGACCATTTTGCAGGAGAGACAAGTGTGGAACCAGTCATTTCCAAGTTTTGCCTCTTATGGATCTGACTCTGCAGGCTCAGATTCCCAGGACCCCTGCTCAACCCCAGACCTCTGCCTCTCCATGTAGAGCTTGAGTTACAGCTGTGAATAATGTTTTGGGTCACTATTTTAATAATGTCTATTATTTACGGATCACTTGATATGCACAGGGACTGTGCTAAGTACTTTTCATGCTTCGTGTCATTTAATCCTCTCAATAGCATGAGGTGGGTATGATTACTGTTCCCAGTTTTTAGATGAGGAAACCATACCCTTGAGTGGCAAATAACTTGCCCAAGGTCATCCAACTGTGAGAAGTGGGGTCTGGGCACACTCTTTCTGACTCCAACACCCCTGCTTTAAGCCAATAGTGTTCTGTCTCCCTAAGTCTTCTTCATACTGCCACTTGCCTCTTCTGGAACCAAAGCCACCACTGACTTCAGACATGGCCCTTGTAGTAATGATGCAGTGGTGGCAATGACAGTGATAGCAAACACATGTGCCAGGCTCTCTGCCACATGCTTTACATATATGTAGTCCACTAATAATCCTAGGACGCAGGTCCTATTATGATTTCCATTTTGCACGTGAGAAAACTGAGGCACAGAGAAGCCTCACAGCCGGAAAGCAGCAGAGGCAGATTGGAGCCGGGGCTGTTACTGACCTTTGCCACTGCAGTTGAGATGGCTCAGTGGTGCAATTTGCTAAATTGGCTTTATAGTTCACTCCCAAGTAGAATGTGAGAATTCCTCTTGCATGACATCTTTCCAGGTTGCTCCTCTGCTGTTCTTCATCTACACCTCTGTTAAGATCATCTTTCAAGCCTTCCCCACTCTGGGATATATATATATATATATTTTATAATAATGCTCTCAATGCTGGGGGCTTATTTCTGTGGCCCCCTTAATAATTAGTGTTGCAACTGGGTCTTTGAGTCCTGCTCTGCTCCATTGATGTACTGCAAGCTCCCTGCTGCTTTTTATGTGGAATCCTTAGCTCTATCATGAACAATTGCCCTGGGGTCATTGTCCAAATCTTTCCACAGAGTCTAAGGCAGCTCTCTCCACTGAGTGAGGCTAGGGGTGGAGGAGGGGGGAGGAGATGAGAGCAAGAGAATAAGAATGGGTTTCACAGTTGGAAGAGATGATAACTGAGGCGCAGACAAGGGAGCTCCTTCGTGGGGCAAAAGATCCACTACCATTTCCTACTAATGCTACCTTGATTTGGACAGAATTATGGACTTCTAAGAACAGATATGAGGAGTAAATTTGTTGACCTTGGGATACTGAATTTTATGATTATCCTTTTGATATATTTCCAACGTGACCTCAAATAGAACTAAATACAATTTGCATTGTGTCTTGCTTTAAAGTCACTACATACCCAATGAGAGTAATAATGATAATGATGAAATTACAAAATGATATTTATTGATAACTTATTTGTGTGAGAGGCACTATGTTAAAAGCCTTGAATGTGTTAACTCTTTAATTCTAGGTAAGGAAGTGCTATTATTTCCCCCATCTGCATGTGGGTAAATCGAGAGATTAGATTAAGTACCCAGGCTACACAGCTCAATGCATAGCACACACTTTTATGCTGTTTGGTCTGCTGTAATCAAGAACTTCTAGAGACAGAGCTCACTGCCATGATGATGAAGATGTTTTTAAAGCCATAATTGCTAACATCTATTTCTTTGTGTCCTGCAGGTGACAGAGTCTTTTATATACATCATCTAATTTAGTCCTTACAATCATTTTCTGAAGAAAGTAGTTATCATTTCACTTTAAGGGTGTAGAAACTGAAACTTAGAACAGTTAAGATAGTTGCCCAAGGTCAAATAGCTGGTGAATAGTAGGGTCAGCACTGGAACCCAAGCTGTATCTGATTCCAAATCTAGTTTTTTAAGGATATGTTATTTTTTGCTCTTTCACAGTATAGCATTGAGAGAAAAAGAGATGGCTAATTTTCAATTAAAAAAATAAATATCTTGTTAGGAGTCTAGATTAATGCCTTCTACCTATTACAACTTTATACCAAAGTCAATGCATAACTATAGCATTGACCTTAAGAGCTATTCAGACCTTCAATCCTATTGAGTAATATTATTTGGAAATCTAGAAATCTTGTACTTATTCAATTTTGCAGCTGGGCAGAGTGGCTCATGCCTGTAATCCCAGCACTTTGGGAGGCCGAGGCAGGCGGATCACCTGAGATCAGGAGTTCAAGACCAGCCTGGCCAACATGGTGAAACCCCATTCTCTACTAAAAATACAATTTTGCCATTCGTGGAAAGCTTTCTATTTTTCCTATCCTTCCTCTCAACATACTTTTTGTCTGTGGACCATGTTTATCTCTATATCTAAGCATCTAATCCATTTTAGCTTTAACTCTTTACCCTTATTCCTTATCTCTAGGTCCAACCCAGCTCTCTCCCACAAGCTCCAAAACTCATTTTACCCATCTCCTGGGCACTGCTGATGCTCCATACTAGAGATTCATCCTGTCTGTGACCTGACAAATCAGGACCTTCCACTGACTTCCCAATTTCTGGTTATGACACACCTATTCCTAAACTAAAACTCCAGAATCTTCTTTGGTACTGCTTTCTTCTCTAAAACCTAATTAATTCATTCACTTATTCACCTGTTCACTATGAGTGAAGCAGTAGAGTACAATTAATATTCATTCATTCATTCATTTATCCACTCATCAAATCTCACACATCTGCTACTGGACCATGGATGCTAGGCTAGATCAAACAAAAGAGCATATAGAGAGCTTTGCATATTAGTATATAACAGAGGGTAGGTGATAAGTGCACAAAGTAAGGCAGGTATGAGTTTTCAGAAAGGGAAGAGATTATTTTTAGCTGAAGAGCAGCTGGTGACCATTCTCATATTCCCTCCTTTTCTTCCCTGCCCACAGCCATCACCAGATCTCAAGCATAAAGATATAAAGAAAAGTTCATTGTCTCACTCTGAAATCTAGGCTATTCCCAATGGCTCAGAAATTTCACATCATCTAGCCTGAGTCATCTCAGCTTTAGATTTTAGTCTATGATCAACAGGAAGCTTCTGGAAAACTTTAATCAGAGAAGAGCATCATTATCTTAGTGAGGACTTTAAAACATTTGTTCTGGGAACTATACAGAGGAGTAAGAGTAGAAGCTGGAAGGGAGCCTATTGAGGTGGTTCAGTCAAGAGGCTGACATTATTCTCTATGATCCAGACTGGGTATTGGCAAATTATGATACATGGACCAAATTTGGCCCACAGCCTGTTTTGTAAATAAAGCTTTACTGGAACACAGCCATGCCTATTTGTTTACATATTGTCTATAGCTGCTTTCATGCTATGACAGCAGAGTTGAGTAGTTGGGTTGCAACAGAGACCATCTGGCCTGCAAGGCTTAAAATATTCCTTATTTGGCCCTTTACAGAAAAAGTTTGCCAACCCCTGCTCTAGACACACGACCTCCTTTCAAGTTTTAGAGGATAAAAAATGTTTTCACACCTTGGGGAATAGCACATGATATTCTATCTGCCTGAAGCATCTATCCTCCCTTTTGCATTGAATCTTTCTTGGCCTTCAGGTCTCAGATTAAAGGCCAGACAAGTCTTTGGAACTGAAAAGATGCCCTCTGTTCAATCTTTCCACCCTGTTTGAATCCTTCATGGAATTTTTGTAATTGGCTGTAATTTTCAATTACGTATGTATTTGTTTATTGTCTAATGGCAACTGCCATGTGGATGGGGGCCATGTTTGTTTTACTCATCATTGTATATCTAATAGTTAAGGTCCTTTAAAAATAAGGTGCTAAATAGATGCTCTGTTCAAAGAATTGAAAATTAATAAAATTACATGGTTGTTGGAAGACATTTAATGGATTTTATATATTTTTAAAATACAGAAACTTAAAAAAATTTATTCATCAATAAAACAGGCACAGCAAATGGTTGACTGCTTCTCATGAACTGCTAAGTAGAAGATAGGCCGGGCACAGTGGCTCATGCCTGTAATCCTAACATTTTGGGAGGCCAAGGCGGGTGGATCACCTGAGCTCAGGAGTTTGAGACCAGCCTGGGCAACACGGTGAAACCTCGTCCCTACTAAAACACAAAAAATTAGCCGGGTGTGGCAGCGTGAACCTGTAATCCCAGCTACTTGGGAGGCTGAGACAGGAGAATCGCTTGAACTCGCGAGGTGGAGGTTGCAGTGAGCCAAGTTTGCACCATTGCACTCCAGCCTGGGCAATAGTGTAAGACTCCATCTAAAAAAAAAAAGGAAGAAGAAGATAGAAACCCAAATAAAAAAATAAGCAAATTACTTGAACAGCTAAGTGCCTACCAAAGAGGATGTCCAAATAGCCAATAAACATATGAAAAGTTGCTGCAACTTCATTTTTTATCATGGAAATGCAAATTAAAGCAATGCAAATTGTAAATTAAAACAATACAAATCCACTAAAAGGGCTGAAACTTAAAAGGCAGAACATGCCAAATATCAGCAAGCCCATGGAGAAACAAACTTTCTTACACTACTGGTGGGAGCGTGAATCAGTGCAATTGCATTGGAAAACTTTTAGCAGTATCTACTAAAGCTGAACTCCTCTATTCTCTGAGACTCAATAGAATTCCACACATGGGTTCACCCAAAGACCTATAGAGAATGTCAATAGTAGTACTATTTGGAATAGCCCCAGATGAATACCCATGACTAGGATAAATACATTGTGATATATACGTACACACACACATTGGAATACTAAATCACAACAAACAATCTGTCACTCTACACAACAAAATGGATGAATCTTTCAAATGCAATATATATAGAGAGACACCAGATACGAGATGAGTTCATTAATGTGTATTTTTTAAAAAACAGGTAAAACATAATTGTGCTGTTGGAGGTCAGGGTAATGGTTATCTTTGGGTGAAGGTAGGAACTGAAAAGGGGTCCCAAAGTATGCTTATGGAGAACTGTTAATGTTCTCTTTCTTGATCTGGGTGCTGGTTGTACCAGTATGTTACTTTTTTTTTTTTTTCCTGAGATGGAGTCAAGCTTGCTCTGTTGCCCAGGCTGGAGTGCGGTGGCGCAATCTTGGCTCACTTTACCTTCCGCCTCCCGGGCTCAAACAATTCTCCTGCCTCCACCTCCTGAGTAGCTGGGATTACAGGTACGCACCACCACACCTAGCTAATTTGTGTATTTTTAGTAGAGATAGGGTTTCACCACGTTGCCCAGGCTGGTCTTGAACTCCTGATCTCATGATCTGCTCTCCGCAGCCTCCCAAAGTGCTGGGATTACAGGCGTGAGCCACCATGCCTGGCCACCAGTATGTTAAGTTTTAAAAGATTTCTCCAAAGTGTATTTTGAATACATGTACTTTTCTCTATATTAGACTTCAGTAGAAAATTAAACAGAAATTTTGAATGGCTGAGTATTTTCTAGAGTCTCTAGTGTATTTGAGGCATAAGAAAGATAAAATATGCTTCCTGGAATATATACCCTTGGAGAAGGATATCTTTAAAAAAACGTATAAGCCTGCTGCTCATCACAGAGAAGGACAGACCTTCATTGATCTGCACAATTATATTAGAACTAGACAAGCACATTTTGCATCATGGGCCATTAGTGGTTTATAGAACACATTAAGAGCAACATCCTTGAACCCAGAGTGAAGATAAAGTAAAATATCAGTGATATTTTATAAGTTACAAAATACATTTCTTAAGAGTTCCGACGACATTCTCACACATGACTTCGCTACAAGCTTTGTGGGCACCACAGTCTATCAACATAGTATAGGTCAGGAAACTGAAGTCCAAGGAAGATTTGGGCACTAGAAATAGTGGCAGAGACAGGCTTCTAACCCTTGTCCTGGAGGTCTTTCAATATTCCAAGACTTCCTAGGTAATTTGTGTTTAAGAACACCCTTTTAATGAGGAAAACTTTCTGAAAACGCGGCACAGAATATAATAACCTTTTAATATATATTAAGTATGTACATAAGGACCAAAAGTCACTGTGAATTTAGTGATGTTTCAAAATACATTTATATTTTACTAATCATAGCTATACATATGTATTTGAAAAGTGGCCATGTAAATAAGTCACTATATATATATGTGTGTATATGTATATATTATGAGGGTAATTTTTAATCCAAATAGTCTAGTGGTCAAAACGCTAAGAATTGGGGATCAGAGAGCATGGTTTGAGAATCTCTGCATAGCCTGTGGCTTCTAGTCTTTCTTCAGATTTCCGGCAGAGACTCCTAGAGTTTGGATGTCATATTCCAGCATTCAACAGGGAGCATCAGCAAATGGGTTGCAGCCTTGCCTACTGCTTATTAGCCACCTGACTTAGTACAGCAGAGCTGGCACTCCCATCTGCCTCCTGTTTGTGTTTCCTTCTGCAAACAGCACCGTGTTTCACTTTAACCCCATTCCCCTCCTCTCAGTTCAGATCATGGGGTAGGGCTGACCTCACTCTACCCCAAGGCCTGCTAATCGGAACATTCCATTCCCAAATGACAGGTGCAGTGGGTAAAAGAAGCAGACAGGACCAAGTAATGGTCAGTCTTGTGAATTTGGGTAAAATAATTGGGGAACAGAAGATGTTTTTCTTTTGGGGTTGTTAAACTGGTAGGACATAGCCTGGAGCTATAGGGGCCATCTAGACAGTATCTGGGAAGAATCTACTAGGGAAAAAGTCAGTACAGACCAAACAGAGTCCAGAGATAGTGGTGAGTGTGACAATATCATTGGAGCACCTGGATCCATCTGTGCCTGAAGCTGGTGCTACCCTTGGACATTATAGTTATACAAGTTAATACATTCCCATTTTTCCTTAATGTAGTTGGATTTGTGCTTCTGGCTTTGCAACCAAATGAGCCCTGTTACTATACTTGAGCAGATAAACTTTCTCTGCTTTAATTTCCTTGACTATAGAAGGGCAGTAATGATGATATCATACTCAGAGTGATTATAAGGATCAGATGAGGTAATGAGTGCAAAAGCACCTGGTAAGTTATAAATTGGTAGAAAAATGCTTATTAATGCATGTTTTTGCCTTAATTATGAACCCACAAGAGAGGATATTACAGAAGAACAACAGCTACATAATAAAGGCCTTGCCTCTTCTTTCTTCCAGCATAAAGAGATTATAGCAAAGCCTAATAAGAGCTGAACATATGACTGTTCTTATAATTCCTTTTCTAATTCAGATCTGAAGTTTTGAAAGTTCAATGGATCATGTGGAAGGAAGATTAGATTAAGCTCTGGGCTACAAAATGAATTGCTGCAGGAAGAAGCAGTGGCTGCCTCTTTAAAGAGATTTTCTCATTCTACCTGCATATTGAAGATATTAAAATCTAGATTTGGGCAACTGTGAAGGAATTATAGCAGAACAATAATTTATTTAAATCTCAAGAAGCCACATGCCAGTTATCAGACAATATATGCATGTGTTAAATATTGATGTCAAATGATCAGAATATAAGGTCATCTTTTAGACTTGAAAAGCATACCTAGAACAAATGGAGGAATAAAAGCCATTATCCCCATCTCCCAAGTCCAGTTTCTAAAGGGTCCACTAAGTGCCTGCCTCCCCAGTAGTAGAGAGAAGGGAATTATTTCCACATTTCCTGGGGAAAAGCCTGGTCACTCCCTAGAGGAGGTCATCCACTCAGAATTCTGAAGATGGATCTGAAGTCCCGACTCTGTGATGATAACAAGTAATGATAAAGATGGTTTCTAGAGCACTCACTCAGGAAGACCAATGCCAAATTTGACCAGAGGTGAGCACGCACCGTTTTTTGTTTTTTGTTTTTTTTAAAGGAAATCATCTGATTTTCTTCTGGTATTAATATTTGCTTGTCAAAAAAGACATCTTGAAAAGCATAGAAAAGAAAGAAAAAAGTAGTAACATATTTTCTATATATTTTATCTAAATCTATTATTAAAAAGAGTAAGAAAGTTCTATTTATTTTTTAAAAATTGGAATAATATCACATTTGGCATATAGCTGCCTAACCTGCTTTTGTTACTTACCAGTATGACATGTAGTTTTTTTTCAATGTAATGAAAAAATTATTCAGTAATATAGGCCAATATTTTCCTTTTTGCTGTATCATAATATCCATGCTAACAGATAGGAGCCTCCTCTTTAATTTTTTAAATTATTTTAATCAATGGGGCCAGATCCTATCTGCAGTTAAATAGATATGCAAATCTTTAAGTTCTCTCTGTCTCTCTCTCTCTCTCTCTCTCCTCACCTATCTATTTCTGACACAGGATCTTGCTCTGTTGCCCAGGCTGGAGTGCAGTGGTGTGATCTTGGCTCACTGCAGCCTTGACCTCCCAAGTTCAAACAATCCTCCCACCTCAGCCCCTGCAAGCAGCTAGGACTACAGGTGCATGCCACCACACCTGGATAATTTTTTTTTTTTTTTTTAGATGGAGTCACGCTGTGTCGCCCAGGCTGGAGTGCAGTGGCGCGATCTCGGCTCACTGCAAGCTCTGCCTCCCGGGTTTGTGCCATTCTCCCGCCTCAGCCTCCGAGTAGCTGGGACTACAGGCGCCCGCCACCACGCCCGGCTAATTTTTTGTATTTTAGTAGAGATGGGGTTTCACTGTGTTAGCCAGGATGGTTTCGATCTCCTGACCTCGTGATCCGCCCGCCTCGCCCTCCCAAAGTGCTGGGATTACAGGCTTGAGCCACCGCGCCCGGCCTTACCTGGATAATTTTTATATCTTTTTGTAGAGATAGGCTTTCACCATGTTGCCCAAGCTGGTCTCAAACTCCTGAGCTCAAGTGATCTACCTGCCTCAACCTCCCAAAGTGCTGAGATTACAGGCGTGAGATACCACACCCAGCCTAAGATAAATATTTAAGTTAAAATTAAGATAAAGTTTAAATCTTGAAGCTAAAGTTTTATTTAAGAGACTCTCCTAGAAGTGGTACAACCTTGTCACACGGCATTACAGATTATGGCATTTGATATGCACAGCTAAATCCTTCCCCTTGGGGCTGTACCAATTTTACTTCTATAGGCATTATAGGAGGGTACATGTTATCCCATATCCCTAACAATACTTTATATTGTCATTCTTTAGAATTTGTTGGCAATCTCTTGATCTTGGCATTATCAAAATGATGGCCATATAGACTGGCAAGGAAAGCACTGGGGATGGACGAGTTGGGTGAAGAACCTCAGAGAGGAAGAATAGTGCACACAGTGCAGGAAGGAACAGTCCACTTGGACTTCTCTGAGTCCCTGGTCAAGGCCAGAATTCTACGATGTGACTGAACCTGATAATAAATATACACAGATTATCAAGAAAAATACAGGTAATAGTTAAAACCATGCAGAGAATCAAAATATTTTAATTTACCTAATATAAAATGTTCATACCCTGACTGATATCAGACCCTTAGAGACTAGTCCAAGATGTCTCAAAAAAATCATCTTGTGAAGGAACGAACAAGAGACATTTTGGAACTGGTCCAGCTCCTGTGGGAAGCTTCCTCAGGCTGTTGCTATTGTTCACTATAAATCTCCATGAGTATACTTGCCTCTGGATGGATGGGAAATCAATAAGGACAAGAACTTCAGGAACTGAGTGTGACATCTATTGTCATGGGGAATCTTGAACCAGCTCTCTAAGCCAAGAGCAAACACCTCCAATAGGCTGATTTGGCACAGTCTGCCCTTTGGCAGTTGCTAAGGATCTGGGAGGCCCAAGGTTTCTGAGCACTTTCCTTTCCAGAAGCACACGAGTGATGAGCTAACCTCTGCACTTGCTTTCTGTTCTATATGGAATAGCAATTCCTGTTCGCTAGCCCTGATGTAAATGCTACCTCAAAGCCTTCCTCAATGCCTCTTCCCACTCAGTGCTACAGCTTCCTCTAGCTCCTTTAGGACACAGTGCAAACCTTGGATTCCATCACTGCACTCGGCTCACTGTGTGGCTACTACGTGTGTGTGTGTGTTGGTCTTCCTTCTGGACTGAGAGCCAGAGCAATGTGCGTGTTCTACTTATTTTTAGTATCTCTTGCATCTGATTTCATGCCTGCCACAAATTAACTGCAAAGTAAGGATGTATACAACTGAATAGAAAGACAGTAGCCACTCATAAATGTTGGGTGAATGCTGATTGAATCTTTATTTACCTCTATTTTATTTCTTTTCCTAGAGCATTCAAGGCATAACAAATGCATCAGCAAATGCCAAACAAGTCCATAAGGTCCCATGATTGTCCACATTCTATGGATGAAGAAAACAACAGGTGAAAAAAACAGGGATTCATTGAGATTCTTTAACCTGCCTAAGGTCGTACAATTAATAAACAAATATATATTTGCATAAATTTAATCCATTTCTCGTTTGCCCGGAGAAAAGTGCACTGACAGCGAGCTACGCTTTATAAATGGGAAATAGGTTAAGGAGTCCAAGTGCAGTTTTGTTACATGGATATATTGCCTAGTGGTGAAGTCTGGGATTTAGTGTAACCATCACCCAGATAATGTGCCTTGTATCCATTAAATAATTTTTTATCCCTCACCCTCCTCCCACCCACCCACCTTTCCACCCTTCCCTGTCTCCATTGTTAAACTTGGGCTGCTTGATTTCAAAGACTGTGCTCTTAAAAATGACATTATCCTGCTTCCAGGTCTCTGACTACATTAGGAGCCTAAAACCTTCATATCTGAAATCTATTCTAAAACTCACTTCAAAACTGAGTGAGGTAGAAATGCACACAGCAAACTCATCCATTTTTACAACTGCCCTCATGACAATGGGTTCTCTTTGATAACTTACAAACAAAACAAAAGAAAAATCTATCAGGGAAATTATAAATGAGATGAACCATCCCAACCTGCCACATCTCTTTACACTCTTTCTGGAGAGGGGTGGGAATTATAGGTTTAAATGGATGAAAAATACATCATGTTTTGAATGAAAACAAAAGTATCAACAAATCCTTTGATCATTAAATCAGCATACATGAAATTAAGATAAATTAGACTTGGAAATGATAAAGTTATGATTAAACAAATGCTAATTAAATTAATATTGACAGTGTTCTAGGCTGAAGTCAAAGGGAAGCTGGTCCCTGCTCCCTCCTCAGTGTTCCCTGGCAGAAGGTAAGGCCACCTCGAACAGAGTGACATTTGGGATGGGAACAGAAGGAGACAGATGTCTTCAGGTGACATGTGTCAAGACTGCCAAGTAGGCACCGACTGCCCTGGTACCCTTGCTATCGATGATGGACAGCCATACCTGCCCTGCTCAGAAACTCAGTGTTCTTATAGCCCCCTGAAGCCACCACATAGACTTTCTCACCCACCACCCCACTGTAGTTTCCAAGGCCAGACCTGAGCTTCCTGCATGGGCAGACCCTCCCTCTTATTGCAATCAAGGCCCTTTTCAATGCTTCCTTCAAAAGAGAACTCCCTAGTCCTTCTGTCTAGAAGAGGATGCCCCCTCTTCCGAATCTGCAGCATATTCAGTGTGTCTCACCCCATGCCTCTTTCAGTACCTCTGTATCTATCCAGCTGTCGCTTACTAAGCTGTGTGCCCAGAAACCAGTAAGTGCTTACCATCTTCTCTAGTTATTGTCCATTTCATCATTTGAATCCCAGCTCAGTTATACTCCTTTGGGAAACTTTCTATAATCTCATGATTGGGTGAAATTCCTTCTTGAGGCACCACTTCTATCTTGTCCTCCCTTTTAAGGAATTTTTCATTATTTGCAATTTTACTTGTATTTAAGAAATCATTTGATCATCATTTTCCCTCACAGGAGTGTGACCTTCATGAAGATAGAACTGTGGCTATTTTTACACACTGTTAAACTCCAGACTCTAGCACAGTAGTCAGAATGTGATAGACTTAAACCTTATTGAATGAATAAATGAGATTAATCAAGACAGTATATTTAAAGCATCCTGTAAAATATCTTAACAGTAAACACTCAGTAATAGTTGTGACATTACTTTACTATTATTATTAATATTTCCAGTAGAGACCAGGAAACACATACATAGGGGTCACAAAGTCATGTCCCCTGACTAATTGCCTTTTTCTTCCCTTCTTTTTCTCCCTTTTCCATCGTTTTGTCCTGGCCTACAATAAACTCAAACTATGCAAAATAAGCTTCTCCATATTCAAGATTTCGTAAGAAAGTAAGTCTAAAGGTGTCATAGACACCTGAGCAACCATTAAATAAGTAAGACATTATTGTGATTTTTCTCAGGTGCAAATCAGATAGCACTGGATACGCCTGGGTTAAGCTCCAAGATGGCTTCGGCACAGGACAATCTGTACAGAAGCACATGGCTTGAGCCTCAAGTCAGCTTTCATCTCCCAGACTCTCATCAGGCTTTTCCCCAAGAGACTATTCATGGGCTAAATGATTAAGGCTAAGATGGATGTCCTGAGGCTCAGCAGGGGGAGCAGGGGGAGCAGCAGCAGTGGCAGGGAGGTCACCCTACTAGACCCTAGGTCTTCTTTCAAGACAGTCACATATCATAGGCAATTAGATTGGGTGCTCAGAACTGGGAGTGCAATTCAATTGTCTCTGAAAACAGAGCCCAATTGAGTTGCCCTGCTGGCTCCATGGGAAGCTTCATCACCCCAGGAGGAGTGACCGAGGACCCTTCCTTTACTTTTGACTGCCTTCAGCAATCCATTTGTTCTGGGACACTTGCCATCTGAAGACAAGCAAATACGCAGTGAGTGCCACTTCCCAGCCACTGGGATACTTAACATTGATTAACTTTTATTGGCTGGAATGGGCAGTACATCTCACACGTGAGTAACAAGCAGAAGAGTCAGTCCATCCCTGATTCAGAGGATGGTATTAATGTGACCCCCCACAACCCCCCTCCTCCTTCTTGCTCATGACGAGGTCCACTGGATGAACACCAGATGAAGGGCCAGTTGCTACATAAAATCAAAATCCTAAAACCACCTTGGGATGGATAAAACACTTGGGGCATCCAGAAACCTCCCTTCTTTCCCATCTGGAAACACCTAGAAACACCTGGAAACCTAGGGCTGATTATTATGACCAGCAAGTACAATAGTGAATAATCTCCTGCTCTGTGTCTGATTCAATAGAAGCAATAAGGACAGACATGCTTCCCCAAACACAAATAACTCACATGCACAATGCTCTTGTTGACTTGAGCCCTTGATCTGAAGCACAGACTAATTGCTTTCAATCAATTTTTCTAGCCTCAGGATCCCCTGCCTCTGTCACTTTTTAAACACAGTCTCATGCCAGAGTCCAATGTCGTGCTGAATATAAAGATTGAGCTGTCCGATTAAAAAGATATGTTCTTGACCTCCTATCTCATCCTTATACCAGCCTCTGAGATTCCTCTTTGCAATATAAGCGGTCCTCAAAGGCTAGTTTGAAAACCGTTGCATTGAATTACCTTCTTAGGAATCTCTAAGCCTATACCACCAATATGAGAACCCAGTCTTGTTCTTAATGGAGAATATGGGGCCTCAGGCCTTATCCTCAGTCAGTTCTATTGCACACATTTGTTGTAGAATCAGGGCTTTTGATGATTCAACTCCCAGGCTCAATGGCTGGCCACCCCTGGACAAGGGTGTCTGCTAAAAGGGGGTTAAGGCTGAAGTCCCACACCTCCTCTGTCTGCCAAGTCACGGATCTTGTCGCAGGGCTTCCTACAACTAAAGGCAGAGACACATTTTCTTAATGTGCCCAGCTCACACTTTGAGTTTTTTTGCTGTTGTTGTTTTTTGTTTTTCGCTATATGTGTTCAGGAACATAGCTCCTTGATAAAGAACGAGGAAGCTCAAACACAGCAGAAAGTGGTGATGGCAGGGGGAATAGGTAGGAAGAAGCATTGAATGAGGGACTCAAGTCAGATTTGAGTCAAGGATCCAGTTTCAAAGTGTAGAAAACTTCTCCATGGAAACATGAGTGGTTCTTGTTATTTTTTAAACAAATATTTGATGAGCTCATTTTGTACACATACCTGGCGCAGTAACTGGGTTTTACATAAGTGGAAGGAGAAATGAGTTAATCTGAAGAAGAAGATAGGTTCATTTGAAAAGCCTGCCTCGGTGGAGATGCAATTTCTTTCTCTGAGGTCTGCCACCTCCCAGGCCGCCAGGAGGGTCTGTCGGGGCCTGCATGAAGGCTGCTGAGTGTGCAACTGGACAAGCCCTGTGCGCCCAGGTGACCTCCTGTCTCCCCAGCTACATGTTCAGGAGCAGTGCTGCTCGCTCACAAGGCAGGGCAGGACCCCAACTCGGCTCCAGGGAATTAAGAGGCAGAGGTGACAAAATGATCCCCAGTGTTTTAATTATTATTTAATTATGTTCCATGTCATTACCTCAGCAACAACTCTTACAGGGCCTGTCGTGCTGCCAGGGTTGAAAGCAAGAGGGGGAATTAAAAGATTTCTCTTCCTACTTCTGCAGCCGCATTCACATTCCAGGTTTGCAAAGCTTTCTAATCAGTCCAGTTGGGCATGAAAAGGCAGAACGTTCTTTCCTCAAAAGCCCATTGGAGCAGAGGCAGGAAGAGAAAGGAGACTTTGAATGTGATAAGTCAAAGAAAAATTCAATCCTGGTCTTTCAAATTCTCTTGGGCTCAAGATTTCTTTTCTTTCCTCCAGCATCTGCTGCTTCTCCCTGAAGTTAGAAGAAAATGCCTCTTGGGGGCTGATTCTATGCCATGCAGCAGCCCTGGAAGCTTCTTTCTCAGGGAGTCTACATACCCAGCAGCAGCACCCTGAGAGAGCAGAGGGCCACATCTTCTGGAAATTAACCCTAAATTTGAGGGATGTGAAAAGGGAAGAGTCTTCAAATTCTTCTAGCCAATGACTTACAATTCTATCATGTCTGAAACATCTCATCCAGCCTCCGCTTCTCAGGGTGGGTGAAGGGCTCACAACCTTCCAAGGTAGCCCACACACTGCTCAGTCCATGTTTTCCACAGCAGGCTCTTTTAATTTCAACAATCCATTTACTAAACAATTGCTTCAGAAGTAGGTTTGAATCCTAGCTGTGTCACTTGCTAGCTGTGTGATCAGCAAGTAATTTCTCTGAACCTCAATTTTCTCATCTGTAAAACAGGGATTAATAATGGTACTTATCTCTTTGGGTTATTATGAAGTAAGATAATATGATTTAAGATCTTGATATAGGGCTTTGTGACATGTTAAACATGCTTCATTATATATCATATATGATCTATAGGATGTAATATACTATATATTATAGGATATAACATACTATATATTATGGGCTATAATATACCATATATTATGGGAAATTATATACCAAATGTTATATAATAGTGGCCTATTCACTGTGGATGAGGCATTCTAGAAGGTCTGCTAGACCATGGAGTCCACAGGGACCATGTCTCGTTTTTTCCTGTTTACCTCTGTATTTCTAGAGCATAACATGAGGAATAGCACACAGTAGGTCCTCAGTAAATAGTCGTTGAAAAATATGAATAAACGATTTGGGAGATGTAATGGACCATGGAAAATACAGTGATAGAGGGAAGCCCAGAGTGCTGTGGGAAGAAAGAGGAGGAACCCTACTTCTAACCACCCCTAATTGACAGCTAAATTAAGTCCTTGCCTGCCACCTGGAACAATCCAAAGTATCAGGTCTAAGGCCTCTTCCAATATCCCTCAATGCATTCCTTACGGCAAACTTGTCCAACCTGCAGCCCACAGGCCTCATGCAGCCCCAGGACAACTTTGAATGTGGCCCAACACAAATTTGTAAACTTTCTTAAAACATTATGAGATTCTTCTTGCAATTTTTTTTAGCTCATCAGCTATCATTAATACTAGTGTATTTTATGGGTGGCTCAAAACAATTCTTCCAATATGGCCTAGGGGAGCCAAAAGATTGGACACCCCCGCCTCACAGGATACAGGGGTTTTTTCCCCTCCCCTTCCTTAGCCACATTCATTACTCCCCTCTCATCTCCTAAGGAGAGCAGTGTCCCTATGACTGTGCTATTTAGAACTGGACAAAATATTCCCACTGTGGCCTGACCAGCACTATTTCCTGCAGACTCATTGGCTACAACCAATGACGCCAATAGTTCCGTGGGTTCTCAGTGCCAACCCTATTCTTTGAGTCTACACGCAGCTTCTCTCTCTTTCACATTTGGTCGAGATATTTATGTGTAAACAGCAATTTAAATTAAACTGAACTAGCTTCATTGTATTTATTGATGTCAGGGACCACTGGATAACTTGGGTTGCCCTGCCATTTCACAAAATTGGAGCTGGGATGGCCAATAGAGTGCTTCCATGAAACTGCAGGACTGAAGCATCAGTTCTTCATGAGCTAAAAGAAATTCCACCCCAGTCATGGCATTTTGGTTTACGTGTGGACCTTGAGACATCATTATATAATGGCTGAGTGGTTCAGAGATGTCTTTCTCCACATGCAGGCCAGATATCATCATTATCACATGAGATGTTTCTAGATGGGGCTCATGTTCCTGTTCTAAAATGTTCACAGTTGAGTATTTCTTCTGATATGTATGAGGTAAACCATAACCAGTATTTCAAACTCATATTTTACACAGATATTATGGCTATTTACTCATATTAAAGTTTAAAGATAAGTCAACTTAAAGAAAGTACTGAGTACACAGAAGCACAGGTGCTACACAGATAAAACAGAACTCCGGGGTCAGTCTGGGCAAACCAGAAAAGGCAATCACAGCTCTCCCCCCAGGACCTGGGAGGCCTGATCTCATGACTGTGCTTGCACCAAGCCTTAGTTCCTTTATCTGCAAAATGGGAGTCGATCATTTTCAATCAGCCACCAGCTGCAGATTGCTTGTGAGGATAAAGGGAAATAATATGAGCAGTCCCTGCCACTTGCTCATTGTATTTATTAAATTTTAGCATGGAGTTAAATTCTTGATACACTTTATCCAGTCAATCCTTACGGCAATCTTATGTGGTAGATGCAATAAATCTCATTTTATAGAGGAGGAAACTGAGACTCAGGAAGAGATGAGGCAACTTAACCAAGTCACATAGATGAGAGGAAGAGCCAGGATCTATACCTATGTCTCCCAATTCTCAAATCTATGCCCTTCACCACTCCTGGGGTGTATATAGTGTGAGCTCTGCAGAGTCTGTTGAAGTGAACAGCATGAATGATATGGAAAATGAGCTGCATGAAGGTGGGGGCTTGGCTGCTCTGTTCATTGTTGTGCTCCCCAGAGCACTTGGGACAGCTCCTAACACACTGTGGATGCTCAGTAAATGTGTACATGAGAGATAGAAAAGAAGGCAAACAAGGGAAGGGAAAAATCCAAAAGAAAGGAAGAGAAGGAAGGTAGGATGGATGGATGGGAGGAAGGAAGGGAGAAAACAGTCTTCGGCAAGATGAAAGTTTGTGTGTTCTACCTATGAAAACAAAAGGTGAGAGAACCAGACTCACTGCTTGGAGGTCAGGAGCTGCCATCATTGCTGAAGAATAAACAAGAGAACCTCTTTTAACCACTGACAGGTTGATTCATCTGTACACCGGCTTGTTCTGTGCTAGAGTAGCCAAACCATCAAGAGTGTCCGATGGCGGAATTAGAAGAAAGGATGCAAAGAACAGTAAATGTTCACTGATAGCAAACCATCAGAGAAGATTGATAATAATGCATATTTGTCTAATTATCTTTGAAAACAATTTTGACACCAAAATAATATATACATTAGTATATATAAGCTTACCTTCTAATATTATAAAATCAAAAGTTGGGAAGTATCATTGAAAATAATCTTGTTCTAAGCAAAACTGAAAAAAGAAACATAAAGATTAAATATTTCTGTATAACAAAATATGTCATGAAGTTAAAAAAATAATAAAACTGAGAAAAATTTATATAAGCTATTCAAAAGACAAAGGACAGCATTAATATCCAGGATATATATAGTGTTCTCATGAATCAATAAGGTATAGACAAATGAAATATTCAAAATCCTGAAGAGAATTTAAACAGATTTGCATAGAAAAGAATGCAAAAGTCCAATAAATATTTGAAGAGATCTCAAGCTCTCTAGAAGTTGGGAAATTGTAAATTAAAACAAGATTAGCAAAAAATGTTTAAAACATTGATAATAGTCTATTGGTTATTATGGCCTTTGAATATACAGTTGGTAAGAGCATAAATGGATGGAGCTTTCATAAAAGTTAATTTAGCAGTATTTGTCAAAGTTAAAAGTAGACAGGGCTTTTGACTCAGCAGTCCTTTTTCTTGGGCTCTTATCTTTAGAAACACTTGTACAGGTGGATAAAAATGGGATCCTATGGGCATTCATAGCAGCATTATAATAGTGAAAAACTGGAACCAGCTTAAATACTTATCATTTAGAAGAATGCTTGAATGAATCGTGGTACATTCATTCTATGAAGTCTGTTCAAAAGAATGAAGTGGACCTATACACACTGAAATAAAGATCTCCAAGATACACTATTGGTGGAAAAAAAGCAGGTTACAGAATAGCACATATAATATGATGCCATTTATGTTAAAAATAAGATACCTATGTAATATCTAAATATGTGGTATATGTGCACAGAAAAGGGCTTGGAAATATGTACCCCAAAATAATGACAGAGATTACCTCTGGGGAACAGAATTGGAGCAGGAAAAGTTGAAGGAAAACTTTCATGGCTTGCTTTATATGTTTATGCATGGCCAGAATCAGAATATATTCATGTATTACTAATATACATTTTAAAAATAGCAAAAAAAGAAAGAATTTCAATTTCTCTGAGCCCTCCTGAACTTACATCATACCCTAAACTGAGATGTGTTTGTGGACTTTTTGCCTTTTATTTAATTGCTTTTTTACTCTATCACAAGCTAATACCTGAAGGTCCCTCGCACACATTCAGATGCCTGCACACACTAACACAATTCACTTGGCATCACAGAATCTTGGAAACAGCAAAGGCTGTGGGCATGGTGTAACCTGATTTCTCTCCTTTCAGAGATAATGCAGTGGAGAGTTTCAATGACTTGCTTATGGTCTCACAGCAAAAGAACCATCAGGGTAGGAACTAGGAGCTGGCTCTTTGGCTCCAAGTCCAAGTTCTTCCCATGGTACTCCATGGCAGGGGAAAGTCCATTGCAGGATGAGACCCCAGAGGCTGCTAGTGGTCTAACTGTCTTTCACCTGCGCCAGCGCTGCCCACTACCATCCACTGCACAGGTGGAGTCTGAGGCTGCTGGGAGCAGAGACTTTTCCCAATGCATCATGATTCCCACAACACCTGTGCTAAATCACTCTGAGCAGCTGTGGAAATCCTGCCCGTGTTCAACAGCCCTTGAAGTTTCTCATTTTTGTCTTGAAGTGAGTGAAATGTGGCAGAGAAGCTACCCATTACAGGACCAGGGACACGGTTCTAGACTCTTCTAAGTCCATATGCTGCAAAGATTTTAAGGACTCCCTTCACGTCTCCAACTTTTTTTTTTTTTTTTTTTTTTTGAGACAGGGTCTCACTCTGTCACCCAGGCTGGAGTGCAGTGGCACGATCCCCACTTATTGAAGCCTCCATCTCCTGAGTTCAAGTGATCCTCCTGTCCCAGCTTCTTGAGTAGCTGGGACTATAGACACATGCCACTGCACCCGGCTAATGTTTTTTGTTTTTGTTTTTGGTAGAGATGGGGTCTTGCTGTGTTGCCTAAGCTGGTCTCTAACTCCTAAACTCAAGTGATCCTCCTTCCTCAGCTTCCCGGAGTGCTGGGATTGCAGGCCTGAGCCACTGTGCCTGCCTCCACTTTGTTCTTAAATGCATTATTTTTGCATAATCAAGGTGTTCAACACACATGCTTTGTAGTTACTGAACTTGATTTAAGCTGTTTTTCTTTTTGAGGTGACTTAGCAGTAATGCATGCTGCAGATGAGCTTTTATGTCTGTCTCACAGTAACTCTACTTTAAGTTTACCTCTCTCAGTGAATCACATTCACTCCTAAAGAGCATGGAAACTTCATGTTTTTAACTTGAATTGCATATTTTTAATTTATGTATTTGTTTGCTTTGAAACAAGGTCTTGCTGTGTTGCCCAGGCAGAAGTGCAGTGTCACAGTCCAAGTTTACTGCAGCCTCAAATTCCTTGCTCAAGGAATCCTCCTGCTTTAGTCTCCCAAAGCTCTGGGAGTACAGGTGTGATCCATTGTGTCTGGTCATGAATTGGATTTTATTTTAATTAATTAATTTGTTTATTATTTTTTGAGACAGAGTCTTGCTCTGTTGCCCAGGCTGGAGTACAATGGTGCCATCTTGGCTCACTGCAACCTCTGCTTCCTGGGCTTAAGTGATTCTCCTGCCGCAGCCTCCTAAGTAGCTGGGATTACAGGCACTTGCCACCACATGCAGGTAATTTTTGTATCTTCAGTAGAGACAGGGTTTCACCATGTTGGTTAGGCTGGTCTCGAACTCCTGACCTCAGGTGATCCACCCCCACCCCCAGCCCCAGCCTCCCAAAGTGCTGAGATTACAGGCGTGAGCCACCACGCCCAGTCAGATTTTTAAATGCTCTGATAGAATACTTGATTTAGAAGGATCTTCTTATGAGTAATGTGAATACTTGATTTAGAAGGATCTTCTGAGTAATGTTTTAAATGCAATCAATCAGCTATTAAATATACATTGTCCAATATGGTACCCACTAGCCACAGGTGCCCATAGAATGCTCGAGTGAAGCTTATCCCAGTTGAGATGTTTTAGAATAAAATATGCACCAAAAAGTTTTCAAAAAGTGTCATTAATATTTTTTATGATGATTACACATAGAATAATGATATTGTGGATAAACTAGATAAAATATATTACTAAAATTAATTTTCAGTTTCTTTTCATTCTGTTTAGTGTAGCTACTAGAATATTTAAAATGTTATATGTAGTTTGCCACATATTTGGACAGCACTGAAAATAACTAGTTTTATAACCTTGGATTTTTCTCATGCCAATTTTCTTAAGGGGAAAATTCTCAGAACATAGCCATAACTTGCAACTGTGAATAAAAGGTGGGGTTTAAAAGGGATCACTTAATTTAACATTTGATCAGTTGAGTGTTTAATATATTCTGGATGTAGTGCTCGATGGATTGACTCTTGACCCCAAAGAGTTCACAGTCAAGAAGAGGAATTAGACCATCATGCATATAATTAATTAAAAATGTCAGTCTTTTCCACTGTCCCCAAACCTGCAAAATAATAGAACTCTTCAAATGTCTAAAAATCTATTCTAGGTAAAAGCATTCCAAAACATCAAGTTCAGATCACAGATGTCTGTGTGATACCTAGAAGGTGCACAGGAATTGCCATGTAATGCATAGTCTCCCAAATAAAAACAATAATAAAGTCACAAAACATTCTTCTAAAATTGTGTTTGCATAACTTTTTTACAAGAGGAAGAAGTCACTCTCTTTTATTGTCATGTGACTTGGATAGAGGCAAGGGACAGATTGTTCCAATGACCTCTTCCTTCACCAAGTCCATACTAAAGAGTGCATGTAACTAAATGGAATTGAAGTATGCATTCACGAAGGCCTATTGATATTAATCTGACCTTCTAAAAATTGGCAAGTTTGACAAGTGAGTTGCCCAATTTCTATTTCTATCTAGCTAAAGGATGAAATAAATTACACACACACACACACACACACATACACACACACACACACCACTCCTGGCTTGGGTCCCTGGAAGCTAAGCTTATGCTACATGATCTCTCTCCTGGACTCCAGATGATTGATCTGAGCTGCAGAACTATCTCATTCTTTTAAATAACTACATGATCTCTCACTGCACATATGTACCATACTTTATTTAACCAGCACCATATTAAAGGATATTTAAAGTCATTACAGACATTTTTTTTCCAATATAAAAGTGCTGCAACAAACACTTTTGAACACGTGAACATGCATGTTGGATACCTTTCTGGAATAGGAGTGCTTTAGTTAAATGGTGCATGTGCTTTTAATTTTGCCACATATTGCCAAAATGCCCACAAGAGAGGGCTTACAATTTGTGTTCTCATCAACAATGTATGGAAGAAGAAAGGCATTTTAAGGTACATGTATTTGTGCCAGATGAAGAGATAGTTTTATATAAAGCATAAATAATGTATAGAAAAATCCTGCAAGGCTACATTAAATAAAAGAGGCTAAATTTAGTGTAACTATTTCACTCATCTGTTAAATTTTGTAATAAGGAATTTAAAACTATACAATAAATACCACTAAATGTAAAAAACCCTCTTATTTAAGGGAAGATATCAAAATGTTAAGAAAGAAGAAAAAGCATATATAGTAAAAGAGGGAGACAGAAAAAGGAAAGAGATCTATAGAAAGATGTCATACAATGAGTTTGACACCAGTAAATCTCAGTGAAAATGAGGAGACTGGTTTTTCTACCAAGGAACACTCACTTTCTAGGCCTTTTGTGAATTATGCATTTGTGCTGTTCTGTATCCTCAGGTGTGGCGGGTTGCCATATTGGACTTAATTCTTCAACTCTCTCTTTATCTGTACCTTTCACATAGCCTTATCATGGGCAGAGTCTACTTCCCTGTCCCTTGATTTTGGATTAGCCATATGACTTGCTTTAGCCAATGGCATGAGTGCATAGGTACCATTGGGAAAGTTCTGAGCTTAGGCCATGAGAACCTTCATATGGGCTATTTGTTCTCTTGTGCCCCTACCATCACTTTGAGAAAAACAAGCCCCTGAGTACCCTTCTGGTCCAAAGAAGACGGCAGACTCAGGAAGGGGACCTGGAGCCATATCAGCTGAGCCCAGGCTAAATCAGCCAACCCCCAACTGACCTGCAGATGCGTGAGCTAGCCCAGCCAAGATCGGCAGAGCCACCCCAGCTGAGCCCAGCCTAGATGAGTCAACTTTCATCCAACCTGCAGACTACATGAACAATGAGAAGTGATTGTTGTTTCAAGCCACTGAGTTTTGGGGCAGTTTGTTACAGCTCATTAATATATCAGACAATCAAAAGGATGGGTTTGACCAAAGTTTTCAAGGTCCTCCCTTCATTCAGCAAATATTTATTAAGTGCCCACTATGTGCAGGCACTAAGCTAGGTTCCGGGGATACAGTGAAGAACAAGATAGACCAGGTCTTTGCTTTTATAGACTTGAGCCAAGTAAAGAGAAGACAACATAGATAAGCATGATATGATTAATAAATATGACTGGCTGCCGCTTTCGATTACTTAGATAGTGAAGTTTTCTTAGAAAAAGTGACATTTCAGTCCAGATTTGCCTGACAAGGAGGAGCCAGTTCTAAGTTCCAGGGGTGGATGCTCCAGAAAGATAGAACAACTAGAGCAAGGGCCCTGAGTGGGGAAGAACTTAGTGCATTCAAGATAAAGGAAGGAGGCCAGTGTGGCTAATCATGGTGAGCCTGCCCTTGAAATACTGTCTCGCTCCTTTTAGATAGTTAGTGCCTCTTTGTATTTAGGAAAAATGTGCTTGCTTCAGTTGGCAAGAGGTCTGTGTCAATTGTAATTTCACTAGTCTAAACTTGGCTTGGACTTCAAATAAAAATGAAAACCCAGCCTCACTCTATTCTTGTTTAAAACACATCTACTGCTCACTCCAATCTTCAGTAATAAATGAGTACAAATGAAGTAAAGCAACTAACAGTTGAGGTAATAGCCAAGAGAGGATGCAGACAAGGCTTCAATCACCAGGTTCAATACTCAGAGAAGCAACAGCAGAGAGAGAGAGAGAGAGAGAGAGAGAGAGAGAGAGAGAGAGAGAAAGAAAGAAAGAAAGAAAGAAAGAAAGAAAGAAAGAAAGAAAGAAAGAAAGAAAGAAAGAAAGAAAGAAAGAAAGAAAGAAAGGAAGGAAAGGAAGGAAAGGAAAGAAAGGAAAGAAAGGAAAGAAAGGAAAGAAAGGAAAGAAAGGAAAGAAAGGAAAGAAAGGAAAGAAAGGAAAGAAAGGAAAGAAAGGAAAGAAAGGAAGAAAGGAAGAAAGGAAGAAAGGAAGAAAGAAAGAAAGAAAGAAAGAAAGAAAGAAAGAAAGAAAGAAAGAAAGAAAGAAAGAAAAAGAAAGAAAGAAAGATGGATGCATTGTGACATTCCCCCCTCTCCAAACCCCCAGAAATTAGCTCTATTTAGATACTGGAAAAGAGGACAGTTCACCTGGCAGCTCTCTGTTTATTATTCTGTGACCTTTGGTGGATTATCTAGCTTCCATGTGCTTTAGATTTATTTATGAAACGACAATGGTAATAACTAACCAACCACAGGATGCTATGAAGGGTTAAATACAATAATATGGCTCTAAGTCTTTATAAACCATGAAGGGCCACTTAATTGTGAAGCATCCTAATTATTTATTAAAGATGCCAAGTCCTTCCCCAGGCTGGATTGCTTTCTATCCCTAATGGGCAGAAAACCTGGAGTATAATATTTTGATACATAACATTTAAAAATATATAAGCCACATGCTATTATTGTCCAAGTGATAACACCATTTTATGATTATTAATCAAACAATAAATTCTCCAAAGACTCCTAGGGATATAACTTTGTCTTTCTCATGATTTTTCTGTGGGTATCCATGGAAGCACAGCAAAGAGTTTTTGCCCCTAAATATTCTTATATGGAAATTCTGATTACATTCCATTACATATCAGCAATGAGAAGTCTAAAATACACAAAATACCCAGCATTTATCTTTGGACTATATTAATATTTTATTTAGGCGATGGTCTGACATCTGAGCCCAGAATAAATATTTTAGAAATCTCTTTAATGTCTCAAAAATCCTTTAATTGATCCTTCTTTTGGCTAGTCTCTTTCTTCAGTGTTAAACTTTGAACTCCTGAGTTACAATTAGCAGCACACACTGCAGTCCTTATAAACAGAGGGAGATAAGTTTCATATACCCAAATGTTCAGTCTAGCAGCATCCACCATGGTTCTGGCTGCTGCTAGGACCCAGAGGTTGTGATTAAGAGTTCATTCATGCTGTCAGTGGCACCACTGGAACTGAATTGCATCTCCTGGCCTTTGGCTTTCAGATTTATGAAACTACAAAAGTCATATTCATTTCCTTCATTGGCTTGCCCTAAGAAGCTAACACGAGTGTTGCTGGCCCATTCAAAAATGCATGACATAAATGTCAAAGCCCCATTCTGAATGATGTTTTTCTTGTAGAAATTGTTTTTCCTAAGCTGATTTTAATAACATAGCCAACTATCTGGCACACCTAGGGTAAGCAGAGAGAAGAGGACCCAGTATTTAGATTTATCAATAAGTAAATGTAAGACTAATGATGTTTCACATTATGTGAGCACTTCCTACTTTGTCAGGAGATCTGTCGCAGGATTCCTGTAGTGAGCTTTCCTGGAGCATTTGAAATGTGATTTGATTTATGGAAAATATTGTGTAGGGAAGATATCTGATAAATACATTTTGGATGATAGGATGAATAAAAAAACAAGCAGATGGTTGGATGGGTAGGTGAAAAGATAGATGAATCAATGAATGAATTAGCAAATGAAATAAATGAATTGGACTTTTGGAAGATTTTCTAAATTGTCAGAAGGGAAAGGGGATGTTTACTAGCTATGAGTTCATTCATGCCTAAGTGAGGCCCTTGCCTAGTCTGTGGCATTCCAAAATGCAAGCATGAATATGGAATCAAATAAATATTTTTCAAATGTCAGTGTACCTGGGGTGAAGAGACAAAGAGATGATGGCTGTCAAGGTAACAAATTTACATATTTATTTCAGACTATATTAAATTAAAAAGCGATGTCCATCAAAATTACCTAAGCCAAAGTTATTGTTGATCCTCCCCACATTGTTAAATTCTGTAATCATTCTGACACCCCACACCATTTACCCAGCAGTAGCATTTAGGGTGGATGACAACTTGCACCTTTTTTTTTTGAGATGAGGTCTCTCACTCTATCACTCAGGCTGAAGTCCAGTGGCATGATCACAGCTCACTGCAGCCTTGACCTCCTGGGCTCAGGTGATCCTCCGACCTCAGCCTCCCAAGTAGCTGGAACTACAGGTGTATGCCATTACACCAGGCTAATTTTTGTATATTTTGTAGAGATGGGCTTTGCCATGTTGTCCAGGCTGGTCTCCAACTCCTGGGTTTAAGCAATCTGCCTGTCTCAGCCTCGCAAAGTGCTGGGATTAAGGCATGAGCCATCATGCCTGGCTGCACCTTCTTGATACACTGTCCTCCCTTGGCTTCCAGAAGTCTTAACTGTCATGGTTTCATGAGCAAGTTTGCTTCCAGGAGCCCCCATCAACAGAGACATGTGCTTTCACTCCAGCCATATTAGACTCCTCACTGTGCCCAGAGATTCTTTGCTATTCCCAACTGTGGTGCCTTTGCTTCTAGTGATTACTGTACTCGGAGTGATCTCCACATTCCATTCTTCCTAGTGAAACTCCGTTCATGCTTTGAGACCTGAAATTACTAGTTCTTTATCCCAAAGTCTTTTAGGAATTCTCTTCCCATCCTCCAGGCTCTCTCCTCTACTTGGTTTCTGCCTCTATGTAGCAGCAGTGATAACAGGAGTGATCCTAACAATTATAGGAGGGATGGGAACAGTAAGAGGAGTAATAAAATGGGGAGGAAGAGAAGCAGATAGGTTTAGTAAACATTTACTATTACTAGACACTGGGCTAATTCTTTCACATTCATTATTTTACTGAATCCTCACAAGGGCAGTTGTTATCGTCACTTTATAGAGGACACACCTGAGGCTTTGAGAGGGTGTTTGAATTACCTGAGATTATCCAGCTAAAGTGTGGAGGTGAGCTGTGAAACCCAGGCCTAACTCTGTCCAGAGTCAAAATGCAAAACCACCAGCATTTGGTATGTATGATCACTTGCAACTTTTTTTTTTTTTTTCAAAGTCTCACCCTGTCACTCAGGCTAGAGTGCAGTGGTCATTCTGATACCCCACACTATTTACCCACCAGCAGCATTTGGTGTGATCACAGCATGATGCTGCCCCATAACACTGTGTTAGATTTATTGGTGTCTCTATATCCCCCATCTCCTCACTGAGGGCGAGGAAGTGTCTCTATAGTTCCAATGTTTGGTTAGTACTGAGTGTTTAGGGCATATTTTGTAAGTAAATGAAAGAAGGTGGCATATTTTCTAGAGTAAGAATGGACTTGTGATGATCTCTGCTGAGCCTTTGTACACAATTTGGAGGTAGCCAGTAAAAGCCAGGTGGGCTCTGTCTTAACTGGACCTGCCCGTCCCAAAGTGGGGATGGGAATCGGGTGGGAGTCATTTTATGTGAAATCAGACTGCTTCCAGGGTCAAGAGGCCCTTCTACCCCGGGTATTTCACAATTTCTTGGCCTTACTTCTGGCTGCCTGATATACTTAGTTGGATGTTTACATAGCAGAGTTTACTCTAGCAGAGAAAGAATGAGTATGTCCTCTCTGTGGCAAGCAGTTGAACTTATTGAGACTGACACCAGTCAGATTTGATCTCAGTGGCTCTTTCACCTCTTGGTAGCCCCTTGAAAAAACCTTATTTACTCAAGATGAGCCCTGGCTTTCAACTGTTATTGGAGGACATCCTTCAATTCACTCTCAATGAACACTGGGGATAGCTTAGTCCTTGCTCATCTTCCTGCCCTCTTTCCCTACTTGTCCTCATCAAAGCCCACTCAAGACTGCCACCACCATCTTTTCATTGCACTTATTGTTCCTATATGCTCCCTCAGATCTCCTCATGTCTTTATAGCCAAGTAATGTATGCCGTTTGGTTAGGTCACACTCTAAATAAGGACAACACCAATAAGTCAGAATGTTGTGCACTTGTAGAGTGCCTGGTGACTTATCAAATGTCTTTTTACCCATTATGTTAATTGCAGTTTTCTAGTACGGGTGCACCATACTTTCTCTTGGAGCAAAACTCTTAAGTCAGCTTAATTTTTTTCAAATTCAGAAGATGAGAAGCATGCAGGATATCATTAAAATAAATCTTTCATTTTACGTTTTACCAAAGGTACTTGGTATCTATTAAATAGCTGTAAGTTGGCTCAGCACAAGGACTATAGAGACAACTGTAATAGTATCCCTGCTCCCAGGTGCCCCTGCTTTGGAGCCCAGATAAAAATAAATAAATAAATAAACAATTGCAAAGGCTGAGGAAAGTGGAAACACATGAGAAAACACAGGAATGGGGAAACATCACTGCTAGGGTTGACCAAGAGGATGTAAATCATTAAGAAGGAGTATTCCATAAACAAATACCAGAAAGAGGTCATTTTTAAATTACAGCAATACGTGTTGAATGCCTACCACATTTCAGGCACGGAGGATATGACAGTGTGTATGACAAACGTCCTTGCTCTCAAGGAGATCATAGTCTAGTGGAAAGACGAGCAAACAGATCAATCCAGTAGAAGCTTTAGAAAGCTGTGATCTTTTTAGACTTGTGCCACTGAACCATGACACCCTCCCACTCCAGGCTGACCTTGTCACTGCCATGTGCTTGTCTTCTGGTCACTCCTTCTCATCCATCAGAGATGTGGGCATCTGACTCATGGACTGCCTCTTCAACCGAGACAATGCTTTTTATGTGGCAATCTATCTGCATCCCTGTCTCTCAGATTCTGACATCCTCATCTCCAGTAAGCCCCTCTTCTATTTGGTCTCTGTCCCCTACTGGGAGGTTACATCCTGGACTCTGATCACTCAACACTTCTCCATGGCCATAAGCCTGAATTTTAGCCTTAGGTTCTGACTATGGATTCCTCTCCTACTATTTTCTTTGACTACATCCTCTAAGACTCTCCATTGACTTCCCAGGGACCGCTGATCCCTTGAGCGGAAGTGGGATGTATTCTGCCTTCCCAAATACTCAAGGGCAAAAGGCTTTGCCACCATTTCCTGTCAAAGTGCTTAATATAGTAGATGTTCAGTCAAAATTCATCCAGTTTTGTTGATGTTTACAGAGTACCTGCTAAGTGCCTGGCACAGGTGGACCAGGCAGGCAAGGCAACTGTAGTCACTTTTACAGCCTGCTGGTGACTACACCTCTGAATCCATTGTCCAGAGGTCATCTCTGAAAACACTAATAAGAAACTGTTCTTAAAAGTTTTTAGAAGCTCAATCTTCTTGGCCAATTCTCCCCAGGCTCCAAAGAGAAAAATCAGGATCCATCCTATTATAATTCCAAAATTGTTTGATTCTTTTCTACTAAGAACCACTAGGATGAACTAGCTGAGAAATGCCTTTGCCAGCACCATCTATTTTAGGTAGATCTTCTTTGCTCTGCTTGTAGCCATTTTCTATACTTGATACTTTGCTCAAAACTCCTCAAATTCCCATTGGAATTAGAGGGATTACCCCACCTCCAGGGGGCTTTTCAAATGATAGTGGAAGTCAAATATATTTCTAAAGCTAGGCCAGGAAAACCCAGCAGCTTTGAAAGCATAAGCACATGGTCTTTACAGTGACTGAGTAATATTTGGGCACCAAATAATTATTTCAAAATAAGGGGAAAAGTAGTACATTTTTATGTCATTCTTTTAGAAGAGGATCCATGATGAAGAAATGAGTCTGAGTATGAGTTTCCATTGTCAGGATACTATAGCAGCCAGAGTGGTCTGTTAAAAGTTTCAAAACCCAGTGACTCAGACCTCTACCCTTATGGTCAAATCCAGTCTTGAATGAGGCCAGTGAGGGTCTGTATGATCCGACCCAGAGCGGCCTCCCTCCTGCTAATCACACATTAGCCACAATGGTAGCTTCCTGGTTTCTCTCACAGGGCCAAGCTGACTTTTGTTTTCAGGGCCTTTGAACTTGCTCTTTTCCTGCTTGGAAACCTCTTCCTCCAGATTCTTCTATTACTGGCTTCTTCCTGCCAAATGGACCTCATCACCCAATGTAGTTACTCCTAGCCTTAATAATTCTCCATGCATGGTCTGGTTTGTTTGAATGCTTAGCATACAACTTGAAATTATCTGTTGGCTTATGTATTTCCGTTATTATTTCCAGCCCCCTTTAGAGTGTAAGCCCCTTGAGAGCAGAGAGCAGACTTGGTCATCACTGTATAATCAGAGCATAGAACAGTGCCTGGACATAGTTGACACATGGTACGTATGTTTTGAGTAAATGATTTGAAAACACTGAATAATTTTTCCATCAAAGGGCCTTCCCAAGCCATAGCATTTAATCCAGACATAAATGTGTTGTATGAAGCAATTAAGCAAAAACTTTGCTTATTATGCACCACCAATGGCAGGCCAATATGGAATGCTCACAACTCTAATGAACATTAGTCTTCCCAGGCACCGTCCAGACCCTCTTTTGGCACAGGTAATTCTGGGGTGCAATTAGTCTGCAAGAACAGCACCAGCTACCCTGCAGTCTCCACTTACAAACAAGCACAGTGCTGGCAGGGTTCCTGGGAGGGCAGAGGCTGGCAAAGAGCCTACTCTTTGGACTGCATACTGATCATTAGAAAATTGGGTAAATGAGGATGTTCCCTGTAGAAAACAGAGATGGTGGTGAAGGGGCAATGGAGGATAATTTTGCTGATAATAGACTGAAGAACTGTTGATATTGGCAGAAAGAAAACAATACTTCTTTATAGTTTGAAACATTCAGTCTTTAGCCAAATATCCAGGCAGATTATGATTTATATGGACAAGGTTGTGCAAACCCCAGAGGGAAATGCAGTGTATGAAAATATATGTATACATTTCAACAATGTACTTGAGGCACCACATGCATGTACCTTGCTGAAATTTTATGTGCATACTCTGCTGCATGGCTGTAAAAAAAAAAAAAAAAAAAAAAAACTGCCCTTTCAAATGTACTGTGTGCATTTTACATTTTTTCTAGTGGCTAATGTAAACACACCTTAAGTGATCATAAACGCTTGGATTAACATCAGTCAAGATATCTTGAGCACATATGAATTTAAATGGCTCTGTTGATTACATTTCCACTTAGATAGAGTTGGGAACCTGACGTATTAAAAGAGACCAGAATTCAGAAAAGCAAGATTTTTTTCTGCGTGTCCCAAGAATTTGGTTACAATATCTAAAAAATAATATCTAAATTTTAAAAGTAATTACTAGCACTTATGGAGGAGAGGACTTATTATACACAAGGCATTTTGTATACATAATGTTGTTTTATCTTCATAATAACCCTATGAAGGGTTTTATAAATGAGGACAGAGTCAAGGCACAAATTTCACCCAAGATCACACAGCTAGTGAGGTTGGAACTGATTCCAGCCCAGGCAGTCTGACTCACGAGCCCACATTCTTAGTTACTCCACCCCACTGCCTCTTCAAATCCTAGACTACCTTTAGTTACTTGCAGATTCACAAACACCTGCACACTCTGTGTCTCAGATTGCTAATAGTGCCTTGTTCCTAAAGCTAAAGCAACATCATTACTAACACTTGTCTTTGCAAAAACTCAGAGCAGGCTCAAGCTTAGGTTTGTAATGATATAATTCTCATTCTTAGGCAGAAAAGCAGAAGGTCCATGAAATGACAGCTCAAGGGCATGGAGCATTTCTCCATTTATTTGTTCATTCACTTGTTCAGTCAACAAAAGCCTAATACATGTAATTTACTAAACGCTGAGGATATAAAGGTAATGAAGCGAGTTTACATTTTAACATCTAGTATGTGTTAACCCATCAACAAATTAAAATCTTAAGAGGGTAATAAAAGGCATAAAGGGAAATGCATGGTACTAGGGGGGTTCCTGGTCCTATTTAGGGGGCATGGAAAACCTCCCTGAGGATGACAGGGGAGCTAAGACCTGAAGACAAAGGTGGAGTTGAGGGTTGGGGAAGAGAACAGCCCTAGGAAAGGTCCTTGAGCAGGAGAAATCCCAGCCTGTTGCAAAACCTTAAGGAAAGTAGGAGTGGCCAAAGTGCAGGGAGACAGATCAAGTGAGGGCAAGGCAAGGCTGGGAAGAAGTGGGCAGCCAGCATGCCAGTCCCAGCACTTTCCCTAGAGTCGCTTATCTGAGGTTTCCAACTATCCTTCAAGGTAGGTACTATTATGCTTTTTTATTTATTTTTTCTTTTTTTCAGAGAAGAAACATGTCATCTAGAGTGAGGAACTCAATTTTACCTATGGTCACACAGCCAGTAAATGAAGGATTCGAAACCGGACACTCTAGCTCTGTGCCTCCACTACTGACAACTGGGCTACACTGCCAGGACACAAGGAACTCAAGACACTGCAGAAGTTTGTCTTCAGAGCCTGGGCCGCTAACCACGGTCCTGTGTTGCCTCACGGCTAATTCTAGGTGCCATATAGGAATGTGTTGCTCCTCACTGGGAAGAGGATGTACTGACTTGGCTAAGGGAGCCATGCCCTCATTGGGGCTTGATAGACATGAAAGACATGCTGCTGACACAGTGCCTGGAGAATAAATGACTTCAGAGGTCTTTACACACTCTGCTCACCCTCTGACCCTGATGCCAATGTCACAGGAAGATCAACCAGACATGAGCAGAGTGACTGTGTCTTTCCCTGGTCCTTGGCAAGTTACCTTGTGTGCATGAGCAGTTCTCATTATCCCTATTTTTCTGGTAGGAGGAGCAACATCTCAGATGTTTTCCAATTGGAAACCAAATTCAAACAGAAAGATTATTCCAAACATAAACAATATGGCTCAACTAGGGATTTTTTTTTTCCCTCAAGAAGTATGTGCTTTTCCCAAATCTTTTTTCACTATGTGGCCTGCCAACATTTTGCTTGTATAACAAGGAAACTGGGTCCCTGCTTAGAGTCTGATGCTTGAGATGACAGTGACTTCTGCCAACCACCTTTGCCAAAGATATTCTATTAGTCTCGGTTGTTTATGGTCTAAGGGAGAGCTCCCTTCACGGGCATCTGGCAAAGGAGAGGGGTAAGAAACAAACAAACAAAAATTAGAGCATGCTACTTCTGCTGTCATCTGGCACCCAGAACCTATCATGTAGGCAGCCCCTGGCATCACATTTGGGCAGAGATTGGCATCCCATTGGCTAGAGGGCTGGAAGCCAATGCCTCTCTTCCATCACCATCTCATTCTTCTCTCTCTCCCTTCTCTCTCTATCTCTCTTTCTCTCTCTCTCTTTTTTTTT
>NW_016811584.1:4653586-4695896 GCF_001698545.2 Rhinopithecus bieti | reverse complement strand
TTTTACATGAGTCGCCTCTGGCTCTTTCTGGTAGGAAGCTTCCTCCGGCTACAGACACCTCAAAGCACCTGGCCCAGAGTCTCAAGCTAAGCTGAGCCTCCTTTTTAGCACTTAGCAGAAACATTCTTGAACTTGCCTCTTGGACTTTGGAGCATCTAACTGCTGTTGGCCTGTTTCTATGAAGCTCCCTGGTGAGAAGAGTTTGTCTTTTCCTTTGCACCACCAAGCCCCTGCCTGGGCTAAAAAGGTGCAGAGTTATGGTGCTTTCCTCTGTTGCATGTTAGAGCAGAGGCCCCCACCCCTTCCTTTGGCCAGGACTGTCATTGGGGACCTCAAAGCCTCAGCTTTGTTTCTCATGCCTGCTGATCTGATGATATTCAGAAGTGTAGATGCTCTCTACTTTGGTGGTAAGACTCTCTACTTTGGTGGTAAGATAAAGTTAACTTTAAAAAAATTTCTTGTTTTTCTCTTCCTCCCATTTCTGACCATTTCTTCTCTAGGTACAAAGGGGTTAAGAGTGGGGATGAGGGATACTGGCAAGGATAAAACTGTTCCAATGTCCTTTTCCTCCCCCTTCCAGGCTTCTGAGTCTCCCTGTTCTTCCCTAAAATTTCCCAGAGGGGCTGAGCCCATTGCCTCTTATCAAAGTAAGGAGGGGAGAATTCCTGCTTGATAGTTAACTCAGTTTAAGAGATGCTCCCTTGCAATTCTGAAACATGTATTCAAGTAAACATGAAGCTCTGTCCAAATATAGGCCATATTTTGGGATCGGAATATCCTCCCTGCTGTCTGGTTATTTAGACTTCAATCGTGTTAGAAATATATCTAATTGGGTCACTTTACTCTCACCTTCCACTGCTGAACCAAGGGAATAAGGCAAATCTTGGAAGACACTGTATGGCTCTGTGGTGAGTTTAATTCTGGGTCTAATCAGTTTAGGTCAATACTTAGTATAACAAAATATTTGCAAGAGAAAATACCTCTTGCTCCCAGGAAGCTAATGGAGTACAGAATTAAGATTCTATCAAGTCACACACTTCTTTGGCTGACAAGTTTCCTGCCCTTTAATGCTAAGGGGTAGACATTACATTGGAGGGTACAAATAAGTTGTTACAAAGCTGATTCTGGCACTTGAACTAAGGAATCACATTCATAATTTTAAGTCATGCTTATCTATGTGTGTTTGTAACTTTTAATTAAAAATAAAGCTAAATAAAGTGAAAAGACAACCTATAGAATGGGAAAAAATATGTGCAATTGGAAACCAAATTAGAACATATTTCTAATGCCCGGTTAAGAGTTTAATATCCAGAATAAAGAACTCCTGTAACTCAACAATAAGAAGACAATCTAACTAAAAAATGGCAAAAGACTTGAGCAGGTATTTCCCCAAAGAACATAGACAAATGGCCAATAAACACACAAGATAGTATAACATCATTATTACTCATTAGGGAAATGCAAATCAAAATTCCAATGAGACACCACTTTACACCTACTAGGATAGCTAAAATTAAAAAAAAAAAAGAGATGTTGACTAGAATGTGGAAAAATTGGAACCACTGTGCATTACTGGTGGGAATGTAAAAGAGTGCAGCCACTGTGGAAAAGAGTTTGATGATTCTTCAGAAAGCTAAACAAAGAATTACATTATGACACAGACATGTTATTACTGGGTATATATTTAAAATAACTAAAAGTAGGGACTCAGATATTTGTGCGCCAATGTTCATTGCAGCATTATATGTAATTGCCAAAAGGTGAAAACAAACCAAGTGTCCATCAACAGATGAGTGGATAAACAAAATGTGGCATGTCTATACAATGGAATATTATTCAGCTGTAAAAGGAAACAAAGTTCTAAAACATGCTAAGACAAGGATGAGCCTTGAAAACATTATGCTAAGTGAAATACACCAGACACAAAAGAACAAATGTTAGATGACTCCTAGATATTTATAAGAAATATCTAGATTGGTAAATTCATAGAGACATAAAATAAAATAGAGGTTATCAGGGACTGTGGGGAGGAAGAAATGGTGAGTTATTGCTTAATGGATTCAGAGATTCTATTTGGGTTGATGAGAAAGTTTTGGAAATAGAAAGTGTTGAAGGTAGTACAACATTGTGAATGTACCTAATACTACTGAATTGTATGCTTAAAAATGATTAAAATGGGCTGGGTGTGGTGGCTCACACTTGTAATCTCAGCACTTTGGGAGGTAGAGGCAGGTGGATCACAAAGTCAAAAGATCAAGACCATCCTAGCCAACATAGGGAAACCCTGTCTCGACTAAAAATACAAAAATTAGCTGGGCGAGGTGGCGTGCACCTGTAGTCCCAGCTACTTGGGAGGCTGAGGCAGGAGAATTGCTTGAACCAGGGAAGTGGAGGTTGCAGTGAGCCGAGATCACGCCACTGCACTCCAGCCTGGCAACAGAGCGAGACTCCATCTCAAAAAAAAAAAAAAAAAAAAAAGAGATTAAAATGGTAAATTGTGTTATATATATTTTGCTGTAATGAAAAACATCATGAGAAAAAAAAAGACAAAATAAAGCTGAGAAAATATTTTCACAATTAAACATCCCCTGCAGTTCCTTCAGCTAAATAACAGAGAATTCAAAACCAGATCATCTAACTTTTAGTTCAGTGCTAAATCCATGACAATAGTTAGCCTGATTTCTCAGTGACATTAAATTACACATTCATTGATTCATGCAAATGATCTTTTTCATTCTTCAGACATTTATAGAATGCCTAGTAAGTGCTCAGTGATCAAAAAGTGGTAGTGAGGGGTGGATGGAAGGAACAGATGTCAACATGTGGTCTATCTACATCAGGTTCTATGCCCAAAGGCTTTTTATGGGCTGTATGAATTAAGCTTCCCTTCAACGTTGTGAATCATGATCATCACCATTTTAGGGCTGAGGACCCGAGGCTAAGGCAGGTTAGGTGGACTTGCCCACGGTGCCTCTAGCAAGCAGCAGAATTGGGATTGGAGCCTAGATCTGCCGGAATCAAAGTTTTCCGTGCCTCATGCTGTTTTTACTTTCTCTTTCTCTCAAATTTCCTTGGATTCTTGGCTCTCCCCATTGTTGTTGGGAACCACAGCTTCCGAAAGGAAAAGAAGCCCCTTGCTGGTGGCTCTGAAGTTCAGGGTCGATCAAGGTTGCCTGTGTTCTGGGTAAGAGTGAGGATCAGATCTTGCAGTGATTGCACTGCGGCTGGAGGAGCCCCCTGACCCACCGTGGGGGGTTTGTGTGCAAGAATTACAACTTGTTGGTGCCAGGCACAGCAAATAAAAAGGCATCTGTAACAGGCAAGAGGAGCTGCAGGCCCCCAAGGCCAGGATCCAAGCAAGCAGCAGGTGTGCCCTCCGCTTTCCACAGGTTGCCAGACAAGACAGCAGTAGGTTCTGCCAAAGGGTTGGCTCTGTGTATTCATTAGCAGCACATTCCTGAACCTTTGCAAGCTCCTTCTGGGCTGGGAAATGATCAAGGGACCACAGAGGGAACTTGCAGGCCAGGCCCAGCCAATCGCAGGCCTTCTTTGCTACAATGAGTAGGGAGGTTGAGGAGAGTAGGGAGCAGGATGGGATAAGGAAAAGTAGTGGTGATTCAGACCCATGCCAAGGACCAAGAGCAAGTCTCTTCTTGGCTTCTGCCCAGCTGTGCCACCTTAAATTCTACCTCTCTACTGCTTCTACTGAGACTGCATTGAAGAATTTCTGTTTATCCCCTGCAAGTGCACAAGACTTGTTCCTGCATTCATAAGAGCCTTATTACGTCTGCATTTTGGGAACCAGTATATTTCCAGATCAGCAAGAGAAGATGAGCAACTCAGGAAAAGAACATTTCCACTTACCACTGAATCAGTTCATTACAAAACAGTGTGCCCTGCCTTCATTTACTCCATCACATGAGGCTGTAACGCACCACACAGTCTCCTGCTCATTAATACTGCTACGGAGCATTTGCAAAGTATTTAAAGTCAGCCCACTCCCTCTTTCTCTCTGCTCATTCCCTGTGGTGCAGTCCAGTTTCTGGGATAAAGCTGGATCAATAAACATGTTCTCTCTGTCTGTTGAGACTTTCTGTCTTCCAATTAGAAGAGAGCAGGAAAATATGCCGCTTTATTATACAGAGACAGCAGTCAATTTTGGCTCGATGCTGAGTGGGAAATGCTGATTTTTCAGATGTTTTGTAACAGAAACAAACAAAGCATCACTTGGAAAGCAACAGGATTTTTCTTAGCCAAACTATATACAAATGGGTTCTTTCAGCAGCCCAAGGAAGGAGGAAGTAAGCAGGAACGCAGCCCTACGGGACTTCAGCTGGCCACTCGCTCACACTTGTGTGTGTGATCCAATGTGAAGCGGCAGGACAGAAACCTGTCAGAAGGCTTCCTGTCTCCTGGTTATTAAAATCTCTGCTTGGCCCAGGCGAGTTCTCAAATCCCCATGCAGTCTGGATCTTTGGCACACGGGAGGCAAAGTGCCGAGATCCATATACCACCATACGGGCTGCTACTCATGAGCCTTTGCTCTAAAAGCTGAAAATATAAGTCCTCTGGGGTCTTCACATTTTTGAACACCACACACAGGCCTTCTTGTTTCCTGGCAGACACTGCTTTGGACTCTTTGGGACTAAAAACTTATCGACTAAAAGCTTGAAGGTGGTTCAGGAACATCTTGTGCTTGCGGTTCATTGCTAACATCAATATATTGAGAAAGAGAATAGGGTGGCGAGAGAGGAGGAGGAGCAAGAGAAAGGGAAAGAGAGAAGGGAAAAAAGAATGGGAGGGAGTGACGGAGGGAGGGAAGAGAAAACACACTAACCTGAGAGTCAGAAGACTTAGATTTTACTTACAGCTCTGCTCATTGTTAACCTCAACAACATAGGTCAAGACTCTCCCTTTTTGGATGGATAATAATTTAAAAATCTGATGAGGTTTTATCACAGATGTGTTAACATGGAGGTTAAATTAGAAGATGAGTATGAAGGCACTGTGTCGCCAATGTAACCCAAATAAAACAGGGCCACCTTGAGGCTAGCCTCAGCACAAAGCTATTACACACACACACACACACACACACACACTCCAAAGTGTCTTGAATAGCAATGTATGAATGGGTGCCCTGTCTCACATCTATAAGCCCAACACTTTGGGAGGCCAAGGTTGGAAGATGGCTTGAGACCAGGAGTACCAGACCAGCTTGGGCAACAAAGCAAGACCCTATCTTTACAATAATAATATTAATAATAAGCTGGGCATGGTGGTGTGTGCACCACCACGTGGTAGTCTCAGCTACTCCAGAGGCTGAGGTGGGAGGATAGTTTGAGCCCAGGAGTTTGAGGCTACAGTGAGCTATGATCATGCCACTGTACTCTAGCCTGAGTGACAGAGTAAGACCCTGTCTCAAAAAAAAAGAAAAAAAAAAAAACCCAAGAAACAAAACATGACCCAAAAATCTCCCCCCAAAAAAACAAAACAAAAGCAATGTACATATTTTACTGAATGCCTCGTCAAGAGGTAACAAGGAAGATTTACACTACACAACACTGTGATTTCCTTAAAGAGCTTTATAGAGACATTTCCCTTGTCCTAAGGTCTCTTTGTTCATGGTAGTTGTTCATTTCTCTCTCCTATCTTCAAGAAGTTCAGCCCATACTTACCACATCTTTCACTTTCTGCTTCTCTTTAATCTCTTCCTCCAGCTTCCTAAATACTTTTATCCCCAAGTAGATTGGTTCATATGCTTACTTGTGCAGAGGAATCTACTTTTCCTTCCTTTACTTTCTTCAACTCAGCCTTCCTACTCATTACCCTGATCTGTACAACAAAGATCCAATAACCGAGCTGTGACCATGTGGTATTCTCCTCAAAAGCTGGGAACATGGAAAAATTGTAGTTCCACATATTTTGTTGTTGTAACTGGTTAAACCTTTAATAAGGGATTGCCATCTAATCAAATCTGATTATACAGTGTCTCAATAGTACAAAATCAGTATCATTGTTCTCCAAGTTTATTTGATCATTTTTAAATAAATTATCATGGGTAAGACACTCTATAAAGAGGATGCTACAGCCTTAGAGGTATAGACCTCTAGAGGCATGGAAAACTAAATTAAAGGTATCACCCTGGACCCTCAAGAAACAGATTCCAAGAGTTATCCTGAACCCTCAAGAAACAGATCTTTAGGGTTCCCATGAGTCTTAGCCTCATATGTTTCTACGGCTTCACAATTCCATTAGTATCACTCAGGATGTAAAGAAAAGAGACTAAGGACAGTTGGATGAACTTACGCACATCCTCTGCCTCAAGTGGCAGAGTTGAGAGTTGAATCTAGATATTAGACTTCAAAACCTTGATGCCTCATTGGTGTTTAAATTATAGCCCCCAAGTTTTGTCTCTGTCTCTCTGTATCTACTTCTTCCAGAGGCAGTCCTGCATCTAATCCCATATCCACTACAGGCCTTCCATGAAGATGGATTTGGCTCTAGGGACTGATTTGATGGGCTGCCCTACCTACAGTTGAGCTCCTTGTAAACTACAAAAGCCCCTGAAATGACCATAACTCATGTCTTTCCATTGGGTTAGGCAGGATCATAAAACACAAAGAACTCTTGCCCCATAGCAGGCTTTCCTGCCAGGCTCAGGCAAGGGACTGGGATCCTTCTCATCAGAGTACTCTAGGGAGCCACTGCCAATGATATGAGATGGCAGTTGAGAGGAAACCTGTTGGCCTAGAGCTAAGACACTGACTGCCCAGTGAAAATGCACGTAAGTTACCTGGCAAGAAGAACTTATTTTGATATGGTTAATGACTCCATCTTTAGTTATCCTTCCTTCTCTTGTCTTCTGAGACATCACATTTGCAATGTTTTCCTCTCACTGTCTGTCTCAGACTCCCCTGCTGGTTCTTCCTTTTTACAGTGTTGGTACCACAGGATGAGGCTCCTTTTACCTCTCTATGTAAATTCCTCCCATCCCCCCAGTGATCTCACCAGGTCCTGTACTTTAAATATCTATGTCAATAGCTCTCATATTCTGTATTTCCAAATCTAGATTTACTCCTTAAGCCCAGATCTGGAAGTCCATATATATCTCAATCTTAATATGACTAAGAAAAGCCTTCTTGGTTTTCTTTTCCAACTTATACCTTCCTCATTTCAGTGAAAAGCACTATTATCTTTTCAGTGTTTCAAGCCAAATTTTCTTTCACTTATCCATACAACCACATCAAATCCAGAAACAATTCCCATTCAGTTTACTCCATGATCTATTCCAAATCCATCCACTGTCTCTTCAACCACTATTTTAGCACAAATCAGGAACATCTTCTACCTGAACCCTATAACAACATCCTAACTGACCTCCCTACTAGAATTCTTGCCCCTCTCATTCCAAACTCCTTAGAGCTGCCAGAGTAAGGTTTTAAAAATGTAAAGTATAGCCCAGGTGCCGTGCCTCACATCTGTAATCCCAGCACTTTGGGAGGTTAAGGTGGGCGGATCATGAGGTCAGGAGTTCGAGATCAGCCTGATCAACATGGTGAAACCCCATCTGTACTAAAAATACAAAAATTAGCCAGGCATGGTGGCAGGCGCCTGTAATCCCAGCTCCTCAGGAGGCTGAGGCAGGAGAGTCACTTGAATCTAGGAGGTGGAAGTTGCAGTGAGCCGAGATTGCGTCACTGTACTCCAGCGTGGGTGACAGAGTGAGACATTGTCTCAGTGTACACATCAACCCCTTCCATAAATCCTTCAATGGAACCCCTTCACATTTAGAATAAAATCTAAACTCCTTACCCTGGCTTTTTGAAATTTTTATATATTTTTCTTTCCTGTACCTTTGTCTTCAACCTCCCATATAAGTCTCTTCCTTTCACATTGTATTCTTACCACACTAATTTTCCTTCTTAGACAAGCCAAGTTTGTTCCTGCCTCAGAGTCTTTGCACCGTCTGTTCCCTCTGCCTGCAGTATTCTTCCCCTGGATCTTCATAAGGAGGTTCCCTCTTATCATTCATGCATCAGCTTCAGCATTACTGCATCTGAGAATGTTTTCCTGACCATTTAGTCTACAGTAGCCATATGTATTAATTTCCTGGTGCTGCTATAACAAATTACCAGAAGATGGGTGGCTTAAACAAAGAAATTTATTCTCTCACAATTCTAGAGACCAGAAATGAGATCCCAAAGTGTCAGCAGTGCCACACTCTTTCAGCATTTTGAATATATCATCCCATTCTCTCCTGGGCTGCAAAGTTTCTGCTGAAAAAGCTGCTGTTAATCTAATAGGGATTCCCTTGTATGTGTCTCAATGCTTTCCTTTTGTAGCTTTTAGAATTCTCTCTTTTGACTTTTGATAAATTAATTATAATATGTCTCAGTTTTTTTTTTTTTTTTTTTTAACTGAATCTAATTGAGGACTTCTGATCCTGCTGGATCTGGATGTTCATATCTCTCTCAAGACTGGTAAATTTTCAGCTATTATTTTGTTAAATAGGTTTTTGGCTTTTCTTGATCCTTATCTCCCTCTGACACCCTTATAATGTAAGTATTTGTTTGCTTGATAGTGTCCCACAAGTCCTGTATGCTTTCTTTATTCTTTTTCTTATTTCCTTATTCCACTCTGATTAGTTTGCTTCAAAAGACCTGTCTTTAAGTTCAGAAAGTGTTTCTTCTGATGGATCTAGTCTTTTGTTGAAGTTCTCAATTGTATTTTTTATTTCATTCCTGAATTCTTCAGTTCCAAGATTTGTTTGGTTCTTTCTTATAATATCTCTGCTGCATTTCCCAGTCAGATCATAATTTCTATTTCATTGAATTTATCTGTATTCTTTTGTATTTCACGAGTTTTCTTAAGATCACTATTTTGAGTTTCTTATGAAGCATTTTGTAAATATTTTCTTTGGAGTCTACTACTGGAGATTAATTGTGTTCCTTTGCAGGTAGCATGTTTCCTTGCTTTTTCATGTTTCTTTTATCCCTACATGGATGTCTGCACATCTTGTGGAAAACTTGCTTTTTACAATTATATGGAGTAGTTTTGTAGGGAGAGACTTTTTTCTGTAGACAGATTCTTGATGACAGTTGGATATGGAACATGGGCTTTGGTTCTGGGTGGCTCAGTAGCATGGTCTTTGTGTAGTTTCTTCAGCTGTAATCTTCATCAGCAATGTCTGTGACTGCCTCAGTGCCAAAGGCTGTGGGAGTTTGTGATGGCAGTGGCATGGTCTTACTGAGGGCAGGGACACTGGTTTAGTTTTCAAGTCAGGCATGTTCAGGCATGGCAGGCAGGCTGGCTGGCTGTGCAGCAATGTCTCTGGGGAGGTGGGACCACCACTGAGATGGGTGTCAGGCTTGGTACAGGAACACATGGGCAGGGCAGGATGGCCAGCTCTTCAGTGGCTTCCCCACTGTGCAGATCTGCCAGTTTTCTGCAGGAGTTGTGCTACATAGGTTTGGACACCAGGATCTTGGTCATTCCATTGGGTCTAGGCTTCACATAACCAGGATCATGGTGATGTAGGCACCGGTGTGAATATGATGAAATGATGGCAGAGCCTCAAGAATGGAGAGAGCAGTGGTACTGGCCCCCAGGTCAGGACACATTGTAGCAGTGGGTCTGGTTTCAAGATGGCACCATGCTGTAATAGCTTAGGTCATGGGATTGGTAGGTGGTGATGCATGACTTGGGCTCCTACTCTGGGGCAATGCAGCTGCATGAACTAGCGACTATCTTAACTGGATTCAGAGCCCATGAAGACTGACGGATGCTCCTATAGCAAAGACCACTGGCATCTGTAGTGGCTATAGGAACTGCCAAAGGTCTCCAGCTTATCTTTTCCCTGGAAGAAGAAATCCACCATGTCTCTATGCTTATCCCAGTCGGCGAGAAAGTATGGTAGATGCAAGATGATTTGCTCTTTCTTTTATGGTGCTATTTTGGGCATCCATGCTCCACTAGGATTTTGCCACTCCTTAGGAACTTTCCAACATACTTCCTCAGTCACTCTAGCCAAAATATAGTTGTTTATTGTTTTGGTCCTTTTTGTGGGAATGACGAACACCAGGCAACTCTGGTTAGCCATCTTGCAAATGTGAGCTCTCAGATCTGCCCCTGTCTTGAAAGGATGCATGTGATTTCATTTAGGGCCCACCAGTACAATCTGGGATAATCTCCTTCCTCCAAGATTCTTAATTACATCCTGTTGCCATATAAGGTAATATTTACAGATTCCAGGGATCAGGATTTAGATATCCTTTTGGAGATCATCATTCAGCTTTACCATGCAGGACATATTGCCTGATTTTAACTTTCTCTTTAACATATACCATTACTGTTCTCATTTATCTCTATATCAACTTGTTAGTTTAATTCCTGTCTCTCCACTTGAATATGACAGCCATGAAGGCAAGGACTTTCCTTGCCTTGAAATCCCTGATATTGAGAATAAGCATAGAACAGGTACCAAAAAGTATTTCTCAGTGACTAAGTTGTGGATTACATTAAGCCAGTAGTTAAGTTTATTTATTCACTTGTTTGCTTCACAAAACCCTTTGTTCAAATCTAGTGCAGGAACCTGACTGGTAGACCAAGGTCAGTTAGAGGCTGAGCTCTTCCGTTTAAAGTGGGGGTGGGAAGCTGGGAGCCCTGGGCCTCTGGTCTGGTCTTCCTTCTCACAGTGAGCACCAGAGACTGGAGGAAGTGCCTGGAAAACACTTTTGATGTCTTAGCTCAAACTGGTTGCTCAGGAGAACCAGAGTACAGAGGAAATTGGAGGAAATGGGACACTGAACAAACATTGATAGGTGAGCTGGTACAGGTAGCAAAGGTAGTGGTGTTCTGTGCATGCCAGGGGTGGCCTATAATTGGCCAGGGAGGAGGTGCTATAGATGTTAGAGGACTGAAAATTATCTTGGTCTGACTCTCCATTTGTCCATGGATACCCAATATTAGATGGTTATCTTTCCCAAAATCTATCCTTCTGCTCTGAAAAGAGTGAAGCTGAGTTTAGGGTTTCATTTGACCCTCAGTGAAGACTAGGGGAGGTTAAAGAGGGTAGTGCTTTAAAGCACAGGCCCTGGAATCAGACAGACGCAGGAACCAATCCAGGATCTGCTGCTGCTTTGGCTGCATCATCTTGAACTCCTGCTTACCCTCACCAAACCTTATTTTCCCCATCTGTAAAATAGGGATAATAATAATGCCTACCTCACAGGTATTGGGTATCGTGAGATAATTCACATTAAGTGCTTAATACACCATCAATACATAGGCATAGCTTGCAACAAATTGCAATGATTACCATTTATTGAGTATTCATATTATTTGAGTATTTGGGTTTGCAGATGTAAATCTCAGGTTGTTCTTGAGTAGTTTGTCATTTCCATCTCCTGAACCAAGAGTATTTGCTAGAGCAAAATGATCTTTGAACCAGGCCAGAGAGTAATTAATTCTTTCATTTATTCGCTCATTCATCCAATTAATCAGAAAATATTTAATAAGTAGCTACAATGACTCAGAAATTATTATAACTGAAAAGGATAAATAGATATACAAGGTAAATTTCCTGTGAGGTCTTCTCTGTTGCTACAAGGGTCTGCCACCAATAAAGGCCACCAACATTGTATAGCTATCATCCTAGCCTACTATGATTTCCTAATGGTAATAATATATCAAAGGCTCATTGCCACATGGTCTTTTATGATGTCATGGTGATGATGTTGTTGTTGATGATGATGACAATCATGATACTATTAGAAGAAACTACCATTTGTAGAATCCTTTTTTTTTTTTTTTTGAGATGGAGTCTCGCTCTGTACCCCAGGCAGGAGTGTAGTGGCATGATCTTGGCTCACTGCAAGCTCTGCCTCCCAGGTTCATGCCATTCTCCTGCCTCAGCCTCCCGAGTAGTTGGGACTATAGGCACCTGCCACCATGCCTGGCTAATTTTTTGTTATTTTTAGTAGAGATGGGGTTTCACCTCATTAGCCAGGATGGTCTCGATTTCTTCACCTCGTGATCCACCCTCCTTGGCCTCCCAAAGTGCTGGGATTACAGGCGTGAGCCACCATGCCCAGCCTTGTAGAATCCTTTCTAGGTTCACCATGCATGTTATTTTGTACTGCCCACTTTATTTAAATTATCTCATGAACCTATAAGCTAAGTTCTGTTATGATTCTCCTTGGGAGATAAAGAAAATGAAACTCAGAGAAAACAGATGCCAAGATATTGCTCCAGCATGGCTCAGCTGGGATTTGATTTGAGTGCAGAGTCCCTGGTCTCAATCCCATGCTCTGCTCTCTGCTCTGTGGGTTCCCATGAGCCCTTCAATAATAATATGTGTGACTCCTGCTGGGGCTGCAAGGAGGACTGTGCTATGTAGCCAAGCTGGTCTGCCAATGACTGGCTGATGCCCATGAGGCAGGACCTCCTGACCTGAGCGTGGCACTGCTGTGCCCAGGCTGACTGGCTGCTGACTTTGCTTTCTTTTAGAGGACTGTTTCCTCAGGATTTTTCTTGAGAATAAGAACCTACTCCCCTGCCATCAAGGCTATAGAGCCTCTAGGGAAAGGAAATGATTTTACAATGTATTAGTTGTGAGATCTTGGGCATGTAATTTTGCTTCTCTAAGCCTTACATTCATCATCTGTGAAAGGGCACTAATAATAAAACCTACTGCATGGGTGATTGGAAGGACTAATGGAGGAAAGTGTTTGGCACAATGCCTGACATGCAAAGAGAACCAAAATGCTGGGTAGAAAGGAAAAGAGGGAAGGAAAGAAGGGAGGGAGGAACTTAAAATCCAGGCTGATTGTCATCTGTCCTTCACTAAGCTCCTTCTCTCTGGACCTCAGTATCCCCATTTATCAAATGTTGGAACTTCTAAAAAGTACTGATCTCTCAAATTCTTCAAGCCCTAACCTGCCTCCTGCCATCCCTGCCTCTGGAAGTCTCTGGGTCTCTGTAGAACAACAAAAAAAAATCCCATTAAATGAGCACAGATGAGTCCCTCCTGACTGCCATTGCCAAGTCTGTATCTCAGAGTCAGTAACTCCCGGATTTCTGGATGCAAAGAAGCTCCATGAAATAAAATATCTTTCGAGAGAGAGAGAGAGATGACTGAAAGTATAGCTTTCCTGAGAGGGTGCTGGGATGCTGTGTCAAGGGCTTGGCACCACACATCCCTAACACCACCTGCAGCATGATCCTCAGAGCCTCTGTCGAAAGTCCCGTAGAATAGCTGGCTGGCTCCTCGCGAACCCCACCAGCTGCCTTTCCCAGATGGACTTGCATTGCAGGTCTGCTCAGATCCTGACTTTCATTATCAGAGGAAAAGGGTTTGCCCATGAATGCCTATGCTGGGCCTGCTCCTTATTTCAGATGGATCAGAAAAGTCCCACTATTGCAGGGATACAGGCTGGCTCTCCCTATAAGAGAGTTGGGAATAATGAACCCTCTGTGCCCGCTTGGGGATGCTTGCCAGCCTGCCCAGCCAGGCACCTTTTGTTGTAAATGAAAAATTATTTAAAAGCAGGACTAAAAGGCTTACACACCTGGAAGTAAAAGCAAAAAAGGCAGAGGTATCCATTTGTCCTCAGAGTATGCTTCTTGTTTCCATTCCCCTCGGATCCAGGAAATACGCTTTTCTCTTAGTTCTCTTTCTAAGGCTTTCTACGGACACTCACACATCACTTGCTCTGTTCTGATCTGCTCACACTGGTCCAACAGATACCAGGCTGCGCCAGAGCTGGGTGTGATGTTCCTGCTCTTGAGGAGCTGTGATTCCTGGAGAACGAGGAGAAGGTAATGAGAGCACAGTGAAGGCATACTGAGCACCTGCTGTATGCTGTCAGCCCTGTTCGAGGATTCCATCATTTTCTCCTTCCTCAGCCTGTGGAATGGCACCATATTCATCTGGGACAAATGAGGCCCCTTTGCCCAAGATCATACCACTGATACATTGCAAAGCTGACATCAAACACGAAAGGGTGAGAGTCCAGACAGAAGGACAACTCTTGGAAAGAATATAATGTGGTGCAACTTTTTTAAAAGGGCCATTTGATGAGAGTATTAAGGGGCTCACAAATGACAAAAATCTTCAACAGAGTAATTCCAATTTGGGACTGCATCCCAAGGTAATAACCAGATGAGGGTACTGAGCCTAAGTGTGTTGATTATAATTGTGAACCATGGCGCACATCCTGCATATTGATTAATGGGAACTACTATATTGTCTTTAATAATAATGTGAATGTGTATTTACTCACCTAGAAATAAGTTTCTGATACACTCAATAAGGGAAAATAAATGGGCTACCAAACTCTATGTATCATGTGATCTGATTATGTGCAAACATATAAAGATTCCCATGTGTCATTTACATAGAACATGTCTAAAAGTTTATACAAAGTGATTTTTTAACAGTGGTCATTTCCAGATGAAATTATGCATGATTTACAAATTCCTTTTCTTCCTTTTTTTTCCTTAAACATTTTTACTTATAAAATACACATGACATGCACCATATTAACTTTTCTTTTTTTTGAGACAGGGTCTCACTCTGTCACCCAGGCTGGAGTTCAGTGGCGTGATCTTGGCTCGCTGAAACCTCTACTTCCTGGGTTCAAACGATTTCCCTGTCTTAGCCTCCTGAGTAGCTGGGACTACAGGCGTTGCCACTATGCCCAGCTAATTTTTGTATTTTTTAACAGAGATGGGGTTTCACCATGTTGGCCAGGCTGGTCTTGAACTCCTGGCCTCAAGTGATCCACCTGCCTCGGCCTCCCAAAGTGCTGGGATTACAAGTGTAAGCCACTGCACCTGGCCCACCATATTAACCATTTTGAAGTGCAGAGTTCGGCAATCTCAAGTCCAGCCACGTGTCATAACATGGGGATACATTCTGAGAAATGTGTTGTTAGGGGATTTCATCATTGTGTGACCATCAGAGTGCACTTACACAAGTCTAGATGGTATAGCCTACTACACACCTATGCTAGATGAGATGGTCTAGTGCTCCTGGGCTACAAACCTCTACAGTATGTTGCTATACTGAATACTATAGGCAACTGTAACACAATGACATTTGTGTTTCTCAGCATGTCTAAATATAGAAAACGTATATGGTATTATAATCTTATGAGATCACCTTTGTATATGCAGTTTGCTGCTGACTACAACGCTGTTACATAGTTTGTGACAGTACATTCACATTATTCTGCACCTGATCTCCAGAACTCCTTTCATCTTGCAAAACTAAAACTCTATACCCATTAGATAACTCCTTGTCTTCACCTCCCTGCAACCACTGGGAACCACCTGTTTTTAATGAATTTGTCTATTCTAGTTTCTCAAAGGGAATCATAAAGTATCTTCTTGTGACTGGTTTATTTCACTCAGCATAATGTCCTCAAAGTTCATCCATGTTGTAGCATGTGTTGGAATTTTTTTTTAAGGCAGAATAATATTGCATTGTATGTGTACACCACAATTTAACCAATTATTCCTCGATGGATAATTGCATCACTTCCACAGTTTTAGCTATTGTGACTTTATTTTTTACCTTTACTTTGTAGTTTTTCTATAGAAAATCAGTCTACTCACATTTTCAATGTTAGAACCAAGACAGAAGTATGCATAGGGTACACAGGTCTCTGCAAATGATGAGAGATTTCTAGGAAAACAATATAAAGTGGTGGTCAAGAAGCCCTTCTTTGGAATTACACAAACCTGGACTTGAATTTCCATGCCACTATGCACTAGTTGTGTGGCTGTGGAAAAATTACTTAGCTTCTTAAAATCTGGCTTTTTTTGTTTGTTTGTTTGAAAATCTGAAATTCTGGCAAGCTTTATCATGAGGTTATCAAGTCCAAAGCCTGGGCCAGCACGGTCAGCATCATAAATGGAGAGGGGAGGAGATTGGTTGCTTTTGAATTCTTCATATATTCAGGTATCCTCCTTCCTGTCCCAGAAACTTTTCATAGGCTGCTCTCCCTGTCTCAGACACTCTTTCCTCTCCTCTTTACTGAATTAACCCCTTTCTGCCTTCATACTTCTGCTCAATTCCATGTGCCCCCCAAGAAGAGTCCCTGGTCTCCTTGACTGTGTTAACCCTGTCCCCCATTATGTGTGCTCATCATAAGCAAGACTTGCCTTCCTAACAGCTGAAATTCCACCTGTCCCCTTATTTCTGTTTCCTACTCCCAAATTGTATCTGGCATAAAGCAAATAGCGCAAAAATATTTTTACAAGTGGATGCATGAATGAATGAACACTCCAGGAAATTAAAGACGATCTCAATTCTCAAAGTGTCCCACCCTCCTCTCCCTCTCCTGCCTTTCTCCGTCTCTCTATCCCAGCATCGCACCTTCTGTACCCCTGGCCCCAGCATCCACTCAGCCCTCAATCTTCCATGTGGAGCCTGCAGAGAAAGTACGAGGAAGGAAACTACAAGCGCTGCTAGGGTTTAAAAAAGTGCTCACCCGAAATTCCACAATTCATCCCGTGGGCTCAGCAGGAATGCGGCATTTGGAGAAATTACACCTCTGAGCTGCCAGGATATATTCAAACAGCCGAGAACAGAAGTTGGCCCAACTGGGACACATTTGCAAAGCAGCAAATATGCACAGTGAACTCGCTGGCAAAGCGTTCTTATTTCTCAGGGGAATGTCCAAGAATCTTTGCCTATCTATGGGTTCCTTGTTCTCTTTGGTTCTAGGGTAATTTTTATCCAAGAGTTTCCAAAGCCAGTACTGGGAATGGGAGAAAGGAAAAGAGCTATAGATGATAATCAAAGCTTTAAGTTCTATTATTCCAAAAGTTGCTAGCTGTTTTTTTGTGGGGAAGAGGAAGATAAGAACATGAGTTCTGGAATTTGCCTATCAAATCCCAGCTCTGATGGTTGCTAGTTGCATAACCACGGGCAAGTTTCCTCACCTCTCTGCGCCTCATTTTCCTCATCTGTAAAATGGGGTGATAATCTCCCCTTCTTCACAGGGTTAGCTTGAAGATCCAAAAAGCACATGAAAGTACTTAGACAAGTCTTGTATGTAATAAGCGCTCAATAAATATAAACTTCCTTTGATAAGGACAGAATTGGCAGGACATTTGGCTGGAGCAGTGGCTCTTGGATGTTTAAATTTTAGTCTCATAAAATTAAAAAGTTCCCTCCTTCTTATATTGAGCATTTTGTTTTGCATATGAAAGGCACTAGAACCATCAACTATAACATCTTAATCTAAAAATAAAGCCTATCTGAAAGCCTCAAATGTAGGATGGACATGAACTTTTTTTTTTTTTCTTTTAAACATGTTTAGCTCTATGATGAACTAAAAATGAACAGTAAAAACATTGCTGTTTGTTGAAGTTATACTGATCATGAGCAAGATAAATTAAGCTGTCTGGAAGCTCCTGCCTCCTCAGTGGCTACTCCCTGGTATCCTCTGTTCCACAACCCTCTCTATGCCATTTCAGCACTGGTCACTTTGCATTGTCATTGCCTCTTCACTTCTTTGCCTCACTCCTCTACTCCCCACATATACATCAACTCCTAACCAGAGGGTAACCTCCTTGAGGGCAGGGCCTATGGGTTATCATAGCTGTATCTCCAGCACTTTGCACAAAATAATTGTTCAAAGTATTTGAGAAATGAAGAAATAACCCACAGACCTCATTTTCAGTTGGAAACCACACATCATATGCTGCACACAGCCGCTCACATATTTGCAGGCACTGTTCCCCTCGTCCAGTATTTGTCATCCTCCATAGCGCCTGTGGCTTGGATCCCTACATTCCTTCTGGTCTCATTTACCCCCTCAGCAGGGAGGTCTCTCCTGACCATGGTATTTAGAAAGCCTCTTCCTCCCAATCTTGATCAGTCTCTCTCACACCCTACAATCACCTGCAGTCTGTTGCATGTTTCTTTGCTTACTTGTATATTTTCAGTCTCTCCACTGGAATGTAAACCTCAGGTGGGCAGGGACTTTGTCTGACTTGTTCTCTGTTGCAGTTCCAGCTCCTGGCAGTCATGCAAGCAAGACGGCCAACCTCAGATACACAAGGCTGGTTTGAGGAATGTTCACTGGGGAAAATTAATGGACAGGGGAGCAGAAACAGGTACACAAATACTCATTGTCCATTGCATTCTGGAGCAGCACTCAGCCATAGCAATTTAGAGCTCAGACCCCAGTAGGAGGATCCTGACTTACAGGCTACGTGGCTTTTAAGCTGCTGTGGTCTTGTGATATAATAAGAAATACGTATTTGATTCTTGACCCAGTTCCTAAGACACAGCTCCTAAAACCTTCATATATAGGGATACCAGAAGAAACTTTTGTTCTGGTGTTGGGTCTTTGACCCCAGTTCCTGATGCAGAGCTCCTAAGACCAGTTTTGTAATTTTCAGAGTGATAGGAAGCATCTAACACAGAGCTCCTAAATCCTTTGGAATTTTCTGGGTTATAGGAGCATCTTTTGCTCTGATGAGATAACTCTTGGTTGGCTCCTGGATAGCCTCAGATTGGGAGCTGGTTTCTAGGGAAACCAACCATGTTATTAGAGGGTTGGAATTTTCAGCCCCAACCCCTGACCTCTGGGGAGGGTAAAGGATTGAAAGTTGAGCTGATCACCAATGGCCAATGGTTTGATCAATCATGCCTACTTAACAAAGTCTCAATGAAAACCCAAAAGAGCAGGGAGCTTCCAGAAAGCTGAGCATGTGGAAGTTCCTGGAGAGCAGTTTATCCAGAGTCGGCATGAAAGCTCCAGGCCCTTTCCCATATACTTTGCCCTATATATCTCTTCAATCTGGCTATTCATATCTATATCCTTTTCTCTGTCATTAATAAGCCAGTAAACCTAAGTAAAGTGTTTCCCTGAGTCCACTAAGCCATCCCAACAAATCATTTGAACCGAAGGAGGGGGTCATGAGAACCCCTGATTTATAGCTGGTCAGTCAGAAGTTTAGGTGACAGCCTAGTACTTGCTATTGGCATCTGAAGTGGGGGACAGTCTTGTGGGACTGAGCCCACAATCTGTGGAATCTGAGGATATCTCCTGGTAGAAAATGTCAGAATTGAGTTATAGGACACACAGTTGGTATCTACTGGAGAACTACCAGGTGTGTGGGGAGCCCTCCAACCCTCCTTGCCCCCCGTCGCCCACAAAACACACACATGATATCAGAAGTGTTGTGCTGAGTAATGTGTGAAAATGGAGAGATAAAGAAAGTTTGTTTTTTCATTTAAAGCCAAATAGTTAGGGAAGCACTCACCCCTCCCCTGGGGCCAGGATATAGTAGCAGTATGGTAAGTTGGAGTCTCAGCGCCAGTCCCTCCAACTGGCTCAGTGTTTATAGCCCCTTCCCTGATCTGGAAGCTTAGTTTCAAGCCTTACAGTTGTGGATGTATAATAAGAAAAGCTTGAGATAGAATCTGTCACTTCATAGTTCCTGGTTGAAGAAGAAACAGTCTCTTGCCTGGCATAATGGGTGGCAATGGTGGTGGCAGTGGCAGCAAGGGTTGCTATCCAAGACTTGGGATGCAGCAGGATTGCTTCTTAAAGCACTTGAAAGTGGCCAGTTTCTATAGAGTATTGGTGCTGCCATGATTTGAATGTGTTCCCCAAATTTTACATGTTGGAAACTTAATCCCCAAAGCAACAATGTTGAGAGGTGAGATCTTCAAGTGCTGATTAGGTCTGAGGGCTCTGCTCTCATCAATGGATTAATACCATTATTGCAAGAGTTAATTAGTTATTGCTACAGTGGGTTAGTTATTGCTGGAGTAGATTAGTTATTACAGCAGTGGGTTAGTTACTGTTGAAGCAGGCTCCTTATAAAAGGATGCATTTGGTTCCCTTTGGCCTTTCATCCTCTCTTTGCCCTTCCAACATGATATGATGCAGCAAGAAGTGCCTCACCGGATGCAACCCCTTGATCTTGAACTTCCTAGCCTCCAGAATCATGAGCCAAAAAAAAAAAAAAAATCCGTTGTTTTTAAATCACCCAGTTTTTGGTATTCTGTTATAGCAACATAAAACAGATTAAGACAGAGGCCAAGTCTCTTTTTGGAAAGTCAGCCTATGGGGATTGGTCTGAGACAAGTTAATGGTTATCAATCACTAGCATATAATAGGTATTCAATAAATGTGTTTAATGAACATATGAATGACTTTTGCCCATTAACTGCAAGATTGAATAATCATTAGAAAAAAACAATTGACTTTCATTGAGCATTAACCAAAGAGAAACTCAGCTCTATTTCTCTGGCTTCCTTTTGTCTATGCACATACCATGCTTATTCTTGCCTGCCTGTCTTCCTCTCTTGTTCTCTTTTTTTCTAGAAGAAAACCCTCCCACCCCAATGTCTCATACACTGCAACAACTCCATGAACATTGGTTATTATTCTGTTATTGTTATTGGTGCTCTTTATTGGCCAAAACTCAGTGGAAGGCCTACTACCTAACACAACTGTCCTGTAGGACAGAAAGAACAAGAGTGCTGGAGCTTTTCTGCATCTGGGCCATTTTTTCATTTGACATATGAAGAATCTAAGAACCTGCAAGGTGGAAGTGACCTGTTCAAATAGCAGCAAAATCAAAAGCAGACTTAGTTCTCTACCTCTGAGCCTCTAATAAAATTAATCTAAATAGTTCTCAATTGGCAGTTCACAGCTATTTTTGTTTAATATACCTAGTTTTGGTCCCTATTAATTATTTTTTTCTGGAGAATTAGTTGCCCCTTCTAGCAGGGCCAGGAACATTCCAATTTTCCACAGCCTACTCCACGTCTTACTCCATCTCACATTGGCCTGCTTCCCTCCCTCACGTATCTGCCTGGCACCTGAGGCAGAGTATTTAAACCACATCTATATGCCTGTGCTTAGAAATTCAATTAGCACAAGACTAGTCCTTGAAGGCTGATCTCCAAGCTAAAGAGTCAGTCCCCTTCAAAATTCCAAGGAAACTGGTCTTTGCCTAGTCCTTAAGGTAACTGATCTGAGTGATCCCCAGTCCTCGACCAGATTCTACACATATACTCTCATCATACTGGTTTTTAAATGTACCACTTCATATGTAATAATCATATTTTCTTTAGTAGATTCTAGGGCCCTAAGGTGAGGTTATGCTCTTACATCTCTTTGTATTTTGCTTATCACCTGGCTTTATAAGAATCATACTTCTGCACCCTCAGAAGCACAATGAAGGACAAATTCCCAGGAATCATCTACTGAATTTGGGTTTTGGCTGTCCTGGGCAGGGACTAGGAACGACATATGGTCATTTTGTACAATTCTGCCACTGTAGATCCAGAAACTGAACTTTGAAAAACACAAGGTGCTGGAGCTCTAGAAGAGGCTCAATCAAGACATGAGGACTGATTTGTCCCTACCCAAACATCAGTCTGGGGAGACTGAGGTCTAACTCCACCCTGCAGATGTGTTTCTTTTTGCCTACTCAGTGTGTTTAAGAAAGGAAATTGAATTATCACCAATATTTCAAAGACAGGAAGATGTCATAAGCCAGATTTCAGACTCCTTTTGAAAAGATCAGATCATATAAACGCCCTGGGCATGTGCTTATTCCTGGGAAAAACCATCTGGAATTTGCATCTGCTGTCCTCTCACCCTCACCCGGGGTCACAACAGTCTCCCAGGTCCTGTGACAATAGGCTCCACCCCTGTTTCTTATGGCCCCTGCTGACATGTGCTTTTGTAACCCCCTTTTTTTCTGAAACTTTACACCTCTTTGATGAGCCCATCATCAACCAGGGCACTAGGCCTTTCTGGTTGAGATCTGTATGACAATGCCACCTGCTTGGTGGGTACAGGCACAGCCTACCACCTTCTAGCTAAATAGAGAGGTTAGGGGAATAAGCCTTACACTATGGTGATCTTAAAACCTGTGCGAACGTTCAGATGAATAGATCCAAGTATTCATGAACCCTGGAATGAGGTTTTTCAAACTGGGTCTCAACCTAAAAACTTGGGATCACTTTTAAGAATATATTGAGATGATGTCAGTCCCGATGAAAGTAGAGGACCAAGAAGTAGATTAACTCACATGCCCTGAGAGACGTGGCAATTGGACTGAGAAACTGCTGAGTGATGGCAGAAGTCAGATCAAGTAAGTGACAACCTGTCACAGTCAAAAGAGAGTGGCGGTTAACAGGAAATCTTCTTTCTCAGTGGGAGAGGTCAGGCAAAGAGCCTGGTGGTCAACTGAGAGTGTATGAAATATCACTGGTAGAGCAGCTCAAATATCCCTGCCTAGGTGTATTGGTAGGATTGTTTGGGAACTCTTTGGTTACAGAAGTATGGGCCATCACAACATTTTTGAGCTGCAACAGGGCCCTGGAGCTCAGCTAACAGAATGTCCACATTCTAAAAATTCAGAATGGACTGAGAGAGGAAATCTGCCATCCATTTGGACTCAGTTCCTAGAGAACAATTTTTAGAGTAAAAAACAAAACTTTATAGACTAGTATATACGAGTAACTTCAGAATCTTGTTAAAATACAGATTCTGATTCAGGAGATCTGGAGTACAACCTGAGATAATCAGCAAATTCCCAAGTGATGCCAAGACTGCTGGTCTAATGACTGCAATTCTCCAAAAGCACAGTGGAAGTTTAGGTGGAATGTAGTAAACTGGGAGGGAATAGTAAAACTAAGCTCTTCTGGGTCAGCAGGAATAAGTTCTTGGGGAGCCCAGAGAGAGGGCCTGACTCCCGGAACACTTTAAAACCAAACTGCATTGATGATGCTTAAAAAAAGATTCCCCTCTTCCATGCATTTTAAATGAGCCAGCAAAGGATTTCAAAGGTCACCCATCTTTTACGGTTGATTCTTGCACAATCACGAACTATATTTTCTAATGAGTCCAGTTAGAACATTTCTTCTATGGAAGATTCCCATGCGGGCAGGTGAGAGCAAGGGGAATGAAAATAACTGCCATGAGTGGTTGAGTTTCCAAACCCAGGTCCCCTGTGATGGCTCAGGCAAAATGCTAGAAGCTCTCTGCCAATTTTATCCAGAAGCCAAGTCTAAGGTCATTCGGTGGAACCTCGCTCTTTGCACCAGAAAACACAGAAGTAGGGTGGCTCAGCTGGCCAGCTGGGAATCAGACTAGTCACAGCTTAAAAATTGCCTCTCAAGTTTTATATCTGGTTATCAGATGCTGCCATCCTAAGGGAGAAACAGAACCATAAGATACCCTCAACCCTGTCCTTTCAGTAGTGCGTCTGCTCACAAATGCACATGCCAAAGCCTGGCCTCTGCTAATTACAATTCCCTTTGCTGTGGGCAGTATCTCTGGCTCGCCTATATTGAGCCCCAGAAACGTGCTGTCTGATCAGCACCAGAACTGTGAGACATATTATCTGCAGAGCAGGGCTTCTCAGGCTCAGCAATCATCACATTTTGGGATGATAATTCTTGATTATGGGGCTCACGATAGAGTAGCATCCCTCACCTCTACCCACTAGAAGGCAGTAGCAGTACCCTTCCAAGTCATGACAATTTAAAATCTCTCCAGACATGGCCAAATGTCTTGTGGGGTGGGGGAACAAATTGCCCTTGGTTGAGAACCACAGTCTATAGTTGAACTGCAGGGATTCAAATTTAAGCTCTTGTGCTTCTTAGCCATGAGAACTCGGGCACAACACTTACCTCTCAGATATTAGTTTCCTCATCTGCAAAAAAGTAAGGTGATGTAACAATAGCATCAATCATAACACCATCACCTCGTAAGGCCATTGGGAGGGTTAAATGAATTAATGCACGCATAGATCTCAGAACAGTGACTGAAACAGAGGAAGGGCCAAAGAGGCATCTGCTATATTACCAGCTTAGGTTCCTTCACTGTCGTTGTCACCAAACCTGATGGAGAACCATCACTCAAACCACAAACCTCATGGGGCCAGTTTGCCAATTTTACAAACCTTGACATGTAAGCACCTTAGCTCTCTCTCTCTCTTCATTATCTGAGAGCAAGGGAAGTGAACGGCACAGGAATTTTTTTTCCCTCAAGTTCAAAAGAAACAGTGAGAAAGAAAGTAGAGAAGAGTGAGAATTGAATTCCCAAGGAGTCTACATGTGAAAGGTTGTTTTTATGCCTAAGGATTTTATATTCAGTTTCCCGAGAAAGGAAGACAGACAAACTCTCCTGGCACAAGCTGAAGCCACATTCCCTGCATCCAGCCTCCCCAGCCCCCATCTGTCTGTCTCTTTCTTTCACACACACACACACACACGCACACACACACACACACACACACACACACACTTTGGAGAAACAGGAACAAGAGGAGATTCAGGCATTTATTTTGCTTTGGCAAATCTACCACTGATCTAAGAAGCCAGGACTTCTGTTTGTTTGCTTTAGAGTCTCAGATGGGAAAAGGCACCCTAAGTTATTTGTTTTTTTCATGATTTCTTTTTTATTCTGTACTTAGAGTCAGTCAGGGATGGCAGGCATGTGGTATCGGTCTGTAGGGCAGCTGTGTATATCTGGGAGACATTCGTAGTGTTAGCACCGACTCTGTCATTCCCCAGCTTAGAAGGAGCAATGTAGTTGGCACTTCTGTGCCCCTATGAGCAGCCCAAATTCCAGAAATTCCATGGGAAGAAGGGACATGGCTGGCTGGGCACACTGTGATTCCCAGCACAGCTGAGTGCAGGGATCCTGGGGTGAAAAATGGGACTGTAAACATCACCCTGGCAGCCTTTTCATCAGATGAAGAGATGGAGGGCCTGCAGGATCTCAAGGGAGCCTGGGAAAATCAACACCATGCCTGGGTGTATTTTCTAGATGGGCAAAATAAAAACAAACCAAAAAAGAGGTTTAAGGAAGACGATGATGCAAGAAAGCACATCAGCACAATAAACAAAAGATTGCCAAGCTACAATTGCAGGTTGGAGGTTAGGCAAATTCTCATACATAACAAACAAGCAATTTAAATGACTCCGGACAGTCTCGGAGGCATCATTTGAAGCACCACCTTCAATTTATTTTGCAGCAGTTGCCATGCCAACGGGAAGACTGTATTCCAAAGGGTAAATGGACACTCCACCCCCAAGCTGCCTTGCACCTGATGCTTCAACCAAGCTGGGTTTCTCACTGCTCCCTAGGCCTGTCATGCCTCCTCTCACCCCCAAAACACCTTCAAAAGTTATCTCCAAGGTGCAGTCTTGTGTATATGCAATCTCTCCCTCTCCTTTGAACATTCTATCCACACTCCTTGCAATGCTGCCTGCTGCCTCTGGCCAGACCATGAGCCCCTCATCCCTGACATGGCAGGAAGTGCCTTCAGTCCATCCTTGAGCCTAGCCCAGTGCCTGGAATACAAAAGAAGTTGTGAGAAGTTGAGCTGTTGAAGGCTCAGACATCACACCTACTGCATGGTGTGGTTTACAGGTGATTGTCGTCATTATTTTTTTAAGCAACACATAAAGCACCAAGGAAAACATCTCATGTCAGAATGGATGCTTAATGAATATTTGTTGAATGGCTAAACAAAAGAATAAACAAATGGATGTCAGATGAATTGGGTTTTTAAAAATAACTGTCTCTTTACTTATGTATAAAGTTTGCCTATTGACGATCAGGCACCATTTCACAGCAGAATTAGTTACACGAATCACAATTGCTAGTTACTGAATGTTAACTATCTACCAGGTCTTGTTTGTTTGTTTTTGAGACAGAGTCTCACTCTGTCATGCAGGCCGGAGTACAATGGCATGATCTCAGCTCATTGCAACCTCCGTCTCCCGGGTTCAAGTGATTCTCCTGCTTCAGCCTCCTGAGTATCTGGGACTATAGGCATGTGTCGCCACACCCTAATTTTTGTATTTTTAGTAGAGATGGGATTTCACCATGTTGTCCAGGCTGGTCTCGAACTTCTGACCTCGTGATCCACCCGCCTCGGACTCCCAAAGTGCTGGGATTACAGACATGAGCCACCGCACCTGGCCCAGGTTTTGTTTTAAGCTTCTTGCTCATATTCTTTCCCATTGTCACAATATGCTACAAGGTTGGTTCTAGTTCAGTGAAGGAAAGTGAGGCTCAAGGGAAAGTAAATCACCACCATCACCACACTATAGTAATACAGGAGGCAACAGAGGGCGCTTTGAATTTGAATCCGAGTCTGTGTGGTCTCCAGGCCCTTTTCTCAGCCCTTGCAGAAAGGTTAAGTGCCCAGGGCCCAGAATTAGACAGACCTGGGCTCAAATTCCAGCCTTGCCTTGTGCCAGATCCATAACATTGGGCAAATAGCTTGAGCCATCTCACCCTTAGCATCCTGTAATGTAAAATGATCACCACCTTCCTAAAGGTGTTGATGGGGAGAGTGAATGGGATCATGTACTCAGAGGATTTACTGCATGCCTGGCACAAAAAAAGATGTTGATGAATGGGAAAACAATCATTTTTGGTGATCTTACGACATGCATAAACAGAACTTACTTTCCGTTTTTGAAAATGTAGGCTATAGACCGCTCGAAGACAAGCATCAGCCTATATTTCCATGATTCCAAACACCCACGTGGACATTTAAATAGTGGGCACTCCTGTTTGCAAATGCCCCTCCCTCTTTTTCTCTAGAGACAAAAGGAGTTAATGCTATTATATGTGTACATGCTAAGTTACACACACACACACATACCTGTTTATTTCTATTTGGCTTATTTTTTTTTCATTTTCTAGAATCTTTATTTTTCAGCCATGATGAACAGAAGGATCTCTTTTCTATCTTTAGCTTACCTTCCTGTCTTGCTTCATCTGAGCTTCTGTTTGCATCACAGACATGTATCAACACTATTTCTGACTTCTCTCGTAATTAGTAGCCTAGTTTGAAGCAGAGGCAAGGAAGTTATCTTGGTAGGTGGAGACAGGAAGAAAGAGAAAACAGGGAGAGAGAACCAGAATCCTCGAACCACCTCCCAGTTTCTGCCATTTGTTCATGAAGTATTTGTGAATTTGGGCTTGCCTTGGAATTTTGGGGTAAGGGGAAGTTTTAGGACTATCCAGTGCTGAAAAATTTCTTCCACTGTATCTAGTACTCCAAGACTCCAACACTGAATGCTTTTTTAATGATCCGCTTGGAAAACAATAGTGCTCAACAGCCCTTGAAATTTCTCATTTTGGACCTATCTCAGGTGAATCAACTGACAGCGCACATGGCAACACAAAATTTTGATAGGAGACTCCTCAAAGGCTCTGTAACTAAATGTAATTGGGCAACCAGTAAGGACCTCCTGGCTGGAGGTACCTGTTGCTTGATTTCTGCATCATCATTTAACTCCCTTACAAAGCACTGAGTGGGAGGAGAAACGTGAATTCTTCAAGGGAGATTTAGGAGATGAGTACAAGATACTTGAGAAAAGAGGGTCTGGGCCTTGGAGCAAGTGAAGCCAACCAGATCAGCTGAGTGCAGCGTGTTTGGGAAGTCAGTCTTCCAACTGCAGAAGTGGACTTGCTGGTGATGACACATGGACACTTGATTACATAAGCACCCTTGTAAACAGAAGGGATTCCTGGGAGTCAGAGGTCACTTTGTATACTTCTCAGTGAGTTTCCTGAGAAATTTCCTGTGATTACCCAGCACAGCACAGTGAACATAGCAGTTGGTCAATAACTATTGCCTGGAATATCTGATGTTTTTTGAAGTGAAGGTTTTACCTCCATATAAACAGTTGGAGACAACACAGTAGAGAAGGTGTCACAATGAAGAGGTCAGAAAGAATCAGAAAGGTCGCCTTCAAATCCCCACCATACCACTTACTAATTATACAACCTCGATATTTCCATCTATAAAATGGGGATAACATGAGGACCTACTTTGCATAGGGGAGCGAGGATTGAAATATGAATAAAATACATTGTATAGTGCCTGGTGCATAGTGGTGCTCAAAAAATGCTAACTATAGCTAGTGATTATAGTGAAAAATAATCGTTTTTGCTGTCAATTGCAATCAATTGCTCTGGTTTGCCTACAGAAAAACCATTACCGTGTTTATTAGGTAGAAGATGTGTCCAGTTTTTCATTTTGACTAGGGAACGAATCAATTTGTCTTTTGCAAAGACAGTTTTAAGGTGGATATAACAATAAACACATGTTATACAGCAAATGTCTTTATCAGAGAAGAGTATGGTCAATGGTATGTTAGTAAATGTTCAACAATTGACTCCCCCAAAATATGCATTTATACAAATATAAGTTTATTGCAAATTTTACTGATACAAAGGACATATATCATGTAAGTTATAAATAATAAAATATACAGTATTCTGTAAGTTCCACTTGATTTTCTCAGAATGCTTTCAGTTTTTGCTGAACTCATTATAATTTCTTAGCCATTCAACCTTGATTTAAAATACAGTTTTAGTATAGTAGCTACAGATACAACACAGTTTTAAGTGCATTATTAACACTGTGATAGGCAACAAAGAATCAAGCCCTAATGTGAGGCCCTTGCCAATTTCCTGGTGTAAATACTCCCACCTCAGCCAGTTTCAGGTTACCAATAGAATGTCAATAAATGTGGCAGTGAGAAGATATGGGCAGGGCATGCTGTTATATGGTATTTTACTATACAGATAGGATAGATTTAAATAACTTCATAAGCAGAGATAATAGTGAAATGTCGTAATTAAGGAATGATGGATATTCAGTTATAACCTTTGTTTCTAATGTAATTTATTTAATTGTAAGTTTAATTTAATTTTTAATTATGGCAATGTTTAACAATAGGCTCATAACATTTCCAAAAATTAAAGAATCGGCTCTGCCAGCAGGAGCTGGTGGCAGCAGACCACTTTGCAAGAGAAGCAGCGGTCTGACCCCCAGCTCTACTATTTCTATGCCTAATGGAACTTTTCAATTAATTGTATTCTGTTCTAAAATATCACCTCACCCATTTGATTCCTTTCCATTCTTCCCTCCTTGTCTAATGAGGCTCCATTTTCTGTTCTTCTTCCTTACTCCTTTTGTCACCTTCCTAGTCAAAGCCCACCTACTCAGACCACTGTGGGATCCTCCTGTTTCCTGTCTCCTGTCTTCCTCTGTATCATCTAGATTGTCTTCTCAGATTCATTTTAGCCACACACTTCTTTAGGCCAGGTTCCTTCTCCACAACCTCCAATGGTCCTTTAAAAGCTTCCTGGAAAGAGTTTGAAATCTTTGGAAGTTCTGGAGATGGACGGTGGTGATAACTGCAGAAAAATGTGAATGTACTTACATCACAGAACTGTATACTTTAAAATCATTAAAATAACTTTTATGTTATACGTATTTTATTACAATAAAAAATTCTTAATCAAGGCCCTAATCAATCTGCCTTTGCTTAGACCTTTAAAAACTTATCTTTCATTTCTATTATTGCTGCTACTAACTTATGCTCACTGCCATAGACTAAATGTTTGCCCCATCCCACCGATTCATATGTTGAAACCTAATCTCCAATGTGATGGTATTTGGAGGTAGGAACTTTGGGAGGTGATTGGTCATGAAGAAAGAGCCCTCAGAGCCCTCATTAATGGAATTATTCCCTGTATAAAAAAGTCCCTAGAGAGCTACCTTGACCCTTCTGTCATATAAGGAGACAGCAAGACGATGCCATCTATGAACAAGGAAGTGGGTCCTCTCTTGACACTGAATCTGCTGGTGCCTTGATCTTGGACTTCCAGCCTCTGGAATTATAAGAATATACATTTCTGTTGTTTATAAGCCACCCAGTATATGGTAGTTTACTATTGCAATCTGAATGGAATAAGACACTGAGTCAATGTGCTGGGCATTGTGCTGAGCAGTCTACAATTAATCCTCAATATAACCCTGTAAAGTAAGTATTTTTACTGCCACCATCTCGTGGTGGGAAAACCAAGAGTTAAACACCCTGATGAAGATCATACATCCCAGAATGTTGTTATGATGCTTGTATAACTAGCTATGCAAGTGTAACAGCTCAGAAATCACCATTTCTCTGTGATATCTTCCCATCTCAGGGCTAGGAACAGGGTGACGTAAGTGAGGCACTCCTCTTGGGCACAAAATTTAAGGGGGTAGTCAAGATAAATGATATTTTTTAAGGCAATGACTTAAAAAATCAAAAGCAATGCAAAAATCCAATGATGAACAAAATATCAAATTTTAAATAAGGACAGTACAGTTGGCTCACCATGCATTGAACATATTCAGAAAAAAAAACAATAACAGCAAGAAAAATATTATAAAAATTACAATCTAACCACTATTTACATAGAATTTACATTGTATTAGGTATTATAAGTAATCTAGAGATGATTTAAAGTATATACAAGAATGTGCGTAGGTTGTGTGCAAATACTATGCCATTTTATGTAGGGGATTTGAGCATCAGAGGATTTTGGTATCTGTGGGGGTCCTGGAACCAATCCCCAGCCGATAATAAGGGACAACTGTTATGCCTCATTAACCCTGCATTTGGACACTCTGCCTCATTCACCTCACCATGATCTGGTCCTGGTTCCTATAAAATCTTATTTACCAAGCAGGTGACAGTCCATGCCTCATAGTTTGCCAATTTGATTTTTTTAAATATTGCTTTATTAATTTTAAATTTATTTTTATTAATACTATTTAACTGACAAATCACAATTGTATTACATTTATAAAGCACAGTGTGACGTTTTTATATATGTATACCTTATGCAATGATTGAATCAAGTGAATTAACATATTTTTAGTATTACTTTAAAATACTATAATAATTACTAAGGATCCTAGACTTGCCTTGCATTTTGTGCCCAAGACATGGATCCCATTTGCTTTACCCTAGTCCTGGACCTATTGTACTATCAGCTAGACAAAAGACCTAAACCAATCTTTCTTTCACTACCTGCCTTACTCCCTCCCACACCATCTCTTAGGTTCCAACTCTTGACCTTCATGCTAGTTCTACCATAGAGAAATGTGACTATTTCAGGTCATAGGGAATTTTTATTAAGAGAGGGAAAAGTTTGGATTATTTCATTTTGTTACAACAGAACACTTCTAGACCCCAAATTATATTTCTATAGATTAAGGACTATAAAAATACCTGGATATCACCTCATCAATAAGAAAGGGGTTAAGCCCTTCTTGTCAAAGTTTTCATAACAATTTCATAATTTATACATCACCTAGGATACTCTCTGAAAACATTAGGCCAGCAGTGAGATGATTTATTTATTGCTGAAAACACCATCACTGCCTTGGAGTGCTGATTAAATTAGGGGTAAAATAACTTTTTAAATTCTTTTAGATGTTGAGATCATCTGGAGCTGGTTTGCAGAAAGAAATACCTTCCAGTTTATCCTTCAGGTAAAAAGGCATCCTTGTGAGAAATTGCTTTTGTATTTTTAAATGATCAAACATCTAGGGTTTTTCCACAAAATAAACCTAGAATTCAAGACAACTCATTAAATAAAATGGGAAGCATCACTTTGATGTTGCTTCACCAAAAGGTCCAGAGTTGTGATCAAGGCGTTAAATTGGTTCTGGTCTCAGTGCTTTGAGTGGGCAATTTTGCTGAGTTATAGCCAGGCAAGCCCAAGTGATACACATTAGTGAGAAGTGCTCTCTAAGAAAAGATGCTTAGGTCAACCCAGTGCACTGAACCGATCCACCTGTTAAAAACACAAGGAATGGAAGGCTGAAATGTAAAAACAACAAAACAAGTACATACATAGTAGAGCTTGCAAGGGAGAGGTAATCCCCAGATGTCTAGAAACAAAGAGGGCCACAAAATCTAAATAGACATGATGCCATGGTGACCTTTTGGATATTGAGAGGCTGGAAACTAGAAGTAAGCTCACAACAAAAATACCGGAGCCTTCAAATATTCTTCTTTCTATGAGTAAAAGACTAGAAAAATTCCCCTGTTGGCCTAATATTGCATCATATAAGGGAGTTATATTGCATCATATAAGGGAGTTACAGGTGGAGAAATAGTTATACACAGAGAGAGGAAAACCCACAGACTAAATTCCATGATCAGATGTGGGGTCCGAATTAACCTATGGAATGAGAATCTCAAGCTGAGAAATGAACACAAATATAGAAAAGTATAGAAGAATCAAGTGTTTAACTGGTCCACAGGAATATTTTTATAACCCAGGACATAAAGAACTTGCAAAGAAGTTCCCACCCCCCATTTCCAATGATAAGCCCAATTTTTTAAAAATAAGATGATCTGCCCAGGAAAACACAGAACCATGAGGGAGAACCAGCTGTATACCAGGAAAATTAGTATCTCAAGAACTAGAGATAATCTTTTAATTGAAAGTATAAAATCAATGTGTTCAAAAGCATCAAAGATAAAGATGTCATAGAAGCCCTAGTGGAAGAACAGGACATTATTTTTTAAAGATCATAAACATTGAAAAGAGAACCAAATAATTGGCAATAGGTTATATACAGTTAACCCTTGAACAACATGAGTTTGAATTGCATAGTTCCAGTGATAGGCAGATTTTTTGCAACCCAATGCAGATAGAAAATGCAGTGTTGGTGAGATGAGAAATCCACTTATATGGCAGGCTGACATTTTGTGCATGCAGCTTCCAAAGGGCCAACTGTGGGACTTGAGTATGCATGAAATTTGGTATACAAGAGAGTCCTGGAACCAATCCCCTGTGTATACTAAGAGATGACTGTAGTCATTAAATGTAAGACCCCAGTCAGCATGTTGAACAACATACCAGATACACCTAAAAAAAAAATTGGCTAACTGAATTTGAGGAAACTATTCAGAATGCAAAACAGCTAAAGACACAACTGGGACAGATGGAAAAACCCAGATCTGTATTTCACAGAAGCATCAACAAAGAATGTAGGGGAAAGCAATTTTCAAAAAGATAAGGCTTATACTTTTCTAGAATTGAAGAAATACTAGCAATCAATTTGAAAATGTACTTCAAGTTAATCCGAGCTAAATAAATAAAACTTTTGCTCAGCAGAATTTTTTGTCTTAATTACTAGAAGAAAATCTTTCTTTCTTTTTTTTTTTTTTTTTTTTTACAGTGGCTTGGGCTTTTTTTTTTTTTTTTTTTTACAGTGGCTTGAGTTCCTAAGACTCAACCCAAGGTTAGTGTCTTCGTTTTCTGCTGCTCTAGCACAGTACCACAGATTGGGTAATTTATAAGAAAAGACATTGATTTCTCACCGTTTTGGAGGCTGTGGAGTCCAACAGCATGGCATGAGCATCTAGTGAGGCCTTTCTTACTGCATCAAAACACAGTAGAAGGGCAAGCAAGCACAGGAGGCAGAGAAAGGAAATTGGGCTGAACTCATCCTTTTTATCAGAAACCCATTCCGTGGTAACAGCATTAATCCATTAACGAAAGCAGAGCCCTCATGGCCTAATCACCTCTTAAATACTGTTACATTGGCAATTAAATTTCAACATGAGTTTTACAGGGGCATTCAAACCATAGCACTTAATATTTATAGCAGTGGCCATCTTTCTTTAGGATGTCATAACTGCCCGGTTGGTCGGGACCCTGGAGGAAATAGGATTGGTTACAGTCAATCTATTTTGGAACAGGCTAAGACATCTAGCCCAGGTAATTCATCTGTAGTATTAAAATGACATTTAAAGAAAAACAATATTAATGTGGACACCGATTGCTTTTCACATGCTGTTCAGGATAGCAGCTTTGTAAAATGGGAAGCTATTTATAAATGTCAGAAATGTTATCTAATCACTGGTTTAGCAAATACTAATTATTAGCAAGTCCAGTCCTGTGCTAAGCACTCTACAAGCATTTTCTCATGAATCCCTACAATAACTTTTAATGTAGGTGTGTGTATACATATCCATTTCAGTATAAATTTTAAATATGGATGAGTAAGCTAAGACTCAGAAAAGAGTCTTGCCCAGGGTTTCAGAGAATGGAATAGGGACTCATCTCAGATCTGCCTGATGATTGTAACTATTTTTCAATGTGCAGAACACAGAGAAGGCAGATTAACACTAATGAAAAAGTAAACATGACTGTTCATTGGAAATATGCAAGCTTCAAGAATTTTCTTGGGTTAACTCTGAAATATTGCTGTTCTGAATCCAGCAGGTCACCAGCAGAAGGTTGCCTACCTGATGGCCAGTGACTCCTGAGCCTGGGCAGTAAGGGTGGGACTCTGGGAGCCATGGACACACTTCTTTCAAAAGAACAAAGGAGTTACACAGCAAGGACTAGTGTGCTGGCAGTGGTAAATGCATTAGCAATCTCCTCCTGGAGGTTCATAAATATTGTGTGGGGAAAGGGAAAAACAGCTTGTTTATTTTGAGCGTGGAGTGCGTTACATTCATTTTTTAAAATGTCAGGCGTATGCATGTAAGATGTGCCTGTTCTCCAGCAACTCTAAGCTTTTCCCATAGAATGTGGAATTAAAAATAAATTGCTAATGGAGGCACAAGTAAATGAATGAGAAACAGAGTCAAAGGAAAATACCAACGCTGTCTCTAGCTGAGCATATCTCCAAGGTGTTTTTTGTTTGTTTGTTTGTTTGTTTTTCCCAGAAGATGCTGGCAGCTTAATGTAAGCCAAAGTGGGCTTCTTGGTAAAGGCGACACGAGCACTGTTTTTTCAATATGCTTTCTCTAAATGTACGATAAGCAGTATTTTGAAGTCAGTGCTTTTAGCAAGGTTTCTATTTTTCACTGCAAAGAAACTCAATTTATTCTTTGTTCAAAGAAAAAGTGGAATCACAGCCATCTCTGAGGGAACTGATGAAAACATTGGCAAAACTTTCAGATAAAAGAGATCAAATTGTTTACCGAGAAAAATATATAAATATATATTCCATTTTATTTTCTCTCACAGTCATTTGGAAAGAAGGAGCAGAGGTTGAGTCGGGACAAGGCTCTGACATTCTTTCAGTGGAAAAACCTTTTAAAAAAGCAATTCAGCATTTTAATCATTACACCAGGTCACTGGAAAAAAGTACTTAACTTTCACCTTGATTTTCATTTCTTTCACGGTTCCAAGATGGTAGTCCCTGTGCTGACAGAAACAGATTTTAGCCCTCCCCAAAACCCGCTGCTGGCTTTCTCTTTTTTTGGGGGGTAACATCATCAATTTTTTATAAGTTCTTTCTCTTATTCTGAGGTACCTATATGCTTGGGTGAAGATTTTAAGTTAAACTCTACTGAAAGTAATTGAATTAGTTTGCCCTTACATTTCTGGTCAATACCCCTGTCGGTGGGTAGACTTACCCTTTCTATTGGAAATTCTATTTTCTTAATGCTACTTCAAGACTCAGCTGTGTATTCAGATGTAAGGGCAATCAATTGCCAGTTTGGAGGTAAACGGGAACAGAGAAACATTGAAATGTTAATTTTTTAGTTTTGCCAACTTAAAATTTTGAATAAATGTCAAGGGGTACTCCCAATTATCATCATCCAAATTTTTCACAATTCAGCATAACCGCTGTTTCTTTGTCAAGGAAGGTTTTTGTATACAGTGCTCAGAATTTTTAACTGCTTAGAATTTTTTACTAGTATCTGATTGTAGCAAAATAACATAGGCTGGTGGGTAAGATGGAAAGGAGATGGAAATGTTCCTTCAGTGCCCATAGCTAGTGGAATTCTGTTGCTCTTTTCTAACTTTTTAAAAATCCAATTTAAAAAAGTAGATATTTTTCCAGAGACAAGGTCTTGCTATGTTGCCCAGGCTGGAGAGCAGTGGCTATTCATAGGCACCATCATAGCACACTACAACCTCGAACTCCTGCCCTAAAGCCATCCTCTCACCTTGGCTTCCCAAATAGCTGGGACTACAGGTGCATGCCACTACGTCAGACTTAAGGCTTTTATGGCCAGGAAAGCCATAAAGAAAATAGAGCACAGCTCCATCCCATGAGGATAACCAGCCTAAAGCCACCTGAAAGCCACAAAGACTTGACCTAGTCACATTCAAATACATAGTACATGTGACTTAACTCCCACTCATGAACTCATGGTAGACATTATTCATCAGTCACTGCACTGTTTTCCAGTAAGTACAGATTGGGCCTCATGATCCTTCTCTGCAGAACTCTCCAGGCAACTCCTCTTCATAGCATTTACAACTCTCCCACCAGTCCTGATTTAATCACCTTTTTTTGCTGGTATCTTCACCATATAAGGGCAGAAGCTATAGTGGCAAAGATTGTGAATGAAAAGATGGAAGGACCAGGTCCATGCCTCCACTCTGGTATCAACAAGTTCTGTGCCCTTGGCCAAGTCACCTGTCCTCTTTAAAGTCCAATCTTCTAATCTAGAACAAGTAGTTTGGGTTTGATCAGAAGATGTCAATCATGACCCAAGGACCCCTGGTGGGCGGGGGGCGAGCATAATAATTAATTGCAAGAAGCCTCAAACCTGTAACATTCTACATACTGTTTAAATATTAAATGAATGACATGGTAACTAATTTCCCAAGCAGATAGAGACTGTTGGAATGAATGAAATACAAATTCATCTATGATCACTAAAATTTATAGCACTTTGTTACCATGTATTTCTTGATCAATAAATATGTACCCAAAATAAAGTGGTTATTCTTTAACACTTAAAGTATCAATATCCCCATTTGTTAATAACATAAAAAAAAGAAATCTTATCTCATGAAATTTTTGTGAAGATTAAATGAAATAATGCACGAAAGGGCTCGGTACAGTCCCTGCCGAACCCACGGTAAGTGTTCTATCAGGCACAGAGAAAGGAGATGGGCTGTGCGGGGTTCAGGATGAGAAAAATATTACTCAACCTGGCTGCAGAGTCTCCCTTCACCCTTGCATAGCGAGGCTGAGTGAGAGTCAAGAAGTAGGAGAGTGTGGTTTCTTTAAATAGTTCCTTAAATTGAAGTAAGTACTTACATCTTTCTGGGACATAGTTTGAAAGCTGGTGATATAAGGCCTGGGGCAATGATTTTGCAAAAATCCCACTGTTTTTGTAACTCTTAACAGGTTGATAATTGCTGCAACTCCCTCAGCCCTGTGGGTCAGACTGTTTTCATAATCTCAGCAGGTTAAATTGAAAATTTAATCTAATTCCACAGAGGCTATGTGTTTAGCATCTTTCTTCCAGCCCGTATCTCATTTAAATGAAGCAGATAGACAGTTTTATTACCATGATACGGAGGGGTGGACTTCACTGTTACAGAGGGGTCCCACATTTCTGAAAAATTGAGAACCAATGAAGCAAACCCTCTAGAAATTTCTAGTTCTATAACATGATGGATTTTAGAGTTAAATGAAGTCATTATGTAACAGGCATTTTATTTTTATTTTTTTAATATAATTTTTTTTTTCAAGCTCATTCTTGCTTCAGGAATAAAAGATACTTTAAAGTGATAGGTCTAGAAACAGAAATGCATCAGTGCTAAATGGGATGGTCCTGTTCAGTCCCTGTTATCACCAACCTTCCATGATCAGGAAAAAAAACTGTGGGCCTGCAAAGTCAACACAGAATTAGAGTGGGAAGAGAGATCTGCATTCCATTCCCAATAGTGCCAATGAGGCCAAAGTCTACCAGTTTCTCAGCCTGGAAACCTGAGAATTGTTTCTGAGTTCTCCAACTTCTTGCTCTAATGTCCAATCTATCATTCAGTTCTATCACTCCTCCTGAATCATTTCTCAAATCCACCCCTCTTCCATCATCTTCATGGCTCAGCTCATGTCCTAGATTACAGCATTGCCACCTGCCTTTCACTTTTTGACCATAGTAGCCTCCTAACCAGCGTCCCTACTCTCTCTCCTGCCCCTCTCCAAGTCACTCTCCATTTTGCAGTCAGAGTAAACTTTCATATCATATCTGATTGATGTCATTCTTCTTGACATCCTCCCAAGACCTTCTGAAATACTGGAAATAGAGTCAGTATGATTGACTCCTGCCCAACCTATCAACATGATCTTGTTCCTCTCTCCTTTCACCCACTGTGTTCCAGCCACACTGGCCTTAATTTAGTTCCTCAAACACATCAAGCTCTTTCCCACCTGAGGTTTCTTGCTATGATGTTCCCTCTGCCTAAAACAATCTTTCTCACCCATTTCTCCAACTGAGGCCTCCATCCCACCTCCTTGGGTAGATATTCCCTGACTTCTCCCTTGAAAGAAGCTCAATCTCCCTCTCAACATTCCCTGTGCTTCCTAGAAAACACTGATAATTATTTATAACCATGCCTTTATTTGCTTCCTACTTCTTGCTTATTTCTGCACATTATAAACTCCTTTAAATCAAGGGCCTTGCCAGTTTTTATTACTATTATTATTATTGTATTTTTTTTTTTCACAGAGATAGCTCCATAGTTTAGAGCAGGGCCTGGTGCTTAGAAAGTCCACAGTAAATATTTGTTGAACTGACAGATCAACTTTTTTTTTTTTTTGAGACGGAGTCTCACTCTGTTGCCCAGGCTGCAGTGCAGTGGCACGATCTCGGCTCACTGCAAGCTCCACCTCCTGGGTTCACGCCATTCTCCTGTCTCAGCCTCCCGAGTAGCTGGGACTACAGGTGCCCGCCACCTAATGCCAATTTGTCACTGTTATATAAGAATAAACTTCAGTGCAGGTTGTCAAAAAGCTGCGGAATCTTCTGTACTAAAGAGCTTGTAGTGCTGTGTTGTCCAGTATGGTAGCCACTAGCTACATATGTCTTCTATGTCACAGGGCCTGTTCATCATCGCAGAAAGTTCTATTGGACAGCACCTCTCTAGGTGTTGGGTTGAGTTGGGCCAACTCTTTCTAGAGGAACTGATGTGAGGCACTGACTCCTTAGTTGCTTCTTAGTTTTAACAAGAACTAGTTCCCATCTGAGGCCTTACGTGGTTATACTCCAACATGAAACTATGTCATTTATAATCCTCAGTCAGCTTAGTTTGCTACAAATGAAAAATGTGATTGACAAGAGTGAGCCTCTTACTAAGAAATAAGTAAACCATGAGGAACTTCTGCAGCTCCATTCAAAGGGCTTCTTTTCACGTCAGCTACAAAGGCCCTGTGGAAAATGCTAGTCTTTTCTTCCAAGACTACTGTTTGCTATTTATCCAGCACCAAAATTTATGCTGAGAGCACAACCTGGAGCTTACGTTGGTCTCTCACTTTTGGGACTTACCATTTAATTAGACAGATAGGGAAAAACACCCAAGTGTGCTTCCCAATCCTATTTATGAATAATAAGCTGGATTGCAGCTTCTGGCGGGATGTCACACTGACAGGAGGATGCAGCACGCGGCACGTCTTACTGTGCTGTGCAATGACCCCCGGCACCTCTGCTGTCTGCTGCTACCAGAACTCGAAAGCTACTTGTATTACAACTGTCTCTGGCTTACACTCAATTTGGACTTCCGACTCCTGGTGAGATCCTCTTGCCTTGGGACTGTGCCACCTGTGATCCAGTTTTCTTTCCTTTTTGGTGCTATTAATGCCTCCTTGTGAGACTGGTCTGATCTAGTTTTATTATGTTCACTCTCCCTTTAGCTGGAGCATCTGTCTCAGCACATACAAGGACACGTATCCAGATATGAACAGGGCAAACTGGTGGGAACTGTGGTCACATCTTTGTCAGGGGACGAAGGATGCTCCTGTAACCATGAGGAACAGCGTCCATAGTTCAGCCTTCCGGTCCCCATGCCCCCACTTTACTACCTTTCTGGGAGGCTTCACAACTTAAATCCCTACCTTTTTTCCAAAGAAGTCTTCCAGTAGCATCCAGCAAAAGGTACACTCCTTTTTTCATCTTAACAGCTTGAAATATAACTTATATTCCATACAATTCATCTATTTTAAGTGCACATTTCAGCTTTTGTTATAGTTATAGAGTTGTCCAACTATCACCCCATTCTGATTTTAGAATATTTCTACTATTCCAGAAAGAAACCTCAGTGCACATTATGAATTACTCCCCTTTTCCACCCTGACATTAGGCAAGGTCGGGATTTGTATTCTTGTTGAGACCCTCTTGCTTTGGGACTGATTTTCTGTCTCTATGGATTTGCCTGTTTTGGACATTCCATATAAATGGAATCATACATGTTATTTTTGGTCGGGCTTCTTCCACTTAGCATGTTTTTGAGGCTCATTCATGTTGTAGCATATATCAGTACTGTTTCTTTTTGTCACAAGATACTATTCCATCATATGGATATACCATATTTTGTGTATCAACTCACACTCCTTTTATACAAAAATAGAAATCCTTTCAAGGCCCCCGCTCAGAAATGTATTGCCCTTTATTCATTTGAATCAAGCACAGAAAGCTACTTCCTTAATAACAGTTTCCTCAAGTTTCTTCATTCTAAAAGTAAACCCTCTCCTTAGTATGTGCACATGCTTGTGCATCTCTCAGAATCACTTAAAAGCAAACAAATCCATCAGTGTCCAGTGTTTGCCAATGGATGCCAATTATTTCCTCGGGAGAGATGATGTCACGTGCTGATAGGAATGATCATTGGTGATATAACCAAATAATGTCAATCTCCACAAACACCTCACTGTAGCTGAGGTCAATGGCAAAATTGGCAACAATAAAATAATTAGATTAGCAGTGAGGGTATAAAGTATGGTACCTTCTCTGTATGCAGCCATATAAAATATTTATGATGATACGGGTTATTTATATTTAATAGCCTGTGTGTTCCCCATGTCTCCTGCTTCCAGCTTGAGCAGATGGATGTTGCTTGCTTGCCTGCATTGGCTCATTGTTCTAGTAGTGCCAGTGATTCCCACTTCACAGAATATCGTGCTGTGAGGCAGCAGGTGGAGGCTGGATGTCTCCGGAGACTCACCTCCACCTTTGTGGTAGCTGCTGACTCTCAGATCTCTGCCAAGTGGTTTCTATTCTTCTCTTCCCTTCAGACCTATCCCAGTTGTTGAAATCCGTCCTCCTCTCCAATTCGCATTACTCAGAGCTGGAAGTATCGTATCTTTATTGTCTCTCTTGTTCTCATTTATTTTTCCCTATCCACATTCTCAGTTTGGTTGGGAAAAAAAAACAACAACCTACCCATACACAGTTCTTTTCATTGGCCTCAAATCTTTTCTTTTCTCTTATGCTTTCATGTAATGGATTAACTTGTAAATATTTAGGAGATAATGATGTTCACTTCTAAAATGCAACTCTAAAGAATTATCCACAATACATACTTAAATAGTTGCCATAATACTAAGCACCTTAAGACATAGTCTACAATTGTACGTTCTTCCTCTGTTTCAGTTCATCAGTAGATTCTGACCTGAAAGATAGATATTTTGATTCTAATTCCCTGTTGGTTTTCATTACAATTAACATGGATTGATAAATGCAGTTAATTGAATGGCAACTCTGCCAGATTCTGTACTAAGTGCTTGACACACACTCTCTCTCAGCCTGACAAAGCTGGCAGTATTTTCTCCACATTATACATGTGAAGCCTGAGACTCAGAGGTTAAACGACTCTGCCGAGGTCCCAAAGCTAGTGAATGTGGAGTTGTTTGAGTCCAAGTTCACTGTGATTCCGAAGTCCATGCTCTTCCCATGACTGACCCCTAGCTTTCAGTGGCCTGAGGTTCAGCTATGTCACTTATTTAGAGTTAAAGGTCCAAAACATTTCACCATCAGCTAAGAGATTTGACAGGGTTCAGCCAGATTGGCTACATGACCTGGACAAATCATTCCACCTCTTGATGGATACCCCACCACCTGAAGGTTGGGCACAGAAAGAAGAATCCTAGAAACTCACAAGGAAAACGCTCCACCGTTTTCAGAGGTCAATGTTCAGTTTCTGCAACTCCTCAAAACCCCACCATTAGCTGAGAATACTTTCTGCGACATCTACCGGCAGGGTATTCCTTCCATTGTGACATTCTTGAGAAGTCAACTCTTCACTTGCTTCTCCATTGCCTCTAAGGCTGTAAGTGCTGCCCAGTTAAAGGCCAATACATGATTGTAAACCTTGGCGAGGAAGGTCTCTCATCTCCTTTGCCTCCCCTGGGTACTCTGTGAAACTACTTGTACCTTTTGTGTCTGCTGTAAATCAAAACACCCAGGCAGAGAGCTGACCAGTGCTTGTGGTCACGAACTCTTTTGTGGGCCTGGCAGGCCTGAGAGATGCAGCTGCTCTTTTTTTTTTTTTTTTTTATACTTTAAGTTCTAGGGTACTTGTGCATAACGTGCAGGTTTGTTACATATGTATACTTATGCCATGTTGGTGTGCTGCACCCATCAACTCGTCAGCACCCATCAATTCATCATTTATATCATGTATAACTCCCCAATGCAATCCCTCCCTCCTCCCCCCTCCCCATGATAGGCCCCAGTGTGTGA
>NW_016811584.1:4572114-4649354 GCF_001698545.2 Rhinopithecus bieti | reverse complement strand
GTATTGGGGTGGGAGTTACCCGATTTTCCAGGTGTTGTGTGTCTCAGTTCCCCTGGCTAGGAAAACGGATTCCCTTCCCCCTTGCGCTTCCAGGTGAGGCGATGCCTCGCCCTGCTTCAGCTCTCGCTGGTCAGGCTGCAGCAGCTGACCAGCACCGATTGTCCGGCACTCCCTAGTGAGATGACCCCAGTACCTCAGTTGAAAATGCAGAAATCACCGGTCTTCTGTGTCGCTCGCGCTGGGAGTTGGAGACTGGAGCTGTTCCTATTCGGCCATCTTGCTCCACCCCCAGCTGCTCTTACAGTCTCTGGTATTTGCTGTTTTGCTGCCCATTGTCCCCTTCCACACTAAAAATCCTTGGGGTCAGGCCTTCTGCTGATGGTCACACTGAGCTGGCTCAACCAGACTTACTGAGTCCTAATGACGCACTTGATGTCATCACTGCTATTTAATATTTATCTGGGGCACTCAGTGTACTTGGAACCACTTAGAAAGGCAATGTCCTCAGCCTCTTTTTCCTCCATTGCTGCAAAGAATTTGACCCTGTGGGACTTAACTTGCTCCGAGATATGTCATTGCTGACTTTCATAACCTTGGAGCTCTGTCCCCTGCAGGTGTCCAAGGACTGTCTGGGTGGTGTCACCTTCTGACACTATCACGATTATGAATGTGACCTTAAGCACAGACCTCCTGCCGCCCCGAATTAGCCCAAACAGGCACCAACCAGCTGGTCCCGTGGAAACGTCGCCGACCCAGGGTTTCTTTTCCTGCTTCTGCCCTTGGCATTTGCAGTCTGAGCTTAGGAGTCTGGCTTCCTGCCTATTTGTGAGAAGTCACATGCCCAGTGCCATCCTTTGAACCCAGGGGCCCTCACACTCTGAGGTCTTCTCAGGCATTGTTTCTTTAAAACTCCAGGCAAGTTTCACTGGGGGCTAGCTTTTAAAAGTTTGTTGGCCAACTTGCTTGACACTCTGTCGAAGCCGAAGCCGCCCTTCTACCTCGGACACTTAAGGTGAACCCTGCTCTAATCACCTTCTCGGCTGCTCGGCTGCCTCCTACTTTCAGCAGTTTCTTGCTTTTAATAGCTTCTTTAAGGCCCCTCAAATGGGCTGTTGGGCTCCAAAGGAGGGATGGTGCTAGAAACAGTGGAGAGCTAAAAATAAACACCTTCACAGACAGGGACAGACACTCTGTACAAATAGATTACTTGGCCACCCTCCAGACCTGATTGCATTGCAGACCTCATTGTTTCTTATTAGGAGATGGTAAAGTGTTTGCATAGGTAGCTCTGCAATTCACAGGTGCTAGAAACCATTTTTAAATCATCCATCAGCTGGGCAGTGACAGGCAGAAATCTATTGTTTGCAGAATGGGTACAACCTGTCCAAATGGGCTTCCTGCAAGGCAGTCATCACCAAGGACAAAACATCCTATTCTTAAAATAAGCACTAAAGTGTGACTTAAATAATATATCTTTTGATGTTTCTAACTTTTATTAAATACAATTGATTAGGTAATGTTTGCCTGTGCAAAAGTTCAGAGGCTTGGAAATCAACAAATATATTTGTCTGAGCACACCAATGCAGTTATTCAATCCAGAGGACCATCTTTATTCTATTTCTAGGACAAAGTTTATCAAACAGTTGTTGCAATAATACGAGCAGACACCTGTGAGCACCCTCTATTGCACGATGCTGCTCATTCATGATTTCAGGCACATACCATGTCCTAGGCATCCTATATCTGTTACCTCTGTTTCTTACATAAGTCCCACAAGACTTTTTTTAATTTTTGTAATAAAGAAAGTGAGATGTTTAAGCAGGTGAGTAACTCGTCCCAGCCCAGTAGCAAAATGATGGTGCCTGTAAAAGATTAACCACTTGGGGACTGTCGATTTTGTGGCAGGTATTGTGCTATGGGCCCTATGGATGGAATCATGGAGCAGGAAGCAGTTGTAACTCAGGGCTCAACCACCCTTGGAATATGGCCAGCTCCTCCTTTCTCCGTGTTGTTCAGTCAGGTATGCTAGCCAGGGGGAGCGGGGACTGGTGATCCTCAGTGCCTTTGCTGGGAGGATCAGAGGGGATGCATCAGGGTTGGCACTGGGTGACATAAGCCTCATTCCAGATTGAGCTGTCCACATGCTATGCTGTTTTTGTAGACAGGTTGTGGCTTACAGAATTCTGATAGGGGAAATCGTGTTGAGAACCCTGACTCCAAGTAAGGCTGATAAATGGATTTTGCTGTAGTAAGAAAAAGTTGTTGCACAGCATAGATAGTTCTGGGTGGTAAAGTTGTAACCAGCTGCAGGAAAGACAGTGACTGGCATGTAACCTGTGAGGAAAATGGGCTAGCTCTCCCACCTGGGCCTGATTTCATACCTTCACTGCAATTTCCACCATGAAAATGGATTAATTCCAAGGTGCTTTCAATTCTGATTAAACATTTTCTGTCTGTGGTGGTGTCAGGATTGTAAAACACCTAATAGAGCAGTTAATTATAATGCCATGAACTGCTTTAACCTTTACAATTATCTGAGTTTTCAGAGGCTGACCCCCCCTCCCGGCTCTCACTTACAGGTTAGTAATGCTCAGAGCAGGGCAGGGCATGGACAGGCCACCAAATAAAAACAGGGAAGATTGAAGAGGTCAGAGACCAGAGTGATCTCCGGAGCATGGGTGAGGCACAGCAGGCAGGACTTTCTTGTTTTAATGACCAATTCTGCAGCCACTAAATGGCTCTCTTAAAGACCACAGAATGCTCCTAGCTTCTTAGAGAGAGTCATAGGAGATGTCTCATTGTAGCCTAAAAAGAAAAAAAAAGTAGTTGCATTTTCCTCTTTCTCTTCATTGTGTTTACCACTTTTTTGGTAGGGGTGAGGGTGGGGGAGTGTAGCAGTGACAAGACACTAGTAGCAGTGACAAGAGCCACTATCAGTTACTGCGCTGAAGATTCACTAGGTGGAGGTTGTCTAACCTAGCCTTCCCACAAGCCTGTGAAGCTGCTAATAGTATTTGATAGAAGAGGAGCTGAGTAACGTAACAGGACATTGCTAGATGATACTCCAGTACTAACATTTTTCCAGGGTGGCAGCCTACAGAAGTCTTTATTTCCCCTATATTACTAAAGAGGGAAGCACCCCTTAGCAACTTCATTTTCTACCTTGATCTGTACTTCACCTTCTTGATTTTTTTTTTTTTCCTTTGTTTTTTTTTTCCCTTTTTTTTTTTTTTTTTTTTTTTTTTTTTTTTTTGAGATGAAATCTTGCTCTCTCACCCAGGCTGAAGTGCCGTGGTGCAATCTTGACTCACTGCAATCTCCACCTCCCAGGTTCAAATGATTCTCCTGCGTCAGCTTCCCTAGTAGCTGGGACTACAGGTTCCTGCCACCAAGCCCAGCTAACTTTTATTTCATTTTTTATCTTTTTTTTTTTAGTAAAGACAGGGTTCACCGTGTTGGCCAGGCTGGTCTCAAACTCCTGACCTCAAGTGATCCGCTTACCTCAGTCTCCTGGTTACTTTACCTTCTATTTTTGTTTTTTTCCTTTGGGTCATCTTGACCTGGCCATTTGTAAGAAACAGAAAAACTACATTCACAGAGTGGCTTGTTAGTAATTGACTCTTTCCTTCATCCTTCTGATGAGTACCTGAGCACCTGACCTAAAGCTTGTATCATCTCCTCTGAGTGGCAGGTAAGTTAGTTCATGAATGAACTGTACACCCTCGGTTGCTCCCTTGCCCATCTCTTTTGATCTCCTAGTTTTAGAAAGAATTCAGCTGACAACAACCAAATTGATTAACCGTAGATCCTGATTAAATAAGAGCGTGGGCTCTTAGCCTTCTCGTGCTTGAGGACCACATTTTTTAGACATTGATTTTGAAAAGCAATTCATCAGAAAAGCCTTTAAATAATATATAATCTCGAAAGGCTGCATGGTCTACAGGTGAATTCACAGGTATTGGTGTCAACCTATCCTTTATTTAACATCCATATAAACTTAGACCAGTTCCTTAATCTCTCTGGGTCTCACCTCTTTATCTATAAAATGAGTATAAAAATAATGGCTATGTCAATGGGTGATTGTAAGGATCAGATGAATGAAGCTAGTTTAGAGTTTAATATGGTATCTCCTGCTATGTAATACTAATAATTACTATTAAAATACATAGGCAAGATATATATACTTTTTCGACTAAGATAATGTTTGGTGAATATCAGCGTTTTCAAACTGCAGCAGTAACTCCAAGATCCCCAGTAATCCATGACTTGGGGATCACCAAGGGAGAGTGGATATCCACTTCAACACCTCTCTCTCAAACACACACACCCATACGTCTAGACGTCTCTCGGCCAACCAAATAACTTTCATGTTTGAGTTGCAAGTGATATTTGGTTGGCTGGGTTTTTAAAATACATTTGAAAACTGTAAATAGAACCCACTCTTTCCCATGACAAGAAAATGCATATTCCAAAGACTTTGCCTGAAATAATAAATCAGAAAATCAAACTCGTTTCTTATTAGATGTGAGTATTTTCAGGTAGGGATTGAAATGAAAATTTGCATTTAAATGGAAAGATTAATGACTAACACACAAAGCCCATATTTAATCACCATTTCCTTAACACAAATAATTTATTTTTTATACAGATCATCCACCTTAAGTCAACAATCGAAAATGATAGGTATAGTATTTTATAAAACAATTCTTGTGCCACCAATCAGGCATCTCTGTTATAAATACTTCTGAGCTGCTGGTTTCACACTGTTACTTGGGAAAGATCTAAATGTTGGTACAGTAATTTGGGTGTAAATATATATGAGAATGTGTGACTCTCACCTCATGGAAATATCTCAAGCTGAAGAGAAAGAATCGTTTGGAAATTACTTACTGTGCATGGTCTACTCATTTGCTCTTTCCTCTCAAATCTGGGCTAAGCAGGATTTGCCTCCCATTTCCATTTTAAATAGTTGCTTTAAAAAAATAAGAACCATGTCATGTCCTTTTCAGGGACATGGATGCAACTGGAGGCCACTATCCCTAGCAAACTAACAAGGGAACAGAAAACCAAATACTGCATGTTCTCACTTGTAAGTGGGAGTTAAACGGTGAGAACACACAGACATATGGAGGGGTACAAAACACACTGGGGCCGATCAGGGGCTGGAGGGTGGGAGGAGGGGAGGATCAGGAGAAACAACTGATGGGAACTAGGCTTAATACCTGGGTGATGAATTAATCTGTACATCAAACCTACATGACACAAGTTTACCCATGTAATGAACCTGTACTTGTCACTTGTACCCCTGAATTTAAAAGTTAAAAAAAAAAATCTGACTATGCCTCCTCAGGGTAATCTAGTAGTGAAAACATAACAGAGATGCATTTTCCTCCAAATTAAAATATGAAGGAATGTTCTGAAAATACCAGTGCCCCTCCCACTTGCCCCGGTGGCTCCTCCCTTCATATATTTCCCCACAGGGATAGTGCACTTTGGCCTATGGACTGGAAGACCAGAAATCATCTTGCTTATTCTATACGGTTTTCCTCAGAACCAAAGCATCTCCCCCACCCCCAGTATCATTTATTCCACATCCAGGGCACATGATATGAATATAGAGAATGCTCAATGGATCTGGGACCTCTTTCCTAAGGCCTGACCTACACAGCAGCAAAATGGAATGACTTTGTCCTGGGAAAGAAATCTGATTGAGGAGAAATTACCCCAGGCATAAAATGGTATCTTTTCTCTGTCTGTATCTTTGGGTGCAATGTTGAGCACATGTTGAAATTTTATTTATGTTAAGCTGGAGAGTTACAGTGAAATGACAAATTTACATTAAATAATCTTCCTCAGTGGGGACCAGCCAATAACAGAGTCAGCAGTACAGACATTGCCAACAATTTAAAGTTACTCGTTGGTATTATGTCATCCTCTGGGCCCTGATAATTCATGCAGCTTTTTACACTTTCCTTCTCTCCCCCTTCCACCTCTCCTTTAGCCCTCTCCCATCCTTTCCCCATTCTTCTCTGAAAGCAGCCAGAGCAACTTACATTTAGAAAACAAGATAATGATAAAATATGGGAAACCGGAAAGAATAAAGAGTTATTAGACCTGGTTTGTCCATTCTTTGCCCTTAAAGCCTCAGTTTAATTCTGGAGTTTGGCAGGCTGTTTAAAAATAACACCTCCCCTACAATTGGCACCTCTGTTCGCTATTGATCTCTTCCGATTGCTGACCAGTAAAATTATCACCACATCCTTTGCCATTAAGAGGATAGAGTGAGAGGCAGGGAAAAGTATAAGCACTTTAATTGGAAAAGCATGCCAACAGCCAGTCCTACTGGCATAGCGCTTTTTAGTTTCCATGGTCCCTGATTTCTGCCAGTGATGAATATATCACAAAAGGTAGATGGATTTTGCGCATAGTAGTGGTTAGAAGAAAGGGAGATTCCTTCTGATGGGAGTTTGGGCTGGATCCCTGAGAGAAAACTATGCTGGACTGGACAAGTCTAGTTCAAAAACCTCTTTGCAGTACTAACCAGAGCCATGTCATCCCTGAAGAAAAAAATCTAGCCACATTACATTCGTTAAGTCAAAGCTGACCTATATGAAAAAAGCTGGCATCCAGTTAAGGTTAATTAAAAACGTATATAATGACCCGTTTCTGAAAGTCGTGACTTTAATTGATTGGGGAGAAAAAAGTCTTAAGAATCAGTGTCTAATGGGCCTTCTAGTCTCAGCCAGTGGCTGCATTCACTGCCACTCTAGGTAATGATCCCTGATGTATAATAGAAAAAGATGTGGTCCACTGGCTAATGAAACCAGATCAGTACAGAGAACACATACACTTTAATTCATGGTCCCTCTGTTGCATTCAGATTTTTATCCAAAAGACCTTTTAATTAGAGTCATCTCAGGTGGGAATGTGTCCACCTTTTCAATGACACATGGACAGTAGGAAAAAGGCAAACAACCTCTTTGTTTCTCACCAGCACTCGATCCACTAATCATCTTTCCCAAATTCAGCTCAGGCTTCCACCTGAGTTCATTTCATCTTCATCAGCATTGCCATTTTCTATCTCATATTTCAAAGAGCAATCAGAAAGCAGATATTTAATCAGAAAAGTTTGGGATTAATTTTTTTGGACACCCAATCTGTCCTTAGAGGCTTTGAGACAGACAAAATTGCTGTTGACTACAAAAACAACTACAGTCAGTGTCCTTGAGAAATGCTAAAGTCCAGTGAAAACTGTATGGGCTTTAGAGGTGGTCAGATCTGGTCCAAATCCCAGCTCCACCATTTATTATATATTTGACCTTGGATAACTTGCCTAACTTCCTAGAGCCTCTGTTTTTTCATCTGCAAAATGGAGATAACTCTCTAAAGTGTCTATTTGTTAAGGCTGCAGTAGGCATTGGTCCTAATGTAAGAGAGAAAACCTAACTTGAGATAACTTAGGCTATAGAGAGTTTCTCTTACATGACTAAAATTGAAGTCCCATAGAAATAGGGTATCTGTGGACTTTAAACTAGTGAAAGGGGGAGCACCATCATAATTAAACTGGACAAACCAGATCATGCTGTCATTACACATGGAAACAAAGACCAAGAATGCAGCCAAGCCTCAGGAAAGTTTGCAACTAGGCACTGGATGTTGCCAAGAAGTCAGTGCTCTCTCCCCGTTCTTTGTCTCTCTTTCTTTATGAACCCACATCATTCCCTGCTCTCCCTGTAGGTTGCCTGACTTTGTCCCAGGCTTCACCAGGATTCCTGAGTGTAGCCATTACCTGTCCAGACATATGGAGATAATCTCCCAGATCATCTGTTGATCTCAATTTCCAAATTTAGAAGGAAGGAATTCTGATTGGTCCAGCTTATAGGATGTCGCTCAAGCTTGGTCTAATGTGATTGAGGCTGGGCACAGGCTCACATTTTACAGAATGCCTCCTGGGGAAGGGGATGGGTTACAGTTTGATAGTGAGGTCAGTAAAAGTGGGCGACTGGTGACTTGGAGAAATACCCCAAATGTATTCGTTATGTGAGGAACAAAACATGTGGGGAGCTAAAACAGTGGCGCTAAGGAGCAGGCATTGAGTAAAAGACAGTTAGAATGTCCCAATCAATGAGAAAGCTTTGGGAGGTAGATTAAAATTGGCCTTCCATTTTTCATCCACATTAGCCACTGTTTTCTGAATAGGGATAATGCAATTGGTAAATGAGAATGCCAAACTTTTCACCACTGACATCTTGACACTCATAAAATCTATTCATCAGTTCCAGTCTGGAGAGTTGCAGTGTGGGCGTCTGCTACGCTTTCTTGACTAGGAACCACAGGTACACAGAACTCCTCATCACTGCCCTGGATGAGACTGGGGCAGGTTCATGGTCCGTTCTGGGACCAGATTGAAATTATCCCAATAGATATCTCATTTCAGACACAAATGACTAAGCTTCACCTGCATGGTTTCCTAAGAGAGGCCCCCCCATTTTGTGCCTATAAAGGGAAAAAACTAAAAATCCAGAAGCAAAACGACAGTGCCTTCCAGTGGCAGAGTTGATTATTAGGCCTGGCATAAGCCTTCTGTTCTTCAATGAGCTGGTTTATAATGTAAGACAAATAGAGCCGTTTGGGGATGGAGGGAACTAATGATCTGTCTGACCACTAAGGAATCCACACTTCAGTTGTGTTCTCACAAACCTAAAGTCTCTTTCGTAAACTGTATGTTCTCAGGAATCACTGAGCTGCTTCCCTGAAATGAAAATAGCAGCCCTGGGATAGAGACAAAGACTCTAACTGGGCATATTTCCTTGATCAATTATGACTTCAAACCAGAGCAGTGACCCATCTTCTCAACAAGTGTTTCTCAGATGCTCCATTGAAAGTCTACATTTTTCATGATTTCTCCCTTCTGTTTCATTTCTCTTCCTCTTTTAGACTCATCCTAAATTCTGCCAGTGAATTCCCCTCTGCCCTATCTCTCCGCCAATATCCATTTTTCATTATCAAGGAGCACAGAGGACATTCCTTTCTTCTCTGCCTGGTTCTCCCAAACGCCCAGCAGTGTGTTGCCAAATCTACGTAGCAGAATGTTACATTGGAAGTTTTAGTTGAGGTACCAAGATTCAAGACAGACCAGATTCCACAGGAGGTAACATGAGCAAAATTTTCAAAGAACTTGTCTAGAACATGGTTTCCTGACTTTTAAATCCCTTGCCTCTAATGAGGCTATAAAAAGACTGAGTGGTTAGGAAATTGGGAGAGGGTGTTTTTGGAGAGAGCTGTTGGCGTGCTACAAGTCCTAACCTACCTTCCATGGAGAAGGACTAAGGCTTGGGTCTAGCAGCACGTCAAAGGAGGACCTGATGTGTATTTTCTACAGCCAAGGACCCGATAGACTAGGATCTGACTGTTGCTTGAGCAATTGAGTAGATGGGAGTTAAACAGAGATGGCAGCATGGGGATTGCTCTCCATTTCCAGAATATGTCAAGGTAACAAAAGTGTGAGTCTTTACAAGGAATAAGATGTGGATTATGTGGGGCTGAGGGCGGAAGGCTGACCTAGAGCCATTTTAACTCCTTCCCAGTAGCCTACCAGAAATGGCTAAGGAAATCAAAGTGAGAGGCCATGTAGACAGGATTGCAAAACCTGAGGGCTGAAGGTGAAGTAACAGCCTGAGGAATAAAGTGCATTGCTCATGGCTTAAGGAGCTGCTCTAGACTGAATGTTTGTGTCTCTGGAAAATGCATATGTTGAAACCTAATTCCCAATGTGATGGTATTTGGAAATAGGTCTTTCAGAAGTGATTAGGGGGCTGGGCACAGTGGCTCATGCCTGCAATCCCAGCACTTTGGGAGGCTGAGGTGGGCGGATCACCTGAAGTCAGGAGTTCAAGACCAGCCTGGTCAACACGGTGAAACCCCGTCTCTTTACACAGACACACACACACACACAGCCGGGTATGGTGGCCCCTACCTGTAATCCCAGCTACTTGGGAGGCTGGGAGGTTGAGGCAGGAGAATAGCTTGAACCTGGGAGGCAGAGGTTGCAATGAGAATAGCTTGAACCTGGGAGGCAGAGGTTGCACTCCACCCTGGGCGACAGAGTGAAACTCCGTCTCAGGGGAAAAAAAAAAAGTGATTAGGACATGAGGGAAGAGCCCTCATCAATGGGATTAGTGCCCTTATAAAGTGTACCTGAGGCTGCTCTTGCCCTTGCATCCCTGGAGACACACGAGAACCGGGAAGTAGGCTCTCATCAGACACCATACCTGCTGTGTGCTCTCTCATGCCTGGGAGCAGGGTACACAGTGAATACATCTCTTCTGCTCTGTTCTTGCTAGCCCATTATTTATCCTTTTCTTGAAGAAGGGCATCAGCTTTACCTTGCACTGCTGTAATTCAGAGCTTTTTAGTGGTCCCTTACATGGTGGGTGCCTGCAAGATACTGACTGATTGGATGAATAAATAGAGAATTTGTAGAACGGCAATGTTTTGCTTCAATTATCATTCCCCCCAGCACAGGAAATCACAAGGGCACTGTTCAGTGCTGCTAATTCCCTTTAAAAAAAAATGGCTTTACACTATAAAGAAAGCATTTGACCACGAACGCTCATCTAGGACTTAACTATGCAAACCCTGCCAGATTTGAGAGTCTTAGCTTGGCAACTCTCTCCCAAGATAGCAATTTCCTGTGAATGCCAGACCATCGTAGAACACATTTGTTTCCTTCCGATTTGAGACTGCAACCATAGGCTGCTTTCCTATAATCTCCGCTTGAAGGTATATCATTGCCCTTTCCTTCCACATTGCCAGTCTCAATGGCAGGAGCAATCAGGTCTTGATGTTGAAGGTCACTTGCATCAACCCCTGTCTATTTCCACTGACCTGTGAGTTCAGGCTTCCTGCCTGAAGCCTGACCTAGAATCCTAATGAGTTGGATTTAGGCTGAACTTGCTTCTCTGGTTGATGCTTTGGCCATCTGTTGACCCTCTACAGCTCAGTCAAGAGTTTTTAGCTCTGACAGCATAGATAAAAGAGACATGGGTGTATCTGCCAACTGTCTTGTATTTTTTGCACTACACTTTTCGCTTCCCAAATCTGTGAGAAGCAAGTTTAAGCTGCATAAAACATTCATCATGTGCATATATGGTGCATGTAGCTATTTCTCCCTCTAGACTGTCGGGTCTAGGTAATCTGGGTTTCACTGGAGCCTGCTCAACAAAGTTGGAATAAATGAAATAATCAACGAGTGGCTAAATGGTATTCAGATGATTTCAAGATAGCTCTACAGCCATGATTAATAATGAAATCATAAGGATTGTACCTTATATACAGTGGTACATGAATGTACCAACACTGATGCTATGGTCTGATTAAATTTAGCTGCTCTGAAGACAGTACCAGGAGCCACATTACTAGGACAACTTTGAGTTCTTCCAATTAGCAGTAAGAAAGCCAGTCAACACATAACCAATATTATAGTAATTAGCATATATTATAATAATTAGCATGTAAATGCTTTCTGATCACTGTTAAGACCAGTATCACATTTGCATAATAATGGCCTCTGTCCCAGCATGATGCTTTGAACTCTAGCTCCTCTCCTCAACAAACCCCTAGCCCCTTCCCCTGGCAGCTTCCTCCAGGTCCCCAGTGTCATTTTTTTGACTAAGGCCTGAGCCCTCTCTCCTTGCTCAGCCTTGTTTTGAACCTGTTCCTGTGCTCACACAATGCTCCTATGCTCTGCTTGGACAATGTGCGTGGCTTCTCCATACCTGCTGTATTAGTCCATTTTCAGGCTGCTAATAAAGACATACCCGAGCCCGTGCAATTTACAAATGAAAGAGGTTTATTAGACTTACAGTTCCACATGACTGGGGAGGCTTCGCAATCATGGCAGAAGACAAGGAGGAGCAAGTCACATCTTACATGGATGGCAGCAGGCAAATAGAGAGCTTGTGCAGGGAGATTCCCATTTTAAAAACCATCAGATCTTGTGAGATCCATTCACTATCATGAGAACAGCATGGGAAAGACCGCCCCTGCCCCAACCACTGAACAATGATTCTATCATCTGCCACTGGGTCCCTCCCACAACACATGGAAATTATGGGAGCAACAAGATGAGATTTGGGTGGGGACATAGCTAAACCACATCACCTGCCCCTTAGCCTTGCTCTCTCTTCTTAAGGTAAGAGGAGCAAAGTAATTACTACCCAGCCCTTCAAGTCAATATTTCAGAGCTTGGTCTGTCTCTTGAAGAGGAGGATCCAACAAACCAGCACCCAAGAGGAAGGGTGATCTCTGTGTGTGATGCAGAGAATAAAACACATATACTTGAGCCTATAACCTGAGCATATCAGTTACAGGGAGCTATCAGGCAAACAACAGCACCAGCTCTTAAGCCATTTATGTTACAGCATTCCTGGGACTCTTCTTTAAGAAAAAAATTGTTGCCTAATGTGCAGTAAAATTTTGTACAACAATAACTATCACAATTATTAAGAGCTAACATACTGAGCACCTTCTATATCCTAAGCTCTCAATTAATCCTCATGAAACCTGGGCCTGGTAACTTCTATTATATTAGTTTAAGAGATGTAAGTGAAGCTCAAGGGGATTATGTAACTTGACCAACGTCACAAAACTAGTGAGCAGAGGAGCCAAGATCTAGATCTAATTTGGTGTCCTTAACCACTATTTCCACCCTCCTCCCACAAAGTAATGAGTCTCTCTGGGCAATTATAGCTTCACATTTATAAAATGAGAAATAGCATTTCAGGTTCTCAGGAAGACTGCAAATATCAGGAAATGCAATTGTTGTCAAGCACTTTGCATATAGGAAATGCTAAATCAAGTTAAATTAAATTCAACAGAGTTCTAGACAGTTAACAAGCCTTTATTAAACCCCTGCTGTGTTGGGCACCCAGCCGTGACTCGGGTTAAACCTAATACTACTTAATCTATGAAAATGCTGTTATAATTATTCTGTTTCTTAAATTTACGTGCCCTCAAGAAGAAAGCACAATTTACAATTACATAGACATTATTTATTCCAATTCCTTGTCTTTCTTTCTACTCAGCACACCTTTATGAGGTACCTTGTTGTAGTAGACATGCCTTGGAGGGTCTGCCTAGGTCATGATTATTTCCCTCCTCCCACAATCACCCCTCCTTCCACACCCATGGAGGTGGGTGACATACAGCCATGTTGGACCATCTGGCCCAAGCAGGGCCAAACAGCTTCTTTCTTCCATGAATTTGGAATCAAAATGTGCTCATCAGTCCCTATAAGTGGCTGGCAGTGGCATGTGAACTTGGAGAGAGTACAGCATCCTTGCATCATTTGGACAGAGGATGAGGGGTCCAGATGACAGAAAGGGAGGAGAGGGAGCAGATGTGCAGGAGAGAAGCAAAGGAGTTAGACAGAGAGACACACAGCCAGACAAATACAAAGCAGAGAGTTCAGAACCCTGGTGAGAAATGTGGATTTGAAAGCAGAACGTCTCCGCAGAACCCCTACATGATGGTTAAGCTGCTGCTTTTATTCCTACATTGTGTGGAGTGAGGACTTTGCCCTGACAGATTTTATTGACAGAATGCATAAATGAGGATGATTTTAAAATATAAAACTGGCAAAATGATATTGTGAGGGATGGAGGAAACCTGTACTTTATTATTCTTTTCTATTCTGGGAGACCTAGTAATTTTAAACCATACCATTTGAAGAAATTCCCAGCTACTGTTGCATTTCTTATTTAGCATCATTGCCAATAACATCCTAACCATAAAAACACACAGCAGCTTTCAGAGCTGTCCCTCAGGGAATAGTACATAGTGCCCAATCTACAAACACTCCATGAAGCATACCTCACTCTCCCCTCCATCCACAGTCCTAAGAGACTTCTTTACTATTCCAAGTCCTCAGAAAAGATCAAAGCGGGGAAACGTTGGTGTTTCTTTTCATGTGGTAAAAGGATATGGCCTTCTCTAAGTTTAATTAATAATGGACCTTTTGAAACACACTGTCAATAAAACACTGTTGTGTACTAGCAGGAAAATAAATGAGATGAAAAAAATGCCTGTCTCATTATTCATTTGTATTGATCTAGATGTACAACCTTATGCATCACAATGTGACAAAAGGTTAAATATTAACAGAAGAATCATTAATCTAACAAAACAAATTAACACAACAATGGCTCCCCTGGTTAGCTTTACCTATACCAGGGGGCTCTGGATGCTTTAAGGAACCTTTCAAACCGATGTTCAGTACCTCTCCTTACAGACCCAGCAATGAACTGGACTGGACCGAAAGATAAATAGCAGGAGGTTGTCTCTATGGATTGCAAACATCTTATTATACAAGTGGAGGACTCTTGCTATAAAGTTTCTGCCATATAAAACACAGAGGCCTCTTACCAAAGAAAACATCTGAGACATTATCTAACATGGAGCTTGCCACAAATACATTTTTTGAAATTATTTAAAAAATATTTTAGGCACTATAGTTCCTTTCAGGGATAAAGAAACATTTCTATGAATTTTATCAGTTTTTCCAGTTTTACTTCAGTTCATTCTTCTGTTGAATTAATTTCACTATTTAATAAAACCATTTTATTTTGTATGTCCTTCTGCCTTTCCTTTAAACCAGGTTTCAATCCATGAATACATCCATGTACCCAACCCTGCACCCCATCAATGCACTCACCCATCCAACCACCCATGCACCCAACCATGTATCAGTCCACACACCCAAATATGCATCTGTCCACATGCCCAACCGTGCATCGATCCATGTATCACCCATGCACCCACCTATTCATTTATCTGTCCATTGGCATTTGGGGAAATAAGAGGGGAGAGATTTGTTAGATTTTGGGCAGAAGGGGAGGTGAACCACAGAGATGTTAAATGATTTATCCAAGTCACTCAACAAATGTTAGGTCTAGAATTAGAAAGTTTTATTCAATCTTTCAGGGGTTCCTGTTGTGCTTCTTATTTTTAGCTTATAAACTGCTAACATAATGAGTATTTACTAAAGATCAAAAGATTTTGATAACTAATGAGTTTCCCCTAAGAATTGAAAGAGAAACAAAAGTCAGAATTTCAAACATAATTAAGAAGACCAGACCACTATAAAAAATTATAGTCTGAAAGTTTATAGTAAAAGAGAACGTGGTCATTTTCAATACATTTTTTTATTGTGGTCCTAATTTGGTCCTAAGAGTAGGTCCTAAGAGTAGGTCCATGTCTCTTCTAAAAATACAAAAATTAGCGGAGCGTGGTGGCACATGCCTATGATCCTGGCTACTCGGGAGGCTGAGGCAGGAGAATCGCTTGAAACTGGGAGGTGGAGGTTGCAGTGAGCCGAGATTGTGCCACTGCACTCCAGCCTGGGTGATAGAGTGAGATTCCATCTCAAAAAAAAAAAAAAAAAAAAAGATAACCAAATCCATTTGTCTGATGAAAAGAGAGATGACATTTTACCTTTACCAAGTCATGCAAAACAGTCCTAATCAATCCCAAAGACACTTCACTGTGCAAATCCATTACATTTTTCAGTGATGCTATGGATCTTGTTTTACATCATTCTTAAAATTATTGCCCATATCAACCACAATTGTATACTCCACATGTAAAAGTACAAATATACACACATCAATTTTCAGAAGAGGAGATTAGATTATTTAAAGAATAAGTGGGTGGCTAAAGTTAAAGGGCCACTTCTAACACAGATCCGGCTGTGCATTTGTGTAGTATCTCTTCCAGTAATACCTGAGTGATTTGAACGTATTTTGTTTAGCAACACAGAATCCTTGTGAAGTTGGTGGTAGCTCATTTGTCATTTAAGCAATGCCTGAAAATCCCCTTCTTCCACAAAGTCTTCTAAGGGAGGGAAGATGGTTTTCTCTGACTTCATCTTTCCTGGATCTGAAACATATCCATGGCTAATCTTTTTTCTCTATGTTGTTAAAAATGCACTGACCTTCCATGTGAAGTGCTGCTCAGTGGCTCGCTATAATCCTTGGCCGGGGTCCAAGTTTATTTACATCAATTTGTTAGCATCCTAAAGTCTCTAGGACAGGGACTAAATCAACAACATGCAGATTATGGAATTCTGGTAAATTTGTAATGCAGCAAAAGTTATCACCTTCATTTAAAAATCAGGAATAAAGAAATGGAGGTAATGTGGGCAGGGGATGCCCAAGTAGTTACAATCCACTACAAATGAGGCGTTAACATTCTTTGAGGTATATCCGAGGAGAAAACCAGTTCAATTTCAAGCCCTGTATATTGGAGGGGAAAGTTTTGTCAGAATCTTGGTGTTCTACTAGGTATTTTCCAATCTCTAATTTATAGAGGCCCATTTTGCTTGCCTTTTACTCTATGTAGCCCTGGCCAACTTCAAAGATTGATGAAATCTGAGAGTAGTATTAGATTTAACACCATTTCAAGATGGGCTTTAAGCTGAGTGAGAATGAGTCAGACAGGAAAAGAAATAGAAAGAAAGAGAAAGGTTCTGCATGAAACTCTTGGCCTTAGAGCAAATTGAAATATTATTATTGCAATCCCCTCCAGAAATCTCTAGGGTAGTCCATGCTGCTCTAAGATCACGCTGCTTCCCATGGCAGCATGTGAATAAAGATATCATGAAGTGAAATGGATTGCAATGTATGTGCGGCCCAATCAAAATGAGAAATTCCCTAAAATCAGTGCCATTTTGGAGACAGCTCCCTGTTCACCATGCATGAAATATTTGGGCTGTGCTAAGCAGAGAACTCAGTTACATTGGGTCAGCATCTCAGAAGTTATTTTCTTCAAGAAGCTTAGCTCTATGGTATAAGGGATCAGTTACAGAATACTAATAACAGTTTAATGGTTTCTTACTTTGCCTTCAGGAGCATCATCAAAATCTTGTTCTGATTCTATCAGAAACCAAGATTTTAAGTATGTAGCCAAATAAAATTTCCATAAAATAAGAGATGCAAAATAAGATTGAAAGTGATAAAATGTTTAGAAGCAGTGCTTGACAATTTTCAAAGCACAGAATAAGAGTTCAAAAATATGACATCTCTACTGAGCCAAAAATTAATGTCCAATATAAATTCTGTCTGATATGCTGATGATTAGATGCCAATACCATTTGGCTAATACTAAATCCCACACCATTCTTTTTAGCTTTATGTCTGAACTGTAACAAAAGATTTATTAACACAACCTTTTTAAGTTCCCAAATGATAGCATTGAGGTTACAACATAGGCTTCTTAATACACATTTTAAAGTTAATTTTTTATACAATGTAGTTAAAAATTATGAGCTATGAAGTCCATAGGCCTGGGTTAGCCCATTGACTCAGCTATGTATTAATTAATTATCTTGTGAAATTTTCTTAACCTGTCAGTTCTTCTATCTCCTCAACTGTAAAATGGGGATAATATTTATTATTTCACATCACTGATAAAGATTAGAGATAATACATTGAAGGTTCTTATTATAGTACCAGATACGTGGTAGGCTTTCCATGCATAATAGTTATTGCTATCATTCCCATGAATTGAATCCTCAAATCTTCCCTACATTTTCTTATCATCCGACCAATCGTTTAAGAAATTTCAGGAGTTTTAAGGCAATTCTTAAATTCTTCTACTATTCTTCCAATATAAATGCAAGGTGAAGAAGGCATTCTAGTTGAGATATTTTTCCCTCCAACCATTTTTTCCCCTTACTATGTATTTGTTGAAGAACCTGTGCCATCCATGTAGAGTTTCCTGCCATCTGGATTTTACTGGTTGCACACACAGACACAACACGAACCACTTTCCTTGGTATTTCTTGCAAACAGACAACTGGATCAAGAGGCTTAATTACACTCAAGTTTGATGCTTTTGGCAAGACTAATGGTGGCAGTGGGTTGTTTCACCTGGAGACACACCATGTCTTGTTTTTCACTCTTTTTTGATGTTAGTAGTCATCAATGCTCAATGTCTAAATCCATGATGAATTTGTAATGATATTTTTAATTCAAATTTGGGAGTTTAAGAATTTTAATTTTCCTACATTACACTTGTATACACACATGAGTCTTGGAATAACAACACTAAAGGCATCAATAATGATTCCTGATTAGAGAACACTTTTTTACAAATGCTCTCCCATCTTTCTCCTCATTTTATTGTGGTACTATGTCTGCATTCTCAAATCATACAAACATTGCTTACCAGAATCTTTCTCTTCTTAGTCATAGACACACAAGTATTGTAACAATACATTTAGTGCTTACTGCCAGTTCTAATATTAAGGTCTCTAGTCATTTTGGTAATCTGAAGATGATTCTCTACTAGATTCCTTGACCAAAAATAAGAAAGAAAGAAAGAAAAAAAAAAAGATAATGGGAAAGGTAACCCCTGAAATCTTACATTTCTATTTATTTTATCCTTTTCTTAATTTTTTAAATTGTGGCAAAATACACACATAACATTTACCACTGTTGCCATTTTTTGTTTTTGATTTTCACAGACAGAATCTTGCTCTGTTGCCCAGGCTGGAGTGCAGTGGTTCAGGCTTGTCTCAAATTCCTGAGCTCAAGCTATCCGCCTGCCTCTGCCTCCCATTAGTGCTGGGATTATAGGTATGAGCCACCACGTCTAGCCTGTCACCATTTTTAAGTGTAAAGTTTGGTGGTAATAAATACATTTATATCCTTATTTTTTTCTCTTTCATCTCCCCACTTCCCTCTATCTTTCCTGGCCTCTGATAAGCACCAATCTAATCTCTACCTTCATAAGATCCACTTTTTAAGCATCCACATACTAATGAGAATTGGCAATATTTGTTTTCCTGTGCTTGGCTTATCATGGCCTCTGGTTCGATCCATGCTGCCACAAATGACAGGATTTTATTGCTTTTTATGGCAGAATAAGATGCCATCGTGTATATATGCCACATTCTCTTCATTCATTTGTCCACTGATGGGCTCTTACGTAGGTTGATTTTGGCTATTTTGAATAGTGGTATAACATGGGAGTGCAGATGGCACTTCAATATATTGATTTCTTGGCCAGGTGCAGTGGCTCATGCCTATAATCCCAGCACTTTGGGAAGCTGAGGTGGGTGGATCATCTGAGGTCAGGAGTTCAAGACCAGCCTGGCCAAAATGGCGAAACCCCATTTCTAGTAAAAATACAAAAAATTAGCTGAGCGTGGTTGCAGGTGCCTGTAATCCCAGCTACTTGGGAGGCTGAGGCAGGAGAATCACTTGAACTCAGGGGGACAGAGGTTGCAGTGAGCCGAGATGGCACCACTTCACTCCAGCCTGAGCTAAAGAGCAAGACTCTGTCTCAAAAAAAAAGTGTGTGTGTGTGTGTATATATATATATGTTATGTGTGTGTGTATATATACACATATATACATATATATATTTTTTTCTTTTTCTCTAGCAGTGGAATTGCTGGATCATATGGTAGCTCTATGTTCGGTTTTTTGAGGAACCTCCACTCTGTTCTCTACAATGGCTGTACTTACTGTTTTACACTCCCAACAATGGTGTATGAGGGTACCCCTTTCTCCACATCCTCACCAGCATCTGCTATTGTCTGTCTTCTTGACACAAGTTATTTTAACTGGGATGAGATGAGATCTCATTGTGGTTTTGATTTGCATTTCTTTGACAAGTAGCAATAAACTTTTTTTTTTGCATACCCGTTGGCCATTTATATGTATTTTTTTGATAAATGTCTGTTCATATCTTTTCTCATTTTAAGTTAGATTTTTCCTTTTGCTATTGATTTGTTTGAACTCCTCTGGTCATTAATCCATGTTGGATGCATAGTTTGCAAATAATTGCCCCCTTGTCTCTTTGCTTTGTTGATTGTTTCCTTTGCTGTGTAGAAACTTTTTAGCTTGAGGTAATCCCACTTATTTTTTCTTTGGTTGCCTGTGCTTTTGAGGTCTTACACAAAAAATCTTTGCCCAGACCAGTGTCCTGGAACATTTCTCCAATGTTTACTTCTAGGACTTTCATAGTTTCAGGGCTTAGATTTAAGTCTTTAATCTATGGATTTTCATTTATGATATATAGTTTCCTTCTGCATAATAGTTATCCAGTTTTTCTACCCCTATTTATTGAAAAGACTGCCATTTCTCCATTATATGTTCCTGGTGCTTTTGTCAAAGATGAGTTGGCTGTAAATGTGTAGATTTATATATAGGTTCTCTATCCTGTTGCATTGGTCTATGTGTCTCTTTTTACGCTAGTACTATGCTGTCTTGGTTACTATAGCTTTATGGTAAATTTTTATGTCAGGTATTATGATACCCACAGCTTTGCTCCTTTTGCTCAGGGTTGCCTTGGCTCTTCAGAGTCTTTTATGGTTCCGTGTAAATTTTAGGATTTTTTTCCTCTGTATCTGTGAAGAATGTCATTGATATTAAAATGGGGATTGCCATGAATATGTAAATTGCTTTTGGTATATCCTTATTTTAACAATATTAATTTTTTCAATCCATGAGCATGGAATATCTTTCCACTTTTTTGTATCCTCTTCAATTTCTTTCACCAGAGTTTTGTACTTTTCCTTTTATAGGTATTTCACTTCCTTGATTAGCTTGATTCCTAGTTATTTTATATTTTTGTAGCTATTATAAACAGGATTTCTTTCTTGATTTTTATTTTCAGATTGTTTGCTATTGTCATATATAAATGTTACTGATTTTGTATGTTGATTTTGTATCCTGCAACTTTGTTGAATTTGTTTTTCAGTTCTAACAGGTTTTTTTGGTGGAGTCTTTAGTTTTTTCTAGATATAAGACTATGTCCTCTGCAAACAAGGCTAATGTCACTTTTCTTTCCAATTTGGATACTGATGACTCTCTATGCCCTTTACACTAGAAGGTCAGTTTTGGTGGATGGTGACTTTCCTCATGCCTTCTTTATTCCATTTTCTTCTGAAGTAAAATGTTGCTGTCAAATAGTCCTGATGAAATCTGATATTCTTTCCCTTGTAAGTCAAGGGTTCTCTTTGTTAAGATTCCCAAATGTGATTTTCTATTTTAAAAAAAGAAGTTCAGACATTTTATTGGGATATATCTCGCTATTGGTTGATATTGAAAACTCTCTTTCACAATATGCACTTTAAAATTTCTTAACTCCAGAACAAAATTCTTAATTCTATTTTCAGTATTTGCTCTGCTTCCTTGCTTCAGTTTGCTTTCTCACAAACTCCCATTATCTATGCACTGGATCTTCTTTGCTCTCTTCAATATTTGTCAATTTCAAGTGAATCCTTTTATCTCTTCTTTTGATTTTAAAATTCCCTTCTTTTATCTTCTATTTTCTTAAGGTGTTACCTTGTGTTTACTCTTTTGTTCCTTCTAGTTTAGCCACTATTTTTTTAATGACTTTTTCTTTTTACTTTAATTCTTCCTTGAGCTTTGTCACCTAATTTGAATATTTCTAATTTTGATTTGTTGTTTTTTTCATATCTTTTACATTTACTCAATGTATTTTAGACTTTTTTTTTTTTTAATAGAATGTCCCAATTTTTTAACTTTGTTTTTTGAGTATCTATCTCTGGCATGTTTTCATCATGTGCAAGGATATCTTCTACTATTTATTCTCTTTGTTATAACAATTTTGTATGGGATTTGACCTGGATACTTTTCTTTTGCTCATATCTATGTAAAATTACTCTCCTTGAACTTTTAGAAGAAAGCTTGCTTCAGAGAAGATTTCTTTTATTTAATAGAACTCTCTTTTCAGTTGTTTTCATGTAGTATTAAAAATACGGTGGCCTGTTTTTGAGATTCTTTTATCTGTTCCTCTCTCCTATTTTTACCCAGATCTTGTTCTTTGGTTGTATCTATTGTCCCTGTCCTGTTAAATTTTGATTCAACTCCCAACAGTTTCTCGTTGGTGCAGAGTCCTGTCCTGAATGGACCCTGGGAAGTCAGAGTGGAGAGTTCATGCAGATAAGACTGCCCTAGCTCCTTAAGACCTGACAGGCACTCATTTGTTATGGGATGCAGCAAAACCCCTCCCCATCTTTGCTGCCACTTTAAAATCGGCCTGCTGTGCATTCCAGCTAGTGTCTGTTGGCTCTTTGGGGGTTCTCCTGTTCTTCGGTCGGTCAGATGCCCATTGCTTTCCTCTGTTTTCTGACAAATGCTGACCCTGGGTTGCATTTTGAGGCTTGTGGTATACCCTGTCACCCTGCTTTGTTCTGAAACCATGAGCTTTGGTTTTACTGAGTAGTCTTTCTGTCTGATTCTATGTGAAGATTCGGGAAGACACAAACATTTTACTGCCACTGTTGCTACTATCCCGAAACCTCCTGATTTAATAGTTTTAACAAGTAGAAATGATTATCTGATTTGATTTACCAGAAAGTAGGTTTTTGAAAGAAAATAAATCTGAGAGAACGAATTTGGGTTTTTGCCTGGGCACTTTGAATCTCTTTTCCAGGAAGGCAGTATGAGCCTCTGAGTTTGAAAGTTATCAAAACTGTTTTGGGAGACCACAGGTGTAGAATCAATACCAAAAAAAATTAGGGAAATATTATTCATTATGCAGTGATATTGCAATTGATCCCCTAGGCCTCTTTGTTACCTCAACTCTATTTTCCACCTTAAACCTCAATGGATGGAACGTTGTAAGGAAGGCACTTAGAATGCTGAGTCTGATCCCTGATGAGCTGATTCTAAATGGGTCACAGGCAGGAAATTACCAACCCAGGGCACAACCTGTTGCTAGTATTTATGTTCTGGGCACTCTGCTCATTTTTAGCCAAGGCAGAAGCTTTCTTAAATGTCTTTCTGCAATCTTTCTGAAACTCTGCATTGACTTACAAAGCACAAATCAAGCGAACTACTTTATTGAAGAAAAAAAATTATCTTGGGGGAAAATCAATATGAATACTGCCCGATATTCCTGTCTATTCCATTATAAGGTAAAATCTGATCCCCATGAAGGGTGGTACTGAGATAAACACATCTTATTTCAAAGTAATAAAATTGTATTATTTCTAAGTAATAGTTTTGAAAATTTCAGCTATTACTGTTCAGGCTCCTAAAATAAACATGTTATAATATGTAGGTAATAAGTATCAACTAACTGAGATATTGTCAATAATTTTCCATAGCTCTGTGTGGCTAAATCACAAGAATCCATTTTATTAGGTCTTTGAAGTTGGACATCAGCTTCCAGGATGTAATGTCTCTTCGATTTCACCTGAGAATGTCTATGCCATGCTACTGGCAAGGTGATAGGACACGATTTGTCTTTTTCTTTCCTTTTTTTTTTTTTTTTTTTTTTTTTTTTTTTTTTTTTTTTTTTTTTTTTTTTTTTTTTTGAGATGGAGTCTCACTCTGTAGCCCAGGCTGGAGTGCAGTGATGTGATCTTGGCTCACTGAAACCTCTGGCCTCTTTTTCTTTATGACAACCCTACCAGAACTGCTTGTCATCTAGCCAGAAGATTGAATGTTGCCCATCAAGGAACTGAATTTTGATGGTGCCAAAAAGAAGGAAAACTAAGTTATTTGAAATAATTTTGATTTATTTTTTAGGAGACAGAGTTTTGCTCCTGTCACCCAGGCTGGAGTGCAATGGTGCGATCTTGGCTCACTGCAACCTCTACCTCCCAGGTTCAAGCGATTCTCCTGCTTCAGCCTCCTAAGTAGCTGGACCTACAGATGCCTGCCACCACACTCAGCTAATTTTTTTATTTTATTTTTAGTAGAGACAGGCTTTCACCATGTTGGCCAGGCTCGTCTCGAACTCCTGACTTAAGGTGATCCACCCGCCTCGGCCTCCCAAAGTGCTGGGATTACAGGCTTGAGCCACTGCGCTTGGCCACTTTTATTTGTTTGTTTGTTTTTGAGACAGAGTCTTGCTCTGCCACCCAGGCTAGAGTCCAGTGGCATGATCTCAGCTCACTGCAACCTCTGCCTCCTGGGTTCAAGCAATTCTCCTGCCTCAGCCTCCTGAGTCGCTGGGATTACAGGCATGTGCCACCACGCCTGGCTAATTTTATATTTTTAGTAGAGACAGGGTTTCACCATGTTGGTCAGGCTGGTCTTGAACTCCTGACCTCATGATCCACCCTCCTTGGCCTCCCAAAGTGCTGGGATTATAGGCGTGAGCCACGGTACCTGGCCCACATTTCTTTAAAAATAAGTTCTATCATGATAATAACTAAATCTTAATACTTGGGGATGATAATAATATTCATGTATATTGTCTTCTAATCCAAGATTCCTTGAGTTGAAAGCAAAATTTCTGTGCGTGTGTGTGTGTGTATGTGTAGAGAGGCACTTATAGAGATGGATTTAGACACAGAGGTGTAGACATCATTTAGGTCTAGATATCAACCTATAACAAACCAGTTTTTACAATGTAAGTATCATTTACCAAGAATCTGAGATCAATCTGGAGCTACGTTCAGTTTCAAGAGGGAAATTAATAATTGCAAAAACCTTCTGTCTTGAGACCACATCTTATGAGAACTTCCTATAACATAAAGCACCTCTAGGAAGAGACCTTCTTCCTGCCACCCATCCCTTGGTTTGGTCAGAACACAAAAGACAGAATATATTGAAATTAAGGTGACCAAGCCACGTCAAATATGACATAATAAAAATCAGTTAAACAGGTTTCTATCCTATACATGTTATCTTCTGAATGATTCTGGCTTGAGCTCCTTTGGACTTTTCAACAAGACCCTGCACATTTCCATATTTCAACTTCTGCAAAAGTCAAAACCTGCCCTCGTCTCCCTCCAGCATCTGCTCTGCTGCCATTTCTGCTTTTCCCTGACGAGTGAATGAGGCATGCCAAGGAACCATGATGGAGAGGTCACTTAATTTTTGTTTGTAAAGCCAAATCTCCTGTGCTCCCCATAATTACCAATCAATTTTACATAAATAGCAAAATTAAGTCCCATTATTCTCATTTACCACAAAATTAGAGGAATTAATTAAACATGGAAAAAGTGCTGATGCCTGCCAAATCACTACTTCCAGTAGATAGAAACAAATTCAGAAATTACGCACAGGCAGGAAGAAAACTCAGCACAGCATTCAGAAACACAGCAAAGTGTTGCAACTGAAAATATTGTTTAAATAATCCAGGTATCTATGCACTAAAACGTTCCTGAGTTTCTCTCCTAAAGCTAGGACAAGGAAGACACATTCTTCCCTTAGAGATGGGATATGGTTTGACTGTGTCCCCACCCAAATCTCATCTTGCATGTTAGCTCCCGTAATTCTCACGTGTTTTGAGAGGGACCCAGGGTGGTAATAATTGAATCATGGGGGCAGTTCCCCCAATACTGTTCTCATGACAGTGAATAAGTCTCGGGAGACCTGATGATTTTATAAAGGGTTTTCCCTTTTGCTTGGCTCTCATTCTCTCTTGCCTGCTGCCATGTAAGACATGCATTTAGCCTTCCTATGGAGGCTAAATCATGGATTGTGAGGCCTCCCTACCCACATGGAACTGTGAGTCCATTAACCCTCTTTATCTTTATAAATTACCTAGTCTCAGATATATCTTTAACAGCCACGTGAAAACAGACAAAGACAGCATCTGGCATCTTGACAATACAAGGTGTCGGGTTCCTTTTCTGTTGTTATTTCAGGAAGGTGTTTGTTTGGTTTGAGTTTGAATAACCTATAAACCCAGAAGAGAAAGAAAACTGAAGACATACTTTCCAACCTAAGTTTGTCAGAGGAACTTGCATTCATGTGACTGTTGCTAATGAGTTCAGTTAAACTCCAGAAATCACACCACAGAAGCGTCCATACTCTATATGAAAGATCATGTTTGCTTAAGACCAAATTCCTGAAATAAATGAGGAGCAGATGGAGAAGAAGGGGTAAAGGCGGGTGTTAGGACTTTCACAATTTTGGGTATTGGGCTTAACAATGCTCAGATCTGTTAGAAAGTTTAGAAATGATGAGGCTAAAGATGGTAAAGTAGTTTTATAAACTAGAAAAGATTCAAACAGAAAATAAAAATGTTCTTCAAGGATTGTCTAAGAGTCCCTTGCAATTACTTCCATTATGAAACAATGAAATATATACTATTCCTTAAATAAACCCACCAAAATGATACTCCCTTTTAATGGTTGGGCTACAGTAAAATAATCTCCATATCTTCCTTAATGAGATTTTATTGCTTGTGTATATTTGTCTTGCACTGAATTTTGCCTCAGGAACCCTGAATTATGTTACCTCAAGTTGTTCCTGGTAAGCATGCAAGCATCCAACCAATTTTTGCTGTGAAAATGGCTCCTTCTGGCAAAGTGAAAGCAATTGGAACTCGGTTTAATTAGCTGCCTTCTGTAAATATGCCATTATTCTTCTAGCTCTGTGCTGGAGTTATATTTACAAAGGGAACAGATAGTAATAATTATTTGGGGTTGTAGTTAGTATTAGTTAATGCCTGAGCATAATTGAGAGGAAATTAAGACAAGTGTAGATTATAGCTACAAAACGGGATAAATAAGCATCTATCAGAACATAAATTTTACCTATATTTTTGGGCATGGATGAAGAACTCGACTGCACAGAGAAGCAACAAGTTCTTTACCTGAAATCTATTTAACAAGAAGCGTATGCAATCTATATCATCTGATTTTGAATAATTCACATTCTGGGCTTTCTGTTATAGATGTTCACTCTCAGACCAACTTTTCTTGGTGATGCAATATGCTTCTGAACTACCTCTGTTTCCTTTGACTCAGGGGAACCCACAGAAGGCAAATTCAGTCTAGTCACCCAGAGCCAACAAAATAGAGTCTGTCATTTCCAAAATACTCAGTGCATCCCAAAGTCAAATATAAAATGGGAATGAGTTAGGTATGTTTCTGGCTTCCATTCGATTATTGCAAGTTGACTTGTTTTTAAAGTTTCAGCTTTAATATTGTTAACAGTCATTAGTGTAGGTAAATATGACTCATAAAGGTTTTACAGCCTCTGCCTGTAGAAATTCTGGGGAACAGGTCATTTTGGGCAGGGCAGCCTTTGCTAGAGTTCAGATGCTAGAAGAGAACACCCAACCCCACATCAGTTCTGTAGTTTATAGGGAGGAGAGCAAAATCATACAGTGGGTGAAGAATATGGACTTTGGAGTCAGATGTGTCTGGACAACTGTTCAGGTTCCACTTCTTGCTAGCTGTGAGATCTTGAACACATTAGTTAACTTCCTGGTTTCTTCATCTGAAAGATGGGGATGACATAGAACTTAATGATTAGAAGTACTGAATGAGATAAATCACATAAAGCACTCAGCACTGAGCCAGACACGAAAAGTGCTCACTTGGTTGGAACAGCTACAACTTCTGGTAATATTTCTACTCTACCATCATCTCCTGAGAGCTGTTTAAATTCACTAATATGCAGAACAGGTTTTTGTTTCGTATACAGCGACAAAGAAAAATCTGGGTTGGGGGAAGCACTAAAGGATGAAGTAGAAAGTGTTAGGTTTGTCTCTCAGCAGGCACCATGCACTGAGTTTGAGACTGCACAGTCATAGGGGTGACAGGCAGACAGAATCCTTGTGTCTTTTTTCTGTTTCATTTTGATTTATTTGTGTCTCTATTTTTTTTACGTGTGAAGCTTGGCAATATTTTAGCTCAAAGCAGAATCGCAGTTCCTAGGATAAATGGGGAGACTCTGGGCATGAACAGGGTGGCCTTGAGGTCCAAGAGACAAAATATGACAGGCTATGGAGAAGAGGCTCTTTTCACCATTGCATGGTGCCCCCTATACTCTGGCACCCCTGCTGCTGAGAGCCTTAGGAGCACACAGAAGCAGCCTTGTTGGAGTTCTCAAGGTGGGTCCTGAAGACTGGAAGTTTCCACCCAATGGTTGGGCACTAAGTGTTGGGAGAGCTGGGTGATGGGGGAGGCAGGTGGGGACAGCAGCTCACAGGTCACAGGTCTGTCTGGGTGGGGGTCAGAGGCACCATTGGGGGAAATACCTAGATGGCCAATTTCTAATTAAGGGGCAACAAATGATCATAGAACTTGATCACTTACTTTGTAGCATGCCTTTGAGTCATTATCATGGGCTCTGGGGATCTACGAATGCCAGGCTGGAGTTCATATACCTTGTAATAAGGTTAGCATTCATAAAAACATGCAGACCTCATTAGGTGAAGCAAAAAGACTTCCCAACTTTCACCAAAGTAGTGTTGTGCTATCTTTGCCTTTATGCATCTACTTTCAGCCAGAATTCCCCACATCTGGCCATCAACGCCTCTAAAGGGAGAAAAGGCTAAGATCCCCAACCAAGGACCTGTTCAGGATGCCTGGCTTTTCATCCAGCTCTGGGGAGTGGCCTCATGGAGCACTGGGACCCCTGGGCTAAGGAGACCAGGGCAAATATCCAAATCAATTTCTGCAGGTCTTGGTTTTGGGATATATTTTTGCATGTTTGACATCTCAGAGATGAAACTCATCTCTAAACAACTACCCCCTTGGATAATATTTGATATATTTTCAAACTTACAGAAAAATGTGACAAATAAATACAAAAAACCCCATGTATTCTTTACCCAGATTCATGAATTTTTAAAGAATTTATCTTGTGGATACATATTAGTATTTTTTAGGAACCACTTAGAGTAGGTTGCATACTTTATGTCCCTTAACCTCTTAATACTTCAGGGTATGCATCCTAACAATAAAGGTATTCTCTTATATTACCACAGTGCAGTTATCACATTCAGGGAACTTAACTTTGAGGTACTATTTTTGTGTAACCTACAGTGCATTCTCTAATTTTGACAATTGTTAGGATAATGCCCTTTGGCCAATATTTTCCCTTTAGTCAAGGTTCCAGTCTAGGATAATTCACTGCATTTTGCTCTTATGTCTAGAGTGGCTTTTGAGAGACTTACGATCTCTGTTCATTTCCTAAAATCCTGACTCAAGGTGTGATTGGAGCCTTTAATCTGTGTATCAAGCATTCTGGTCCGTTTGGCATAGAGGTACACCACCTGCATTCTCCCCTGGGCCGCCATGCTCATGCCGGTGGCCTTGTGTCTAGGGACCCTGGATGGGCTTCACATCAGTGCGGAATCTCTGCATTTACCTCACTGTAGGATGACAGAGACAAGATGCAGAGTCCTACAGTTTCTCTATTAGGGCAGTCATAGGAAAGGTCAGGTTAACAATCGTCACGAGGTAGTAACATCCACTGTCCCAAAATGCTGAGCTAAGATGCTAGCGGCCCCCCCCGCCCCCCGCAATCCCCAAACCTACTGCTTCTAAAAAGACCTCAAACTACACTGCTACCTTTGACCTTTTGTAGCCCTATTATAGCGGGGCTGTTTTTTTCATGAAAGATTTGCAGGGAGGCAAGAAGTATCTGGTCCGCAGAGCCTGAAATGGCACGAGGACAGAGAGGCGTGGGCAGGGCCATACAAAGGAAGTCATGGTGTCTGATATTCAATCCCAGTAATGTCCTGAGTGTCAGTCCTGCCCCGCTCTGGGAGGAACACCATGGCATGGTGCTGGCAGTGCCAGACTGGCACCATGGAGGTTTCCCAGCTTTGGGGATCAGTCTCATTAGAAGAGCTGCAACTGAGCACACATCCATGATGCTGGTGGAAGAGCTCAGAAGCTCCACCAAAATGGGAACTCTCAGAAGATACGGCCAGCCCCAAAAGCTACCCTGAGGGCAAGTGACAATGACTCACAGAGTGAACTTGTGGACCCCTAGGAAAAACATGGAGTGTGGGGACCGAAGCCCACATTGAGAACTGCACAAGAGAGAGTAATGGGTTGTTGACACAGGGGCCTGGTCTTGCCTGGGCATGCTCATTCCAACGGGAGTGGCACACAGCACAGCCACATTTGGTTGCCTCCCTCCTCAAGGGCTGAGCTGGGTGTTTGGCAAACAGGTACTTTCCTGCCTTTGGACAAGAACTGGCACTTACAACTATATCTCAAGTGTGGAGTTTCCAAAAGTATGTTCCACAAATGACCAGCCCCATGACATGGTCTGCCAGAAGAGACTCCTTGGCCTAAAAAAATGTAGAAAACCCTCCAAGCTGCAACCCTTTTTTAGAATTAAGACCTCTGAGAGAAAACAGTTTAATCCAATGTTCCTGGGGCTTGCTTAGCCAGGGAACCATTTTATATCCTGGTTGCAGCAATGTGACTCTGTGTGTGTGTGTGTGTGTGTGCGTGTATGTGAAAGAGAGAGAGAAAAGAGAAAGAAAAAGAGGGAGAGAGAGTGCAGATATGCACATGTGCCTATATACATGTGGTAGCCGATAACATCCCACAGACCCCACTCTGAAAACATTCTCCTGATAAATTGACTGCAAGAAGCCTCCAGCCCAGTCTGCCTCAAGGCTCCCTAAGCCCAGAAATGCATTCTGCAGCTGGTACTACCCTCTGAGTACTGATGGTAGCTCCTGACTTGGAGGGTAGCCCCTAAAACAGGATGTCTTTCTGGGCACAGAACATTCTTACTCTGGCAGCAGAAAGGAAGGAAGGAAGTGGTCCACATGAGCCTTGGGAATTGAGACTTTTGGGAACTAGGATGTGAAGGCAGAGCAGGGAAACCCAGATACCAGCCACAGTCCCATTTGCAAAGGCAACAGGATTTCTAACCAGGCCTCAGGCACTATTACTTGAGATGTTAAGAGACAGCTGTCTTCACCTGATAGAGGTTTTCAGGAGGCCTGAAAATAAGCCCTTCTATCAAAAATCCATCCTATATACCCATGAGGCACTTCCAAAATCCAAATGTTATAAAGAAAGTTTGACAGCACAAGGAAGCTGATATGTACACCTAACCTGTATTTTCTCATCTAAATGGGGTACCCAAAAGTGTCTGGAAATAGAGTGCGCAAGAGAGGAAGGAAAGTGGAGTAGGGACAAAGGGAAGAGGGGAGAGGGGGAGAGAACAACAGAGAGAGATCTACGTTAAGGGTTCAGAACTGTGACACTCTGGCCAGTGCTGGCCATGAGACACCTGCTGAGGAAGGAAGCAAAGTGCCCTTTGCTTTTTATTTTATTTTTAATTGATAAATAATAATTGTACATACTTATGGGGTCCATTGTGAAGTTACAATATGTACAATGTATAGAGGTCAAATCAAGATAATTCACATCCATCAACTAAACCATCAATCATTTCTTTGTGTTGGGGATATTCAAAAGCCTCTCTTCTAGCTATCCAAAATATATAATAAATTACTGTTAACTATAGTCATCCTACAGAGCCCTTTGCTTCTGAGCCAGAGAAAAGAGACACACTCAAAAAAGACGTAAAATAACTCTGCTGAGACGAACATCTTGCATGCCCATTTGCTCTGCCAAACAGTCAAATCTCTCCAATAATTTAGAAATACGGGGTTATCTTGGGATATGGAGTGTGTTCCTAACACCAATCTGGACTCACCAACTGGGACTGTATTTTTGGTTTGGAATTAGCATGGACACAAGCTCAGAGGCAAAACTCACCCCCCAAAGAAAAAATCCCATAGAGGCAAAGAATGGAGCATCAAGAAAATGCTCTTAGAAGCAGAATCTCAGACTAATGATGAGGCTGCCATGAAACCGAGGAATATGCAGTAGGAAATTCATTCAGAAAATTAAGGCACGAGGGCCACTAACTTAGTGACAGATTCCCAGCCCTAGAGTTAACTGCTGTTTGCTAACTGCGTGACTTTAGAAGCACTGCCGAACCTCTCTGGGCTTTATTTCCCTCATCAGTAAAGTGGTGATTAAAAGTTCCTATCCAGTAATGCTGCTGTGAGGTTTTAAGATTTTCTTAGAATAGCACCTGGCACATAGTAAGTGCTGAATAAATGATAGTTGTTACTGTTGTTGCTGTTATTATTAATTTAATATATAGTATGTTCCGCTAACCAGGACATAGGAAAATAGTAGCAGAATTAAATTCTAAGCAAAAGGGACAGGTTGGCATGTTTTTATTTGAGAGGAGAAATCCTGCTGTGAGTCAACTCTTGGTGGCTTTAGTCTGGTGATGCTGAGTTACTTCTGGAACAATAAGCACGAGGCTGCTGCTATAGTCTCAAGATTCAACAGTAAATCACTGTGTATCCCTGCATCGGGTTGTTATTCTATGGATTAAACAAGGTAATGCATGTGAAATGCTTAGCCCATAGTGGCATTTAATAAACAGCAGCTATCATTTCTGTTATTCTCGTTATCAATATCATTACAATAATAATAATATTGTCACATACTAGCACCGAGTGATCCCATTTACAATCTGACAGTCATGCAGATGGAGGACTCAGCTGCAGCCTACCTATTTTCCAAAAGGGGGTTAAAACTGGTTTTCATCTTTTCCCTTTTTACGGTGAGATAATGAATGTAAAAGTGTTTTGTAAATTCTAATGCATATTTCATCTTTTGTCTGAAAAATTAAAAAAATTAGAAGGCTCTCCCAATTTGTGGTCTCCAAGGTATTTTGCCTGCTACATTTTATATTCAAAACGTTACCAGCGCTTATTCTCCCTGGTCCTCGGCAGTGGAAATGCTAAGCCAATTGAAAGCCTCTGGCTGGAATACAGGAGAAATTCCGCCATCTCCTGGCCGCTCCGGAGAACTGCTCGGGAAAAGCTGCCCACAGACAGGTAACTACCGGGGGTGGTAAAGGTGCAGGGCGGCTGACAGTCACCTGCTCGCTGGTTTGAGATCCAAGGGGCATGGAAGACCCAGCCGTCATTGTGGTCTCCGGAGGGTCACAGCTTGAATCCGTCTGCCATGCTGCTGCATGTGTGGCATCTGGCTCTGCCTGTCTCTCAGGACAACACCTGCCTTTGCAACTCTAGAAGCAGGTGATAATTCAGATAGAGCAGGCTTGAGGTGTCAATCATTCTGTTCCTTGGCATTTTGCCCCATTCCTGGCCTGGCGGCACATCAAAGCCTGTTGCTTTCTGGCCTCTGCTGGAGACTCAGACGACCACAGGCTTCAGGTCTCCTTGGCCAGGTCCTTTCCTCTCCCCAGGGCCTCTGTCACGTGTGTGACAAAGCATCCCACCAGGAACAGAGGCAGGGGCCACCCCCACTGAGCTGGATGAACAGAGATGCTGTCCAACCCCAGGGTTCACTGCGCCAGGTTCCATCTCTTCTGGGAAGTGAGCAGCTCTGGTCAAGTCCTTATTTTAAACACACATTTCTACACAGAGAAGGCCTCACATACAATGGAAGGCTCTCAGCACCTAGGAAGAGGACTCTAGGAGACTGTTTCTGAGCCAAATGTATGAACGTGTGGACAATACAGAAGCTGACCCACGTTAAGCACCTACCATGTGCCAGGTATTGTCACATGTGTTTTCATGGATTAGGCATTTAATCCTTACAACTCTCTGAGGAAGATACTATTACTATCCTTATTTTACAGGTGAGAAAACTGAGGCACAGACAGTCCCAGCAGCTTACACAAGGATTTCTAGCTTGCCACTGGTGGAGCTGGGACTTGAACCCAGGCTGCCTGGCTCCAGAATTCACATTCCCAATCCCTATGTTTGATCTAAATACTTAACATTGAAAGACCAAACACAGTAGTACTCCTTACGCACAATTTTGCTTTCATGGTTCCAGTTACCCAAAGTCAACTGGGGGTCAGAAGATATTAAATGGAGAATTCCAGAAATAAACAACTCATCGATTTTAAATTGCATGCTCTCTGATTGTGATGAAATCTCACATCATCCTGCTCTGTCCTACCTGGCATGTGAATCCTCCCTTTGTCCAGTGTGTCTGCACTGTCCATTCTCCCTGCCCATTAGTCACTTGGCAGTGAGCTTGTTTATCAGATCGACTGCCAAGGTACTGTGTGCTTGTGTTCAAAAACTTGTATTTTATTTATTAAAAGTTCCAAAGCATAGGAGTAGTGATACTGAGATATTGTTGGAACTGTTTTATTTTTAAAGTTGTTGTCATTAATTTCTTACTGTGCCTAATTTATAAATTAAACTTTATCATAGATATGTATGTATAGGGAAAAAAATAGTATATATAGGTATACAGGGTTTTGTACTATTCGTGGTCTCAGGCATCCACTGGGGGTCTTGGAATGGTCACCTGAAGATAAGGGTGGACTACCATAATGCAACAGCATGAGAGGTCATTGACATGATGGAGTCTTATGATCACAAGCAGAGGCTCCCCGGTACTGACAATGGGGACCCAACTTGAGAAATCACAGATGAGTGATGGCTAGAGTGAAAGAAGGAGGTTCTGGGAAACAGAGGAACCGAGGGAGAATCAGGGATGGGTCAGTACAGTCATATGAGAACATGACAGAGAGAGCCCAACAGGAAAACAAAGACCAAGGGGCAAAAGACTTACATATTTATTTAGTCTTCTTATTTATTTATGTTTATTATTGAAACTGAATAAGCTTAGCTCAACCATAGACCCAAGCAGCTGGTGGAGCTGAGGAGGGGCACTGCTGATAAATAGCGTGAAATAGTTCAATTGCCAGCCTGGGGGTTGGCTTTGGTGTTAAACCACTGCCCAACATGGCAGGACTGGTGGACCATTTTCCATGCCCTCGGGTGTGGTGGGTTGCTCACACCTACCCATCCCCACCACCAACAGGCCCTGCAAATGGCATTGTCACTCTCACAGGTCTACAGGAGGCCAGGCACTGAGGGTGCTGGGGAGACCAGGAGACTGCATTACATACTACATGTACCCCACCTCATGGAGCTTACATTCTGGTGGGGACAAGGGAAGGGTACAGAATGCAAACAGGTAAAGTAAGTAAAATAGTTACAAATTGGAAGATACGGTTTAAAGGAAATGAACAGGACACTGTGCTGAAGAACAATGGGGAAAAAGACCCACTGAGCACAGAGAAGAAGAACCAGGGGTGTTTGGCCAGGCCTCTCATTTCAAAGGGTCTCCCATTCCCAATGCTGTGGGGACTTCAAAGGTGCAGGGGGCAACTTACAGACTGAAGGATGCCACACTTGTAGCTCTGATTGGTCCTGTGCCAGAACCTCACCACCACACCGCAGGACTCAGCTTCTATGCTACATGTTCTGTTCATGAATTCTCCATCTTCTTGTGTGTCAGTGAATTTGAGTCCCACTGTATCTTTTATTGTGATAGACAAATGATGTAATTTTAAATATTCTGCAACTTTGGGCCCTTGATTTGGCTTTTGATTTTGGGGGGTGCCTGGGAGCCTCATAAACAGGCCTGTCTAACTGCTGGTGCTGAAGGAAGGCCTCCAGGAGTGGGGGGTGGGGTGGGGGGGTGGCCTTCAAGTTGAGAGCTGCAAGAAGAGCTTGGGGGGAAGAAGGGCACTTCCAGCTGTATCATGAAGCTACTGCCCATTTGGAGGACAAAAGCCACCTCTCAAGGACTTACATTAAAAAGAAAATTTAAATACAGTTAGGAAATAAAAGATCTTGGTAAGTTCCAGTAGAAGGGCTTAGAATAAGTCCAAGACAAACTGATTCTAATTTAACCAAAAGTGGGAAGAACAAAGACCTTCTGTACAACTTAACACTATCCTTAAGCTTGATTTCCTAAGATTCACAGGGAGAGATTTTGAAATGAATCAGTGAATTGTAAGCAGCTAGGTCAACTGGCAGATTGTGTATCTCAGATTCATCCTGCTTCCGAAAATAGGCATTAAAACTGCAGCAACCTGGAAAAAATAAAAGCCGAGGTGGAATTTTAAATGACAGCCATAAGGATATGCCTTGTGGTGAAAGATGGTGGTTGGACAAGGAAGGGCTTCTCAGTTGTCCACTAGGGTCTGTGGTCTCTGGTTCATTCCTCAAGAGTTTCCATAGGCTGCACAGGACAAGCAGCTTTCTCATTTAGGCTGAAGTTGAGGACGCTTAAAGTTTTGTTTTTTCCACAGCTACCTGCACTTTGAGGGCAATAAAGTGAGACTGACTCATGAGAGATGGTCCTGTTTGGACCAGAGGCAAAGCAACAACCAGCCTATCTGGAGAAAACTTGTCTCTAGGAGAACAGTGTTTGTGTATTGATAATATAAAATTAGATGAGAGCATCCCCGTGTTCACCTTCCTACCACCAAGGAGGAACTGAACCTCAGAAATCCACTGGTTTTTTTGTTTGTTTGAGACGGAGTCTCACTCAGTCACCCAGGCTGGAATGCAGTGGTGCAATTTTGGCTCACTGCAACATGTGCCTCCCGCGTTCAAGCGATTCTTTGGCCTTAGCCTCTCAAGTAGCTGGGACTACAGATGCATGCCACCATGCCCGGTTAATTTTTGTATTTTTAGTAGAGATGGGGTTTCACCATATTGGCCAGGCTGGTCTCGAACTCCTGACCTCTTAATCCGCCTGCCTTGGCCTCCCAAAGTGCTGGGATTACAGGTGTGAGCCATCACGCCCGGTCTGCAGCAATTCACTGTTTAAATTTCTCTTTCACAAGTGATGCCCTGGTTAAAACCATTCATCACATTTTGCATCTCTTCTCCTCTAGATAAGTTTCCCAAGAGAAGTGCTCAATCAGTCTCCCTCCTTGGTTACTCAACCAACGTCTAAAACATCACTGGTCTCACTGTTTATTAAATGACTGAATTGCCAGATTATCAAAATCCATATATACTACCAGAGAAGTCTCTCTGGCTGTTATGAAAAGATTGGTTTTTCCTAAATCAACAGTCACTGAGAACCAACCATTCATTGAATAACCCATTCACTTCACCACTGTATATCTAGCAAGGATCTTAGTAAGTGCCAGACCCCTTGCAAGGTTTTCCAGACACAGCAGCAAATAAAACAGACAAGTTTCTGGCTCCCAGGGAGTTGATAGCGGGTAAGACCAGGGATCATCACACATTTCTATAAAGAGCCAGAGCATAAATATTTAAGGCTCTGCAGGCCACATGCAGTCTCTGAAGCATATTTTCTTGGTATTTTTTGTATACTTGTTTTAACAACCCTAAAACTGTAAAAACCATCCTCCTATCAAGGGTCTTTCAAAAGTAGACCACAGGCCAAATTTGGCCCATTAGCCATAGTTCGTCAACTCTCGTGTAAGACAGACATTAAACAAAAGTCCTTAGGCTGACATCAGTACAGGTGAGATAAGGATGTAGGAGAGTGAGACAGGGAGAAAAGGCTGCATATGGCCGTGATTTTGGAGGGGTCAGGGAAGGCCTCCCAGAAGAAGCATTCAAAGTATGATGTGGTGGAGGAGCAGGGCTAACTCAGCAAAGAATGAGGAGGGCGAGATAGGAGGGCGAAGGAGGAGGACGAGGGAGGAGGGCGAGGGAGGAGGGTGAGGGAGGAGGGCGAGCGGGCTGAATGAAGGTAGAGGGGCTATAGGTAAAGACTTTGAGCAGCACAGCTGAGCGGGATCCAGATAAAAAAGCCTTGTCGGCCGGGCACGGTGGCTCAAGCCTGTAATCCCAGCACTTTGGGAGGCCGAGACGGGCGGATCACGAGGTCAGGAGATCGAGACCATCCTGGCTAACATGGTGAAACCCCGTCTCTACTAAAAAATACAAAAAACTAGCTGGGCGAGGTGTCGGGCGCCTGTAGTTCCAGCTACTCGGGAGGCTGAGTCAGGAAAAAAGCCTTGTCAACCACAACAGGAACTGGGATTTTACCTTAGGTACAATGGAAGCCTTGTAGGGGTGGGTTTTAAGGAGAGGAGTGCCTGGATCTCCATGAAATTGAAGGAACTCTTCTGGCTGCTGGGCAGGTTCTACTTTGAGAAAGTAAGAGGCTAGTCCACTGTAGCCTTGTGCTATGGATCCAATTGTGTCCTCTCCTCCCCTGCCAAAATGTGTTGAAGCCCTAACCCCCTATTCCTTGGAATGTGACCTTATTTGGAAATAGGGTCATTGCAGATATAACTCGTTAAGATGAGGTCACTGGAGTAGGGTCCAACAAATGCCTGGTGTCCTTATAAAAAGACAGGCATGTGAAGACAGGCACACAGGGACAACCCCAGATGACATAAAGGCAGAGTGTGATGTGCTGCAGCTGCAAGGCAAGTAAGGCCAAGAATACCAGAGACCACCAGAAGCCAGGAAGAGGCAGCGAAAGATTCCCCTGCAGGTTTCAGAAGGAGCCTGTCCCTAGTGACACTTTGATTTTCAGATATCTAGCCTCCAGAATGGTGAGATAACATACTCCTGTTGCTTTACGTTACCCAGTTTGAGGTCCTTTGTTCCAGCAGCCCTAGGAAATAAATACACCTAATGGGTGACAATGGCTAGGAAAGAAGGAAAGAAATGTACTGCTTTGAAAAACATTTTAAAGATAGAATTAAAGAGCTTTGAGATGGGTTGGATGTAGGAAAGTGGGCAAAAGGAAATGTGTAGGCTGGCAATGCACACCCAGCTATTGCCCTTGGTTACCTGCGGAAGAACAGCAGTGATTAGTGGGAAGGAAGAAACAATGAGCATTTCCTTATAAAATACACCAATCCATCCTTTGTCTTCTTAAAAAAGGGAGTCAGACTTTCATAACGAAAACAACAGAGTAGAAAAGTAAACAGGAAAAGGAAGGAAAAGCTGCATGACTCCTGGGGCTGGCCTGAAAACCCTGTGGATAGAGAAAACCTGACTGTGCTTGTGAAACTAAAGCAGCAGCGAAGATTGGGGTAAGGACAGACCCAGATTTCAGCTTTGGGCATAAGGCTGAGATGCAAGAAGGGTATTGCATGATGGGAAGCTTGCCTTACTTTGAGAGGTCTTCTGAGTTTTAACCAAAAGAAAGCAGAAAAGGATGTGATAAACAGACATAGAGATATTTGTGGGAGAAAGAAACATGTGGCTTTAGAGAACAGCTTCCTAAATCAGCCCATCGTGGGCACACATTCTGCATTGGTCTTCCATGTCTGTCTGGTGCAGGATGGGATAGCCCTTCAAAGCATTATGTTAGCTTTGGGCACCTCCTTCAGAGGAATCACACCATGAAAGAAATAAGAAAGGCTGAATGTTATTTTAATTGAATTTGTTTTCAATTTATTTTCAGCTGTCTAGGGAAAACCCTTTTACACTCACATCATTTGATTCCTTTTTACTTTGTGTCCATTATCCTCATAATGAGCTTTTAACGTGTTAACGCAGCCCTGTTTGCCAAAGAGTGATTCACGTTGGTCAAATCAATAAGTAGCAAAAGCACAAAAATGTACCAGATTGAGACACTGAACCAGTGTATAAATGGAAACCTTGGTCTTCTACTTCCTTAAAAGTGGAGGCTGCATTCTGGTGACCTTCTAATGCTACAGTATCAAGGTGAATATGCAGAAATTCCTCTAGTTCCTAAATTCCAATTCTCAAATGTCCATCGAACAACCAGAGCTAAATGTTGGAGCCGGCAGGAAGCTCCCCTGCCTGTCAGTGGCATTTAGCCTCAACCTTCCCATCTGCAGTTTTATTCCCAGCAGCGTGCGGTAGTTGAAGCAATATCTTGTTATAAAAGTATTTGCGATGAAAAGGGGAAAATAATGCAAACTTCTCTGGATTTTAAGGTTCAAAGGAGGTAAAGAAGAGTAGGAACTTTTGCCATCTACCTCTATGGTTAATGTTCTTAAACATCCATATAGATGACATCTATTGCTCATTGTATAGTGCCACCTTGGGCTTACAGAAAGTAAAACAGCTCTTCATACTGTAACATAGCAACTTCTTTTGAGGGTTTAGCATACTGCTTAATCCCAACAAGAAGGAAGATTGGCTCTGGTATCCTCCCTACAATGGTAGCAGAGAGAGAACGATGCCTTGGGATTCAACTAATCCAGAGCTTCTCCCATGCCTACCTCTGCCAGGATCTTAGCCTACACCAACTGAGAAGCTCATTATCATCAAGTAGAGAGCTTATATATACCTTTCTCCTATGAGTAGGAAGGAAGAAACAATGAGCATTTCCTTATAAAATACACCACTCTATCCTTTGTCTTCTTAAAAGAGGGAGTCAGACTTTCATAATGAAAACAATAGAGTACAAAAGTAAACAGGAAAAAGAAGGAAAAACTACATGACTCCTGGGGCTGTCCTGAAAATCCCTGTGGATAGAGAAAGCCTGACTGTGCTTGTGAAACTAAAGCAGCAGCAAAGGTTGGGGTAAGGACAGACCCAGATTTCAGCTTGGGGCATAAGGCTGAGATGCCTACCTCTGCCAGGATCTTAGCCTACACCAGCTGAGAAGCTCATAATCATTAAGTAGAGAGCTTATATATACCTTTCTCCTATGAGTTCTGTCCCTCTAAAGAACCCTAGTACAGAAGTAAGAAACAGCTAGAGAAAGAGGAGTCCAGAGTGCAGATAATATTTGAGTCATCAAACCTCCCCAGCTTCCCTGATCCTTGCCTTTCTGAGACTTAGCTGCTCACCATGTCCAGACCGGAGCGCTTCCCCCAGCATTCTTTCAGGAAGTACTGAGGAGCTCATAATGATCGAGTGGAGATCCCAAACTGTGTTCAAGTCAACACTGCTTCTCTGAAATTTGATCAGACATTGCAAGAAAAATGCATTTGCTTCAGGAACTTTGGGAATCCCTGTATACTCAATTTGTCTCTATGATACTCCAAAGTGCATCAGTAACAAGTTCTGCAGCAAAGAATTCTACTTATTTTGGTTTAACTTGACATTTACCATACTTGTTTGACTGAGAAAGTAAAAAAGTTAAAATATTTTAATAAAAAACATCAATTCACATGGTGGAATACAAGGAAAGTATTTAACCTAATAATCATTTTAAGAAAACTTAGTGTTATCACTGGACATTAGAGAAATGCAAATCAAAACCACAATGGGATACCATCTCACGCCAGTTAGAATGGTGATTATTTAAAAGTCAGGAAACAATAGATGCTGAGGAGGCTGTGGAGAAATAGGAATGCTTTTACACTGTTGGTGGGAGTATAAATTAGTTCCACCATTGTGGAAGACAGTGTGGTGATTCCTCAAGGATCTAAAATCAGAAATACCATTTGATCCAGCAATCCCATTACTGGGTATATACCCAAAGGATTATAAATCATTCTACTGTAAAGGCACATGTACACATGTTTATTGTAGCACTATTTACAATAGCAAAGACTTGGAACCAACCCAAAGGCCCATGAGAGATAGACTGGATACAGAAAATGTGGCACATTTATACTATGGAATACTGTGCAGCCATAAAAAAGAATGAGATCATGTTCTTTGCAGGGACATGGATGAAGCTAGAAGCCATCATCCTCAGCAAACTAACACAGGAACAGAAAACCAACACTGCATGCTCTCACTCATAAGTGGGAGTTGAACAATGAGAACACATGGACACAGGGAGGGGAACATCACACACTGGGGCCTGTTGGGGGGTAGGGGACAAGGGGAGGGAAAGCATTAGGACACTTAATGCATGCAGGGCTTAAAACCTAGATGACAGATTGACAGGTGCAGCAAAGCATCATGGCACATGTATAACTATGTAACAAACCTGCACGTTCTGCATATGTATCCCAGAACTTGGAAAGGAAAGGAAAGGAAGGGAGGGGAGGGGAGGGGAGGGCAGGGAAATAGGCCTGGTGCGGTGGCTCATGCCTATAATCCTAGCACTTTGGGAGGCCGAGGCAGGTGGATTGCCTGAGTTCGGGAGTTCGAGACCAGCCTGGGCCACATGGTGAAACCCCATCTCTACTAAAATACAAAAAACTAGCCAGGCATGGCAGCTTGCACCTGTAGTCCCAGGTACTGAGGAGGCTGAGGCAGGAGAATTGCTAGAACCCAGGAGGCGGAGGTTGCAGTGAACTGAGATCATGCCACTGCACTCCAGCCTGGGCGACAGAGCAAGACTCAGTCNAAGGGAAGGGAAGGGAAGGAAAAGCTTAGTGTATCACAACCCAAACTGGGTTTTCATGTTTTGACAAATGTTTTCATGTCACATCATCCTCCTAACCAAACTATGCCACTGTTGTCTCTTTCAGTCTCCCCCACAAAGCATCCGGTCCTTTAGGGCAAATGTGAGGCCTTATGCATTTGTAATGTAGGTCTTCATTACCTACTCAGTGACTCATTAGGCAAGTGAGTGTGAAAGAAGAAAAGCTATTTAGGACTCATTTCTTTGCCAATGACAAAAACCTAGATCAGACAGCCTGAGAAGGTTAAGGAGTTACTGAAAGAATGCCGGGAGAAGCACACAGGTTTGGACGTGCTGAGCAGCCAAGTCTCAGAAAGGAAAGGATCAAGGAAGCTGCGGAGACTTGGTGATTTAAATATTATCTGAACTATGGACTCCTCTTTATCTAGCTATTTCTTATGTGTATTCTCTATTAGGGTTCTTTAGAGGGACAGAACTAATAGGATAGATCTATATAAAAAGGGGAGTTTATTAAGGAGTATTGACTCACATGATCATAAGGTGAGGTCCCACAATAGGCTGTCTGCAAGCTGAGGAGCAAGGAAGCCAGTCCGAGTCCTAAAACCTCCAAAGTAGGGAAGCTGACAGAGCAGCCTTCAGTCTGTGGCCTAAGGCCTGAGAACCCCTGGCAAACCACTGGTGTAAGTGGAAGAGCACCAAAGCTGAAAAACTTGGAGTCTGATGTTCGAGAGCAGAGAGCATCCAGCACAGGAGAAAGACGTAGGTTGGGAGACTAAGCCAGTCTAATCTTTCCATGTTCTGCCTGCTTTATTCCTGGCTTTGCTGGCAGCTGATTAGATGGTGCTCACCCAGACTGAGAATGGATCTGCCTTTCCCAGTCCACTGACTCAAATGTTAATCTCCTTTGGCAACACCCTCACAGACACACCCATGAATACTTTGCATCCTTCAATCCAACCAAGTTGACGTTCAATATTTACCATCACATGTTCCTTTCTGCAAGTTGGCTTTGTTCTCCCAAATAGCCAATCCTCACAGCTATACAACTAAAGAAAAAAAGTGACACCATCTTAAAAATTTCCTGAGAAGAATTCTAATTGACTTGACTCATGGCCTGGACCTACTATGATTGGCCCGCTTGAATCTTGTGCCCATTCCTGAGAGCAGGTACTGTGTTTAGCAGCCCTTATGAGAATCATGTAGTTGGAGCAGGGAAAAAATGACCCCCTAAAGAAGCAGGAGAGAGGTGTGTTTCACACAAAAGGAAGGTGTTCAGGTTGACATATTATGCATGTCAATACAGATATGAAGAAAGAACTACTGGTTCTGGGGAAAGAACCATAACCATTCTACCCCTTCCTTCATGCTCTCTAAAATCAGCCAAACCACATACATGTTGTTATGGACAAAGCAGTCCATTTAGCTCAGGTGCTGCCCTTGCATTCTGCATGGAACCTGTCTCTGCTTCTCCCAGGAGGAAAGCACACGGGGCTAATTGCTTTAGCAGGTGCAGTACTTTGTTGGTGATTCTCTGCCTAATCTGCTCATTATGCAGCTTATGTCATTCTATAAGTGGGGAGAAATAGTGTTATCACAGGAGAAATGAGCTCTCTTGTTTCTTGAGAAATTCTCTTAAGCCTAGACAAAGGGGTTTTAAGTTTATCGGCCTCCCCTTTGTGATACCTCATTCTAAATGATGTATTAATCATTTGTTGATTATACAGATCAATTAAACATGTTTTACAGGTTAGGTTAATTAAATCTTTGGTAGAACTTCCTATTTATTTAGACCTTCTGCTTTGCAATTATGAAACACCACCTAACCAGCATGTTGACTTTTAATAAGTTGCAAACAAGGGTCGTAAAAGAACATATTCCCCTCATTGTACTCCTTATAAAGTGTTCTTTTTTCTATCATATCTCTCTGCATAGTTATATCCACCTGCTAATCCATCCCATCCAGCCAGCCATCTGTCAGTCAGCCTGTCTGCCTATCTTGGTATGGTTTGCGCTACCAAAACTCATGTTGAAATTTGATCCCTAATGTGGCAGTGTTGGCAGTGAGGGCATAGTGGGAAGTGTCTGGGTCATGGAGGTGGAACCCTTATGAATAAATTAATGCCTTCCCAGGAGCTAAATGAGTTCTTAGTAATAGATTAGTTCCCAGGAGAGTGGGTTGTTACAAAGAGTCTGGCTTCCCCGGTTTTTCTCTCTCACTGTGTGATCTCTTTGCACACTTTCTGCCATGAGTTGAAGCAGCCTGAGGCCCTCACCAGATGTAGCTGCCAAATCTTGAACTTCCAGCCTCCAGAACTGTGAGCCAAATAAACCTCTTCTCTTCATAAATTATGTAGCCTCAGGTATTCTGCTATGGCAATAAAAAACAAACTAAGACATCTACCTACCAACAAAGGTTTTTAAATCTGGTAGCCTTGTCCAGATAGATGCTTATCATCAGTATCATGCAGAGGCATGTGATTGTTCAGAGTTAGAAAATGGCAACCCCACCTTCTACCTGAGGAATTCGGGTAGATCCAGGCTCAGTGTTCCCTAACTGCCTTACTCTCTGGACCAATCACAAGAGGTGATGCTCTGGTAGCAGAAACAGACAATTCAAATGCACATGAATGTACTATATACCAAGAATCACTCCTTCAGAGCCATTGGAATGAAAACCATTACCAACATCAGTTTGTCTGCCCAGCAGACCAACCACAACTACGCAGACTCACTTATCAACCATAAGGCCTGTGGGACTTTTTTTTTTAACCCCCAACCCCTGCCTTCTTCAACTCCACTGGCTCTTAGATCTTAACATCTCTCCAAACTCCGTCTCCAGAATCAGGTTATGTTTACAGCAGAGAACAGCAAGGAAAAGGTTGGGCTGCCTAATGAACAATCTCTTGAGGAAGTATCTTTAAAACTAAAACCCTGTTCTCGTGCACACCCACACCGCAGAACCTGCCTGGGACCACAGAATCCAACACGCTCTCATTCACCACTTGCTCCTCCTCACCTCGCACTCCTAGCCAAACTCTCCTGGTGCTCATGGTCACTTTATTGTCTGGTTTTAAATATTTACGTCTCAATGAAAAATTTGTGATTTTATGCACACTCAGGACAGACCCATGACCAATGTTTAATAATATATGTAGCTCATTTCATGTATTTTTGAGGGTTCCAGTTCTTTCCAATGCTGCATTTTTCCTCACATGAAATGTAATATTTTTTTTTTTTTGAAATATAATGTTTTGTATCCAAAAGAGCCTTTGGTTTTAGGATAAGGTCTTTTGTTCCCATGTCTGGGCACTGTTTTCTTTTGTCTTCAAGATGAAAAACCAACATTCAGCAGCAAATGTTCAAGGGGCATCTACCATGTGCCAGAAACTTCTTTGCAAGGCATGGGGGACCTGGCGGTCAGTGTAGCCTACCGGGGAACAGGTGCCTGTCAATTGAAGCGCAACCTCATACAGAATTGCAGTGGGCAGGACAGGGTGGTGCTGTGAGCCAGAGGACTCACTCCCAGCATATACTCAGGTGGTCTGGGAAAGCTTCCTAGACAAAGTGACTCCAAACTGAGGTTCCAATAATGAATTGAAGTTAGGCAAGCAAATGAGGGGAGAGGCCAGAGGATGACTGGTTGCTGAGTGGTGCAGGTTGGAGGTGGAGCTTCCATGCAGAAAAACAGCCTTTTAAATTAAAACAGAGACAGACAGAAAGAAATTGGACAAGACAGAAGAAATGCATCTTGACAGGAACACAGTGAGAGACAGATGGATGCTATTGCTAGAAGAACTTTGTAGGCCACATTCAGGCTGATCTTGCAGTGAGCAACCCTCTTAAAAACCTTCTAGTGGGCTTGGCTCCCTCTGGCCACCTACAGGGACCGGAGAGGGAAGGGCAAGACAGGAGTCAAAGCAGCCCGCATGGCAGCTGAGGCAGTGATGAGCAGCGTGAACCAGGGCAGAGGCAGGGTTTGGGAAGTAGTGCAGCACTTGGTGACTTGGCTGGAACCTGGGGAGGTGGCCAGGATTATCCCAGGTTCCTTGAGTAAGGGATGCCATTCACAGGGCTGGTCACACAGGAAAAGGAGGCAACCTGGAGGAAGACCATGGACCTGGGGAAAAGTGACTGTATACATATGTGTGAATGTATGGAGCCTGCCCACCATGTCAAGTCACTCAGGGTAGGCCAGATCATGCTGTGGTGACAGCCAGAATAAGTCTGGTAACAAACATGGCTCACACTGTATGTCCATCGGCAGTGGGCTATGGCTCTGTCCATATCACCTTCACTCTGGAATCCAGGCTAAGAGGCAGCCTCTGACCAGAACACTTGCCTGTCTCATGGCAGAGGAAAAGACTCTGAAGTGACACACTTCACTTTAACCTACTCATATAGTTTGGATATGTGTTCCTTCCCAAATCTCTTGTTCAAATTTAATCGCCAATGTTGGAGGTAGGGACCCTGTGGGAGGTGATTGGATAATATGAGCGGATTTCTCATGAATCGTTTAGCACCATCCCCTTGGTGTTCTCTTCATGATAGTGAGTTCTCATGAGCTCTGGTTATTTAAAAGTGTGTCATACCTTCCTGCTCTCTTTCTTGCTCCTGCCCTTGCCATATGATAGGTCTGTTCCCTCTTTACCTTCTGCCATGATTAGAAACTTCCTGAGACCTCCTCAGGAGCAGATGGTGCAATGCTTCCTGTACAGCCTGCACAACTGTGAACCAATGAAATCTCTTTTCTTATAAATTACCCATTCTCAGGTATTGCCTTATAGCAATGCAAGAATAGCCTAATATACTCACATTGCATTGGCCAAAAACAAGTCACACAGATTACCTAAGTGGGACAGAGGTGTATAAATCTCTCAGAGGGAAGGTTACTGGGAGATTTGATGGAATCGCTGACACACTGTACCACACACAGAAGAGGTGGCTAGAGACCCATTTACAACATCCACTCAAAACAAAACACTAGCTTCTCCCCTTCCCAGTTGGTGGAGCTGCTTAGGCAGCAGCACTTTGGGACACTTAAGAGAAGCAAATGGACAGGTGAAAAGCGTATACGACACCTTCATCCATGCAGCCTTGTGTAAGTCCACTGCCTGTCTAAATTTGAGTTTCCTCATCTACCACATTAGGGTACTAAATATAGAGGCTCTTCAAAAGTTCCTTCCAGTCCTAAGATTCAGTGGATCTGACCTCTACTCTGCTTCTGTGGTCTGAGCACCTGATTCTCAGGCCTTTTACCTTTCACTTTCAAAGGCAAGGATCTCTCTAAGTGCCACATGGTTATGTCACAGGAGTCAAGATTCAGAGGGGGTACCTAAGCCTCTGTGATTCTTGGGGCATGTGTTCTGCCAGCTCCTCATTTCTCACTGCTCTGAGAGGGTCTGCCTTCTCTGCCAGGTCCTGTCTGCTGCACTGCATTAGGGACTAACACCTTACACTTGGCCTACTTCTTAATTCTTTCCTCAGAAGGCCTCGTGGCACCTTTAGCCACGGCTTGTCATCCCATCCAACTGTGAGAAGGCCAGAGGCTGAGCACTTGGACCCTCCCCCTTCTACCCCAAGTTGTTGGCTTCACTTGATCATCCTTCATCTTGGCTGATTTCAGGGCCAAGACTGCCACCGTCCCCTGCTTCTGCTTTAATTTCTGTCCCCTGATGTTCATCTAGTGAACAATGATGCATTACAATGTCTAGGTGCCCAGGGCTGCAAATCCTTTCAAGATATAATCAGTTGAAAGAAAGGATTTTTGCATTCAAGGCTGATGCCAACCTGACTATACACTTATTACCAAGCCTGTATAATTAAAATGAACATTTCATATACACACAAAACTGTCATCTTGATGCAGAAAAATATGAGATGAAAAATTCAAGGAGGTACAGAATAGAAAGAAAATGGCAGAGGAAGTGGGGTCAGCAGAGAGAGGAAAGAGAAGAGACTGGGGAGGCCTTCCACTGAGAACCACAACGGCTACATTAGCCTTGTTAGTTAAAGTCCACCATGCAGAATGCAATTCGGTTTACTGGTTAATCTGTTTAATTAAGGAAATGGCATTTTGCTGGATTCCCTTGGTCTGTGTTCATGTAAATGTAGAAGTACTTCCAACAGCAGCCACTCAAAAAGTCTGTTCCAAAGCATCCTCGGAGGGAAGGTATTGTGCAGTGTTCCACTCCCAAACACTGCAGAACTCAGTCGTGGGCACTTGTGATGGACATACCCTAAGATGGCCCCAGTGAACCCTGCCTTCTGGTATTAATGCATTTGTGTAATTCCCTCCCAATTAGTCCTAGATAGGACTTGCTTCTAATTGACAGAATATGGCAAAGGTGATAGGATGCCACTTCCACAATTATGCTACATAAGATCTTAACTCCCATCATGCTGGTAGACTCTTCCCCTTGCATGCATGAATGAAGCAAGCTTCTGCATTGTGAACTCCCCTATGTAGAGGGTCACAGGTCAAGAAACTGAGGGCCACCTCTGGCTGACAGCTAGGAATGAGACCCTCTGTCAATCACTGAGATTGAATTTTACTAAGATGCTGAGTGAACTTGAAAGCAGATCCTTCCCCAGTTGAGTTTTCTGCTGAGACTTTACTCCTGGCCAACACCTCAATTGCAATGTTCTGAGAAACCTAATAAATGGGTGTTAACAGCAAAGACTGGAATGACACAGTCAAGATGCAGGCTCAGCTGTGCAGTGGGGAGCAGGATCACAAACACGTGGACCCCTTTCCAGAGTTGATTCCCAGTACTGCAGACTCTAGAGTCAGATAGACCTATGAATCATCTTGCCCCTTGTTTCTCACTCACTGGGAAAACACAAGGTTACTTAGCAACTCTGAGTCGTACATTATTCTACTTCATCTGTAGTGTATTTCAACACTGACATCACAGGGTTGCATCACAGAAGACAGTTGCCTTACAGAACCCAGCACAATGCCTTGCCGAAGCATATGCTTCAACCCATCACCATCTCTTTTTTCCTGTGGTTCGAGGTCCCGCCTGAGGAGCCTAGAAATCCCATGCTCATTTTGGACAGGCTCACACAGTTCATGGCTTCAGCACTCTCCTGGAGGGCAAATCAAACCTGATAGGAATCTGACTTCTCTATCATTCCAAGATTCAAATATCCCCGTGTTCAGTGTTTGGCCCTTTTATGATGTTAGCAGAGTTGATGTCTCCTTTCTCCTTTTCTCTAGGGAGGGAGGATAGGGTATCATTTAGAACACAAGCAAAGAAGTCTGACTCTTATGTTGAAATCCCAGCTCAGTCACCTGACATCTCTTATCTGAGCAAATCTCACTTCCCTGAGCTTCAGTTTCCTCTTCTGTAAAATAAGGATAATAGCATTTATTTCATAGGATTGTTTTGGTAAAAAAAAAAAAAAAAAAAAAGGATAATCCATGAAAATGCTTAGTATGCAATCTCAATATCTGGTTCATAGTAAGAATTCAATAAACAATGACTGATGCTACTGCTGCTATTATTACTCCTTCTATACTGCTGCAACTATTGACTAATCTCACTGCTATTAGTATTGCTAGTGGAGAGCCCATAGAGTATAGTGATGAGAAGTATCAGCTCTGGGGTCAGTTTCTGGTTTTGCCTATTATTAGGTGTGTGCTCTTGGGGCAATTTTACCTGCCTGGTATGAATTCCATTCTTCCCAACTCTGCTCCTCAAATCCGGCATCTTCTGGACATTGCTTTCGAAGGTACAAAGTAATTGCTTTCACTATCTGTTAAAATGATTAGGCTCTTCTCATCAGTATAATTGTGGGCAAATAATGAAATCCCAGTAAATATTTGGATAGTAATCATAAAAATGTAAAGTGGCTCTGACACACAATGGCACCTAGAATGTGAGGAGAGACCTCCTCTGTTTGAAAGTGGATTGGACTTCATAGTGGCCAGGAAACTCATCAAATGGAAGCCTTGATTTTTGTCTTTGCCCAGACCCGGGCATCTTGCACAAATCCAAGAATATACTATGTTTTAATCTGAATTATTTTCTTAGCCATATTCCTTACTTTACTGCTAAAGCAGATTCAAGAGACTCTGGGAAGTAAACACTCATCTTTCTGTGGAAGGAAAAGCATTAATGATTAAGTTTGGTTAGGAATTTCTATTCTTTTGTAAACTCTATTGAAAATTAACATGGTTTTCCACTTGTAACCTATATCCTCTCCCCAGGAGCTGACTTCCTAGGGAAAATAGCTAATATTTTGCAGCAGCTATTGAAAGCAAGAACCAGGCTAGTGTAAAATGTGCGTGCTCCTACATCCCTGTTTCCCTTTGCACAACAAGCACGGCATCAATTGGATGAAATTATAGCTATTCAATTGGTCATTCCCTTATGACTGCAAGCCATTTGGAGCTCAGTCATGCTTACGAAAGCCAGTATCGACTATGTGTAGAAATATCTGGAATGCGATGCTTTGCCACTGACATCTTTCATTCATAATTACTGTAAAGTCTGCCTGCATAGGCCTAGTCAATGGTCAGTCAATATTCCCATTATAAGCTGGAGCAGGGTGAATGGCCAGGGCAGAAATACAAAGCAGACATATACTCAATGGGGCCCACAGACTCAGACATCAGAGTTGGTTGGAGAGGGTCTCATGAACCACTGAGCTCAGAGGGATAGGCAGGCACGATTTGATGTCTTCTGGAATCTGTGTTTTATAGGGTTGGAAATTAAGTCTCTTCACAATGACAAAACGTAGAAGAACATCATGTAAGGCATCATCTTTTATACAGAAGTGGATCATTCTCTTGTTGAGTTGCTTGTGGCAGTTGCTTTTGCATTGTGATGGTGCTGAAGGTCTTGTCATAGGATAACACATTTTAAATGGGCATGAGTAACATGGTTACACCCAATTGATAAACAATTTAAATTAGAAAGCATGAGCAAGTACTTCTCTTCCCAAAAACGATACCTCACTCTGTGTCATTGGGGTAAAAACCCTACTCTGTAACAGCAAGGAGTTGATGATCAGGGATTATCACAAAGTAGCTTAGGAATGTTAGAAAGTGATTTGGCTTTTTATGGGTTGCTTGCATTGTACTCCAATTTGGTGATTTCTACTTTGCCAGCATGATGTCATTCTGAACCTTAATTCAGAATCTTCTCATGAACCTTGTAAGTCAGCCAATGTTAAATGTTGTATGTGCTTGGCACCTGCTACCGAGGGGGATTTTTCTTTTAAACGACTATTTTGTAAAGACTCATCCACTGCAAATAACTAAATAAGGACATCAGAGTTTTTGGGTTTATGAATGTCCCTCATACGCAGAGTTTCACAGAAAATCCTTCTAGGTACCATTATTCTCGGCCATGATGGATATCACTACCCGAATCTAATTTAGCTAATTTTCCTGTCTTTCTCGTGTACTAGCACAGCAATGAGTATTAATTTACCATTAATTTAGTGTGCTAACCCTTAATTAGCAACAAGCCTGTTCTGAAATAGCTGATATTGAAAGCTCAGCAAACTTTTATTCAAAATAAAGTCACCATTGCATGTGTATGTGTAAATACAGGCACACATACTTTCACCTCTCCATCCAATAAATTTTAGGGATCCACCACATAGATATTTGCTTTAGGTACATTAGTAAACTTAAATATTACCATAATAGTGTGGCTTATCGCGAGGCGGGCGGATCACGAGGGCAGGAGATCGAGACCATCCTGGCTAACACCGTGAAACCCCGTCTCTACTAAAAATACAAAAAATTAGCCGGGCGTGGTGGCGGGCGCCTGTAGTCCCAGCTACTGGGAGGCTGAGGCGGGAGAATGGCATGAACCCGGGAGGCGGAGCTTGCAGTGAGCCGAGATCGTGCCACTGCACTCCATCCAGCCTGGGTGACACAGCGAGACTCCGTCTCAAAAAAAAAAAAAAAAAAAAAAAAAAAAAAAGAAAGAAAAAGAAAAAGAAAAAAACAGACTTGGACATGAATAGCGGCATGAAGAGGTCTTCAGAAATGGTTCACAGAGCCTCTCAGGTTCAGAGAACCTTGGGGAAGCTCCCAGTGAAACTACATGTCTATAACAATGGAGTCAATAGAGTGTCCTATAAAACATATATTCTTTCATTTAATGTCTTCATCATGACCTCTGAAGATGGTCTTTATTAATTCCTTTTACTGCTGAGGAATCCAGGGTTCTGAGAAGTTCATTTATTCATCCGTCCATTTATCCATTCAACTAATATTGAATGCCTACTATAGGAAAGGGCTCTCCTAGTGGATGGGGCTACAGCAGGGATAAAAATCCTCTGCTGTCAGAGGAGTTTACATTTTAGAGACAGTAAATAACCAACCCAAAGTTACACATTCAAATAGGGTCAGGGCCAGAATTCCAAGTCATGACTTCTTGATTTCTGTGCTATGTTCTTAACTGGAACACTATGCTCCCCTCTATGATAGGAGGATATTAGGGGCAACTAACAAGTCTTGCCTAGTATTTAATGTTGCTTTCTCCTAAAGAGATACTGGGTGTTGCCATGCCATAATAGCTCCTCTGTTAAACCAGGCCATATGCAATGTCTTCTTTCCCTCTCTCTCTCTCTCCCCTCCTCCCTCTCCTATTTTTAAGACTTTGGACAGGCAGGCAGCAATTCTTAATGCCAAACTATGGCAGACACTGCTCACTCAATATCTATCCTCCCTTCTTTCCTTACTACCAGAACCACAACTTTGCTTGGGGGAAGGACTATGTAAAAAACAGTTTCCCAGGCTCATTTGTACGAGGGATGCTCACGTGACTGAATTCAGAAAATGAGGTGTTAGAGGAAGCCCACTGGCTGGAGCTTCTAGGAAAGCAGTGTTTGCCTGATGAAAAAGGACTGACTTTGTTGGCCCAGGTCTTCCAGGGAGCAGGGGTGTGATTCCAGAAGGGGTGGGAGGATCTTGAGACTGTGAGGATAAGGATCTTTTGCTAAGGATGGCAGAACAGGAAGCTGGAAGGAGCTTGAATGGTTGAGGATTTACTCATCAGCCATACAAGCCCAAGGATGTCTCTCCCTGGACATGAGAAAAATATACCAGCATTAAGCCATTAAATTTGGCTTTTTGCATATGCAACTGATTAACAATACCATTCTTACACACACACACAATATACTATTGATAAATTCAATGTTGAAGAACCACCACCTCTACACCATTGCCATTTACAGTACTTTGCCCTGCATAAGGCACCATGCTAAGTTTCACTACTTTGTATCATTTATTCATCATAGGAAACTTATGAGGGAGGTATCATTATCTTATTTTAGAGATGAGAAAACTGAAGCTCAGGGCGGTTAAGCAACTTGTGAAAGTTAGAATGAGTCAGAATACAGTGGAACTGGCATTGAAATCTGGCTCCAAAGCCTAACCCTCAAGCACCTGATTTGATCTTTATAAAAATCACATAAGTAGCCATTGGTGGTATCTGAAAAATACTATTATCTTGATATTTAGCTAAGACAAATCTGCATCTCTAATTTCTTCAGAACTGTTTCAATAAAATGTTCTTTCCCAACATTATTAAAGCCTAACAATTTCCAATTCCTTTCTCTTTGTAACTTCAAACAACATAACAAAGTGTGCAAAATGTACCTCCATGTTCTCTGCATATTCAGATAAAAAATAAAGCCTATTTGTCCACCAACTTTATATGCAAGATTTCCAAGAAATCCAATATTTTGAGTCACTAATATCCCAATCTTCAGTCTCTCTCCCTCTTTGACTTATTCTGACCATATCAGGATGGAGATTGTGTTGAAAAACATCATTAAAGGAGGAAGTTTAAGAAGGATGAACAAGCTCAGAGATGTCAATGCAGACGACAGCGGAGAAATGCTGAGAGAGAACACCCTTGGTTTCTGCTTCCAGTCTTTGCTTCTCTCTTCCCTCTGCCTAGGTGTCTTCCTTCACACTCTCAAACTTGTCCCTCCAGATCCCAAATGCCCTGGGTCTAGTTTTTTGTTGTTTTTGTTGTTCTCCTTTGCAGGCTAATCTTCCATCTATTACCCATTTGGGATTTCTTTTAAGCTGTTTGATATTTCATCAGAGAGGGTCTGACTTTTTTTTTTTTTTTTTTAGTTTGTTTGGAATTAAACACATATTTCACACACACATTCACACACACACACACACACACACACCCCTCCTGAGCTATGCTTCACCCAGTCTTTAATTTATGTACATCATGCCTGGTTGAGTCACCTATATGAAAACACAAAAATTCTATCAGAAAGCTCCTGGGAGATGTGTTCACAGGGCCAATTTAAATGGTTACCTGCCTAAAACATTAGAAGGACTTTGGTACTCATTCTCCTCATTCACTCACCCCCACCATGTAATTAAAATTAAATCAATACCAGAGCATAAACATAAATCCAACTATGAGTTTTCTGATTATGATTGCTTGCATTCTTTCAATTTGAAATCTCTTGTTTAAAACTGTCTATGTATACACACACATATATACGTGTGTTTGTCTGTGTGCGCATGTGCATTTGTTCTATTTGCCCTTTAAGCTCAGGCTCACATTGTCAGTCTGTCAGCCAGTTGGACAATCCAGCACTAGGTACTCAAATTTTTATGTTGGGTCATTTTATTCTTACTTCATACATGAGGTAAAAGCTTGATTGTTGAGTGCTTGGGTCTTAAACATAGAAAAACATGAAAATTCGAGAGAACGAGACCATCCTGGAGAGAAGTACAGTATACTGTTTAATTATATAAAACGAATAGCAATTGGTGTCTATATTGCCCACAACCAAGAAAAGCTATTGTTATTGGTCCGCATGTGATAGCGCTATTTCACTTTCGATTCACATGTTGGCTTAAATGCTTCGTTGAAAAGCCTGTCTATATTCTCCATCCATACTATTAGATGATGGGTCTATGTAATTATGTCGCCCATCCATACTCAATTAGGTACTTAAAATACGTGAGTCTTAGTTGATTGATGATGGATATAAAGAAACAAAGTTCACACTTTCAACTTTTTCACTCCACATTTAAAATTTTGAACTTAACTTAAACCATATGTCACTAATAAGGTGAATAATACTTTCTAACTGGCTTTTTGGTTGTTTTGGAAAATAGTTATAGAAAAGTATGAAGAAAAGAGCAGCACTCATCCATATTTCTGTAACTAAAAATTATCATCATTAGTTTGATACACCTGTTTTTTCTATACATACAGTGTTAAAACAATGATGAAAGTTGAATGTGAACACAGCTCCCCTTTTAAAAAATTAATTTAAAAATATTAGAACATTACAGAGGAAGCCAAGTGCTTTTTCTACTATCATCACTCCTATGCCCACCCACCTCTTTTCCATTTCTCTCCCTCTCTCCGAAAGTGCCACCTATAATCAGTTTTGTACGTTGTCTCACAGTCCTTTAAAAAAATGCTTTTACATCTATCTATGTCCAAAGGAAATATGCAGTATTGATTTTTATGTTTTTCAAGTCAGATTTTACTCAGGCAGAGCATTAGTCTTCAAAGTACTGTTTGAGAAAAGTCATGTGATCATATCAGTAGATTCAGGAAAATAATCTAATACAATTAACACCGATTATTTAATTCAATTTTTTACCACTTTTAGCAAACAAAGAAGACAAGCGACCTTCCTTCACCTGGATAAAGATATTAACAAAAGCCCTAGAGCAAAAAGTATCTTTAATGGCAGAATATTAGAATACCTTTTAAAGCTGAGAACAAATAGCTTACAACATCTGTTCCATAGATTCAGGACAGTGTGGTACAGACATAAAAAATAAGTGAAAGGCATAAGGGTTGGGAAGGAAGAAATAAATCTACCCTAAGTCACATGTGGTATGATTTCGTTTTCATGACAATTCAAGGGAATCTACAGAGTTGGAACTAATAAAATATTTTGGCAAGTTTTCTAGATAGAAGTTGAATACATAAGAATTCTCTGTGTTCTTCTGCACTAGCAGCAACTCAGTAAAAATGCCACTTGTAATGATAAGCCAAACTATAACTTGTTGAGAAAAATATCATCCAAATGTATGTAATAATTTTATGGAGGAAATTATAAAACATATATAAAATGTTTTCTATAAAAACGAATTTTACACACACACACACACACACACACACACACACACACCATGTTAATGGTAAGATCCAACACAAAAATGACAACTTCGTTCATATTCATCTCTATGTTCAGCAAAACATAAATTAAAACCTTAACAGTTTTATTATGGAACTTCATAAAATGTATACAAAGCATTGAAAAATCTGGAATAGCTTGTCAAGTTTGGAATAAGACAATGTGGGGGGACTGGTCTTGCTGGGAATGAGATTTTAATGCTATATTAAGACAGCATGTTGCTCATGGGCATGAACTAGACCAATGACACATAGCAGGTATTCTAGAAATAGATTGACATGAAAAGGAACCAACACACCTGGACACTGAATATATGACAAGCATAGAAATTTAAAAAATAGAGTATTAAAAATAGTCTGGAATAAGTGGTTATCTTTTGGGAAGAAATTTTTTAAAGATATCTATATCACATTATAAGCAAAATAAACCCCGGAGCATTAAAGACATAAATATGAAGAGTTAAAGTAGAATTTTAAAAAGACAATCTAAAGGAATATGACTTAGAATATAGATGGATTTTCTTGACTAAAACACAAGCATTAAGCTTAAAAAAGACCAAATTTGTATATTAGATTTCAGACTTCTGTATCACAAAAGATGCTATAAACAAAAGGGGAAATAAGCCAGATTATGAGTAATATTAACACTACATATAACTGACAAAGATTAATATTTAGAATGTATAATGAATCTCTAAAACAAATTAGGAACAGACAACCAATAGGAAAAATATCGATACAAACAAATAGATAACAATTCATAGGCAAGGAAACAAAACGACAAACAGATGGAAAAATGTTCACTCTAAATCAGAGACATGCAATTGAAAACTACAATGCATCGCCATTTGTTCCAACCAACTTTCACACTGATTTTTCTCTCTTCCCCTGCTCTTGTTCATATCACATGTAGCTATTTCAAGCTTCCAGGTAAGTCTGGCCAGTGGAAGGCACTGGGGGGGACCGAACGACAGAAAGAGGGAGAAGACAGACATTCCTCCCCTTTCCACTTTGTTTCCTGCAGGACCTCTGGCAGCCTCCATGAGCCTCTGGAGGCCTTGTTGTGTCCAGCTCCCACCTCACCTCCTGCATCCCCCCTTGGTGTTAATTTCAGACAGGCGACCCTAGTTTCTGATTTCTGTTAACACCACCTCCTCCATTGGTCCTGGAGCTGTACCGTCAAGAGTGGCGTATTGTGAATGTTGCTTCACTATCCAGGTTGGTTTATCAGCTGTTCTATCATCTGTCTAGTCAATTGCCTATGTTAAATTTCCTCTGTTGAAAGGCCTAGAGTGTTCCAGCTGGACTCTGACTGATGCACCATTTTATACCCATTAGATTGACACAAATTTAAATGTCTGTCAATACCACGTGCTGAAAAAGATATGGGGTAATATGAGCCTTGTACGCAGCTGGTGGGAGTGTAAACTGATAAGACCACTTTGGAAAGCAGTAAAGTTTTAGTAAAATTGGACATGGGTGATTCCTGTGACCTAGTAATTCCAATTTCATGTCTGCTTACACATACCCAACCCATACCCAACCCATACTCTCTCATTTTCACAAGATGAGAAATTCATTCAAGCATTATTTGTAAAGGCAAAAATTTATAAAACAATGTAAATATCTAGCAACGTGTCTTTAAAATATGGTATACTAAAGAAATAATATACTATTGATCAGTTCAAAAATATCAACTAGAGCTTCCTGTGTCAATATGGATAACTCTCAAAAACGTAATGCTGAGTAAAAAAGAATGCAGAATGATATATATATATAGTACAATGCCATTTATACACAGTTATTTTAAAATGCCAATTCTTTATATTCTTTCAGGATACATAAGTAGTAAAAATATACATACACAGAAATGATAAACTCCAAATTCAGGATAACTTTTCTCTCTGGAAATGGAATTGGAGAGTGGTATACATGGAAATTTAACATATCTGTAATGTCTTATTTCTTAGAAATACCTCATGCAAATTTGGTAGAAATCATATTTAATAAAGCTGAGTAAAAGGCACACGGGTGTTTGCTATGTAATTCACCATTCTGTTAGTATTGTCGAAATGTTTTATTTAATTTTTTTAAAAGAACTTATCTTTCTAAAAATAAGTAGCCTTTATTAATGTAGAAGGGACAATAATGGGTATCTAATCATGACCCCTAAATTCATGTGGAATAAAACTTTTGGAGAACTGAAAAGGCTGTCTGTAACACCTACCTAATTTCCTCCGAAAGGAAAGTCGTATTTTACCCATACTCACCCCCATTCATCTTCAAAATAATAATACTTTTTCCATGTTCATCATCATCAACCATGTCTGCCTGCTGAGACCTACTTCTGAATGGATGCTACTTCAAAACTCTCTTCACTATTTTCTAAAACACTGTCTATCACTGCCGGCCTTCCTCTGTCTACTACAGTATATCCATCTCTTTGATGTGTAGTTCGTCTGCCTTGAAGTTTCTAGCCATTAACAAGTATGCTGTTTCTCCTTGGTTCTTGGGCTCTAGCCTAGCTGCTTGGCCTCATTTCGCTTGTTTTTGCCCTCCATCATTGGTTATGGAAAGCCTCTGTTTTTGGGCAAAGGCTCAGTATGTTTTCACAGTTCTCATTACTTCACTGTAAATGGTGTCTAGTGTATTAATCCTGAACCAGTTGCAGTTGTGTGGAACTTCTTTGTGTCTTTGGGTGTCCTAGAGTCTCTCTTATATCTGAGTTCTTGCACATGATCCCTCTTGGTATAGAATGAACACTTGTAGCCACACCCCTTACTTTCCCTACTGATTTCTTATTCCCTTAAACCCCAGCTTAACTCCATCCTCCTGGAAACTATCCTAGATCCTTGAGACCAGCACCCTCTACTTACGCTGCTATTACATTCAGCACATAATATCATAATCACTCTCACCCACCAAATATAAGCTCCATTCAGCCAGGGAAAATGGCTGTATCATTTATCACACACTAATTGCCAAGCACAAAGCCTGGCATATAGTAGACATTCAATAAATATTTTATGAATAAATGAAGGAAAATCAAGTCAGACTAATGGTCTGCTGCCCAGTGAATTATTCTTTTTCTGATGAGGAGTGTAGCTTGCATCCATGAAGTCAAGTTTTCTAAACAACTCAAAGTTTCTCAGTATCTCATTGTAGATCCATCTTCCAGGTTTTTACCTAACTTTTTTTGCAGAATCTTCACTTTTTAACCATTTCTGGAATAACAAATTCCACAGAATTATGTCGAATTATGCAAAGTTTTAGTTCTTTTATGAACATCCTTTCTTCAAGCCTGATGTCTTTAAGTCTAAAATGCTTACATTGAAAATTCTTTACTTTTTTTCCTTCCAGGTAAAAGTAGAAAAGAAAGCTTTCTAACTTCCATAGCACAATGAAGGAAGACATAACAGAGATGAGGGAGAAAATGCAAGACTGAAGTCACAGCACTCACAGAAGGCAATTCAGTCAGCTCTTGTTAACACACAGAAAGTCTGGCATTTATGTATTAGTGATAATCATGGATTATTGCTCTATTCTATCAGCCTTTGAGGGATTTGCCTTTGCTAAATGTAAAACAACAACATGCAAATGCAGTGTAGAAAAGGGAATTCTTATTAATGGAGCCTGTTTGATAGCTCTTTTCATACCAGTTTAGAAGGACTCTTTAGTTTGCTTTTGCAGCAGCAGCTGGAAGCAATACCTTTTTCCAATTATCAAAAGATTTAATGGTGTAATGTGATCCAAGAGCAGAACTAGTTATAACAAAAGAAAAGCAACAAACAACAGTATAAACAAGTTATAATCTACTATAATTGTACCAACATAATTTTTAACTTGAAGAATATTTTATTATGTATGTATTTACACATATTAAGTATATGTATAGATATATTTCACTTTTCTTTTCATTTTATATATTACATATAGGTTTATACATTTAACTATATGTATGCCATATGTTACAGAAATAAGTGTATTTTGTATTTAGTCTTTCTTAGACTATAAGCTGGTTTTTCCCCAGGGAACTTTTCTTGATGTTTCCATAAGAGATTTGTTTTAATATTTTAAGGGCACTTTAAGAAAAGTTTTGCTTAGCTTGAGGAGAGAAAATCTTCAAGAGTTCTATGTTCTAATTTTACAACATGTTTAATATTTTATAAATAAACTAAGTAGCATTTGTCCTAAATAAGCATTAGGCAATTCTTTGAAAATGCCCATCAGAGCATGCTAACTAGTATGTTTTAATAGACTTATTCTCCACGTAAGCATTGTTAATCCTTTGCATCTTTTTTCTGAAGAGCTTTAAATTGTACTCTTAAGCAGGGTTTATTACTATGAATTTCAAGAAAAATTATTGTTTATGTATTAAAAATATCTTTTGAAACGAAGCTGCTCATGCATGTGGCTAACAGCAGATTTGGGACACTGAGTTTTGCAAGTTGGAGGGAAGCACAGTATATTAACAAATAGCTCCAGTGTCTTTTTTTTTTTTTTTTTTTTTTTAAACCAATGCCCGTATCCCAAAAAAAAAAATATTTGGAGTATGGTTCTAGGTGGCTGCAGAGATAACTTTAGGTGGCAACAGCTAATATAATTTGTAGACCTAAGTATTTAAAAACTGTAAACCATTACCTGTTTCCCTGATCCTGTCCCCCCACACCTCCAAAAATCATTCCCTTCCTTTTTATCATAAAAAGAATTAAAACAATAAGCCAATATGCCTCCTTTCAAACTCATACTTAAACCTATGATGTATGGCCTGTTCCTGGAATTGTCTTACACATGGTTCAGTAAAAATAACTTGCAGGTTTATTTTCTCTTAAGGTTTTGTTAGGACTATTTTGAAATCGTATGGCTTTTAAAAAAACAGAAGTAAAACAATTAAGTGTATGCAAGCTTAGGATCACAAGTTCTGAGTCAGACAGCTCTTTTATTCAAACCTGAATCACGAATTCCAAGCTATGTCCCACTTAGCAAATTACATAACCTCTCTGTGCCTCAGTTTCTGCATAAATGGTGTGATAATAACAACAGTATTTTCGGCTTAGAATTGTTGGGTGATTAAATTTAAAAATTGATATACGCTGGTAGCACAGTGCCTGGCACAGATAAGACCTCAAACGTTGGCTGTATCTGCTGCTGTTATTACTAGGACTTTTGTATTATAGTGAACAAACTTCTTTCATTTTTCTCCAGTGTTGAATGAGCGCATTGGGGTGATAGAACTCAATACAGAGGAAAATAGCCAAGTGCCACCCTATATTAATATGGTAGGTGCTAGTTAACAGCTTGGCTCTAACCTGAGCATATTTTGAGCCCTCTGAGGTTTTGCAAGCAAAATGAAGTCACATTTCATTAGTCAGGTTTCTTAGTTGCAAGAAAAAAGAAAAAGAAAAAAAACTAGACTCTGGCTGATAGGAGCAGAAGAGGAATTTTAGCATAGGATTTTGGGGAACTCATCAAAAATTACAGGGAAGGCCTGAAGAACTAGGCTTTGAACAAATGGAAGCCAGGTGGGTGGGATCTGGACTTGTATCAAACTGCCCTTAACCTTCAGCCTGCACCCCTGTGTCATGTCACTACTCCCAGATTCTCGGCCACACCCCCGTTGTCCCTGAAAGTGGTGTACTACTGCTACCAGCAAGAGTTTCTCTGTGTTAATCATTCTTTATGGCCTCAGTAAACCTCTTTTGGATTCTATTCTTCTCTTGGGATACCAGATGACCAACGAATTTGTGATCACATAATAAGCAAGTTGCTCAATTGTTCCCATACAACCCAAACCTTTAATGACTCCTGTGACCAAAGTGACCAGCAACTGCACTTATACGGGGCCATGGCAGTCACTGATTATATGAAAACTCTAAGTACATCTTATCTAACCAAGAAGTGGGAAAGGGCTTAAAGTTGCTTTTTAAATTTATTTTTGTTTTATTTTATCTTGAGAGAGGGACATAAAATAAGCAGTTTCATGGAAAACTCCAATGAGCTTAGGAAAAGGGACTTGGGGCGTAATAGAGATTTCATTTTCTGTCTTTTGTTTTACCCTTTATGAAACCATATTTAAATATGCTTCCAAAAATATGCTTCTGATGCATTGAGTAAATTTCTTCTTGTCTATTTAGAGGAGAGTGACAGGCATCACCTAGTTCATTTGCTGAATTCTACAATTCCAGCAACTGTCACTGGTTTTCTTTATTGAAAATAATCAATGGCTTTGACAGATAGAAAGGGGAGAATATAGTGGCATATTTTGATGTATCTTGACAGCATGTCTCAGAGCGGCTCTCAGTTTCTGCTCTTTGAGTATTTTTTTCTAACCAGGACCCAAGGGAAAGTTCTTAGGGTCTTTAACGCTGAAACTCCCCAAACATACAGGACAATGGATACCTAGTACTTGCCTGTTTTCCACCTACTGATGAATTTTATATTTTAATTCTTCATTTTAACCCAGTATATTTTCAGCACAGTTATATAATTTGGAAAGACTCATTTGGACTTAGGTGTATATTTCCTTGGCAATTAAAAGAGGTTTAGATCGACAACTATGCACTGGCCACACTTTATTCTTGGTTCTTTTATGTGACTCCAAGTAATTTTAAAAGTTCATTATAAAAAAATAAAATCCTCTGGCCATAATAGAGAATCAAAGAGCATTTTCATTATAATTCATTACCTATACCTAGAATTCCCATCATTATGGATGCCTGAATCAGTGCAAACATTTTTTAGTAGAACCCACTATTGTATAAAACACTTTTCTTTTTATACAGAACAAAACGAGTCACATTGGCAACTGGTCTACACTTAAATTGCCCTTTCTCCTCACAGCATAAAATAATCTGTTGTGCTAAATAATTTGAAATATCATTTTGCTAACAGGTAATGAAAATGTGCAGCTAATGGGCCTCCTGAGACTTGACGCTGAAGCTACATGCTGTCATTTCAATGACTCGAGGCAGTTGCCAGTGCAGGGGAATGATTTGGAATCTCAATCCATGGGTAGGCAGGACTTCAAGGACTATGAGCCTCCTCCAAATGGCATTACCTTGGATTCTACGTGAGACAAGGACACAATCAAACCACAGTCAGAACTCCTGTTTCTCCAAATTGTGACCTTGGGTGTGAATCCATACAAGATACAAGATAAGAAAAGAAAATTGAATGGCTTTCCAAGACCACTGTCACTGCTTCCAGCCTTTGCATGGGGTTCACTGTCCAGCTGGGTTGATGTAGCACCTCAACTTCCTTGCTTAACACCTCCTGATGACTTGCCTGACATCTCAAAGAGTTTCTTAAAATATTCTTATGCCTTTGGCATCCCTTCCTGTCCTGGGCCTCATGAATAAAACATTTATCCAGTCAGCAGCTTTGGCAGAGAGGAAAAGCCAAGTTGCATCCATCAATGTCAAGAGCTGAATTACCCAGTGATTGTAGATCCTTTAATAACTCTGCCTTTCTATGGCAACGTTGGTAAATAGTCAAATACTGCCAGCACCTGGTTTGTTGGTAAGTATTCATTTTCTACCCTGGTAACACACCACCACCAAGTGAAAATGGTGAAAAGCAGTGGTGATTTAACTGTTTTGTGTTTTTCCATTTGCAATCTGTATTAGTTTACTAGGGCTGCTGTAACAAAGTGCCACAAACTGGGTGCTTAAGCAGAAATGTGTTGTCCCATAGTTCTGGAGGCTACAAGTCTGATATCAAGATGTTGGCAGGGTTGGTTTCCTCTGAGGACTGTGAAGAGAAGCTGATGGCTTGTAGAAGTTTCACCCTCATCTCTGCCTTCATCTTCACATGGCATTCTCTCTGTGTGTGTATGTGTGTGTGTGTCCAAATTTTCTCTTCTCGTAAGAACCCAGTCATATTGAATTTGGGCACACCCTACTAAAGTATGGCCTCAATTTAATCAATCACATCTACAATGGCTTGTCCCAATTTCCACATAAGGTCACATTTGGAGAAAGATATAACTTCTTCTCAAATTTCTATAGAAGAATTACTAAAAACTAAAAAGTTGCCAAGGTTGGGAACTGGAGTGGTGAAAGAGGAAGCATTCATGTTTTTATGAAAAGTCATAGGATCTATAAAATTATTAACAAGCCAGGATGGTTTTATTAACTACTGAACAAAGGTAATGTTATGTGTTCATATTTCCTCATAGGACAGGTCTCCTCTAAATACTCAAGTATATACAAAAGGAAAACATGTCCTCAAGAAACGCAGAGAAGCCATCTTCATCCCAATAAATAAGTTGACTGATGATGAAGATGATTTCGTTCAATACATTTTAATTTTACATTACCTTTAAATAGAAGTTTCCTGGTCTATTCAAAATAAAAACATACTTCTGCTAGACTCTTCCATGTTGTTAATCTCATAATTATAGATTTTTTTCACATATTTACGAAGTAAATATAGGCGGTGAGTATATCACTACAGATCTTAAATGCATTATTATGAGCCGTTTATTAAGGCAAATATGATACAATCCAGTCCAATAAAAAAATCAATGAAATTGAAGGAAAAAATAACTGGTTTCATATAGACAAAGCAACTGGCTGAAGAGTTCACTTCCCTTGGGGTCATGTTGCCTCTGTTTATAGGAGAACTCTCTGGATCTCAAGTAATGAATACCCTTGTTATACACACATGCGCCCCCCCCCCCACACACACACATGCTTCTCTTATAAAGAATGCCAAATCCAAACAAATTGTCTTGACTAGCTTTCCCATCTATCATCTTCTCCATATTTCAACAAAGCTACTAGAAAAATAAAACCCATCCACAACATAGTTCCTTTCTATACCTGTCTTCCCTGTATTCTACAAATGAAGCATCTTAAATATGTGTATAATTGTAAATTCTGACCTGAAGACCTGTCAGCCAACATCAGCTTGTGAAATGACTGGAGTGTCATCAGATTGACCACTCCCAGCCCCCAACAATCTCACCCACAGTGCTGTCAGTGTAAGCACAGAGAGAATTATTTTGTGGTTTTGCAACATTCTTTGAAGAAGAGAAGAATCATCTCCTTAAATAACATTTGTTTTCCGTATCACAAAACACCAGTTCAGAAGGTTATTTGATTAACTCTCTCCCATTGAAAATTGTATTTGATATAAACAAGAGAGTAAACCTAAATACAAATGATACATTTGTCTGTTAGAGACATATAACATAGAAGGCAACACAATTCATCAATTACTTGCATAAACACTCTTTGCTTTTGCATGCTTTTTAGTTAGATTTAAATTATGCATGTAGGATGCAGAAAAGAACAGTGAGAAAGACTCATCTTCACGGGATGTTCAGGGAGTATTTTCTTGCTCAGTTAGGGTTTCATTTTCAGATAACTTTTCTGATAACTGGGGACCTTTTTCTGAAGGACCTTCCTGTTTGCTCTGTCTTCAACACTGTGACATTTTTATGTACCTGTTTTAATGCATCGTTAATTTCATCACTGCACGGTTTCCTCAGGAAGCAACAGTCAAAGCCCCAGTTCTTAGACTGAGCTCATCGAAAAAGAGAAAAAGATTTAACTGCTTAAGCCTCATTTTCCAAGGATTACTGTTATTGATTATCTGTATGAGATGGATGCAGCAGGGATTTTGCTAAGTCTTGTTGCTCCCCCTTACCTAGGAGCTGGATCAGGCTTTCTGGAGATCACAGGGAGATCTACACAAAGGCCATTGTTCAGTGTCAATATGAGCTGTAGCCTGCTGCACCTGCCAGAAGGGAAGGAGCTCTCCAGAGCAGGCTCCTTAGAATTCTGGGAGGACAGCCTGTAGGAGGTGTGAACACTTTCCAGAGTCAAAGGCCTCAGTGTCTTGAACCCGGGAGATGAATTCAGCCAAGCAGAACTCTTAAAGTTCTGCTGAGACTGCAGGAAACGGCTCTGGAATGGACACCCAGCTTCCCAGAGAGGCTTCAGTAAGGCCTGGAATGGGAAGATATGTTGCAAAGAAAGATAACCACAATTATGAGCTCAAGAAGCCTCCATAGCCCACTGTTAACCACAATCAGATAGGGTACCAGGTCCCTGCAGCGTAAGTACCTTTCATAGATGCTAAATGTATTCTTTTCAGCTTCTTTTAGCTTCATTCTGAGGCCTAGTGTCACAGCTGAGAAAATGTTATAATATGAATTGGAAGACAGCCCGATTGCAAAGAAAGCAGAGCATCTTGGGGAGGGTGGTGCGGCAGTGACTGGGGTGAAGGAATGCCAGTCTCTCAGTTGCCACCACTCCTCCACAGCCCTCAGAGTTCTGTGCCTGGGGAGGGCCTATGAAAAAGCCACCTCAGTGGCTTTGCCTCTGCTCTTCCCTGTGTCCCAAACACTATTTTTCTGGCTTTCACAGGCCTGGCTCCTCCTCATGCATCAGAGTTCAGCTCAAACTCAGCTCCTCAGAAGGGCCCTTTCTCCCCACCCAATCAAAGCAGCTTATCTGTCCCACAGCCTGTCTCAGCAACCTGCTGTTGTCCTGCATAGATGATACCACATCCTCTGCTCATCTTATCTATAAATATCTGCTTCTACACTGGGCCAAATGCCCACAGAGGCAGGGACTGTGTCTTAGTTTCACCAGGACAATGCCTAGTACATAGCAGAGGCCCAGGAAAGGTTGACTGAATAAATGAAGGTATTCTAGAACAGCACTCTCTGATAGAACTTTCCGGAATGATGGAAATATCCCATATTATATGCTGCTCAATATGGTAGTCACTATCCATAGGTGGCTCCTGAACACTTGAAATGTGGCTAGTGCAAATGAAGAACTAAATTTTAAATTCAATTACATTTCATTCATTTAAATTAAAATTTAAATAGCCACATGTAACCATTAGCTGCTATATTGGAGAATGCAGATTTAGGACAATCCTCTTAACCCTGAGAAAGATCACAATGATTCCCAAAACGCTAATCTGACTCAAAGAGGAGGAGCTATCCTGAGCCCGAGTTTGGTCATTTTGTGAGCTACTTGACCACTCGACCATGCCCATGAAACCTAGAAATTACTGTTCTTAACCTTAATAATACTTCTTCCAGGTAGTATATGTAACATATTGAATAGTTATAAAACCCGATAATTTAGGCCATATTTCCAATGGAAGAAGTTAACATTTTTCTGCGTGATTGTTGCATACCCACAACACTCAAACATCTTAACAAAGAATAAAATAGGCAATAACTTAAGCTACATCCCAAGTGTACATTTAAGCAAAATATCAAAATGCCAGGATCAGCGTCTTCTCATGGATTCAATGGCTGTGACCTTTCAGGGTACAGGCTGTGCCTGCCAGCTCGATGTGTTCATCTCCAGGGGCCTGGCACAGCCGTAGAGAAGGCACTCGGCAAATATTTCCTGAACACAAGTAAATACCAAGAGTCATTCTGTTCAGTTACTCAGGTTTATTTATTTTTCTTATTTTTTTCCCCCATTTATTGTGCTGATGTTCTCCACTGAAAAGGTAAAAGTGAATGTGTGGGAAAAGGAGGTCGTAGATAAAAAGGCCTTCCCCCGCCCCCCTCTCCCCCCGCCCCCCTGCCCCCACCATATAGCTCCAAGTTAACCGGCCAGATAAGAGCAGCCCAAGCAATGAGTCATTATGAACAGACTGGGAGAGATACAGACCCAGGGAAGGCTCAGATCCTAACCTGTTCAAGCACAAAAAAGGGCTAGAATGAGAGTATAGGAAAAAACAACAGCAATGAAAACAACAAAAACCCAACACTGGCCAGGGTTACTTTTACCCAGATACCCCGGAACAGCCAACTAGTTGACCCCAAAGTCTTGTTCTCAAAACAATACCATCATGAAAATACCGAGGGAGTTAAAAATAGAACACGATGTAATCAGCAAATAAGAAACCAAGCACGCCTTGTAAGCCTGATCTGAATTCAGTCACACTTGAGGTTTGCAGTTCTCTCTCTCAAAAACCCCAGGTTCCACCACCTCCTCTCACTTCTACAGCAGAAACTCATTGCACTATTTTCACATTCCTTTAGGTTCCTATCTTGCAAACAGACCTAGATAGAGTTTATTCTCATTTGAAAGTGGCAACCCTGCAAATAATTTTCAGGAGAATTAACAATCACGCTTTTCCTTTCTTCCTTTTTTCCTCCCTCCTTCCTCTCTGCCTTCCTTCCTCCCTTTACCCTCTCCCTTCTCCTCCATTCTGATATAATGAATCATGGGCAGAATTTTCTGTTTTGATCTAGTTAGAAAAATAGTCTCATTGCCTCAATATTGACAGCAGCTGCAGCTGGACCACCCCAGGCCAGGAATCCTTTGTCTGAAACAAACAAAACTGCCGCTCCCCATTCCCCACTGAAGCCTGTCGCCTGCCTCTCAACTGGAAATCTAACCCACAGGCATTTACATCATGAGGTTTGTTTTTATAAGTTACAGCAAAAGGCAAATATGAGCATGGTTCTCTGGCTACAAGGCAGATTTCCCAATGCCTCATTTGTTAGGAATGACATTTCTGTTAATGCCCTTGTGTTAAAATTGCATGCCCATATTTTAATTTCAACATATCATATGATGGCATTTAGTAAGAGAGGACCATCAAGAACCATTACCAAAAAGATATTATGGAACTTCATTCAACTAAGTTGTATATTGACTTTTAGTCAGTGTTTCAAAACAGTTTCATTAAGTTTATGTTGGAAGAAAGAAACAAAGAAAGAAAAGAAAGGAGAAGGAGGGACGGAGAGAGAGAGGACAGAAGGGAGAGGGAAAGAGGAAAAGAGAGAGAGGGAGGAAGGGAGAAAGGGACATATGGACTCTCAGAGTAAGGAGTCCTGATAGAGAATAACAATATTTTTGTTCTTTATTTTGCAATTTATCATCCATTCTACTATGCACTGCAGAAAGCATCATTTTTCTTTAAAAGGATTTGATATTAAATCTCTTGTTCTACTGGATCAGGTATTATCATATATCCACCGACTCTGGAATCTGCTGTGCCTGAGAAGTATGTTTAGAAAAACAGATGCTAACATCAAGGTTTCCTTTCTGCTAAATGACAAACTTCCACAAAGCACAAAGCAAGGTTTAACCCAATCTCTCTGGTAGCCATGACTGGGTGTTCAAAGCATATGTGACCACCACATCCAGGATGATACTAATTTCCTATGTGACAAGACAGTCCTGAAGATCATACACAGAAATTCTTTGTTTTTATGGTTAATCATAAACAGGAGAAAAAGATCAAATGAGCCAGCTTTCAGTCATACATTAGGCACTCATTTTACAGCATAAGAAACACATGTCTTTACCCCTGATTTTAAAAAAGGTAACAAGTGCATCACAGAAAATACAGATTCAGTTGCTTCCCTTGTACATGGTGAGGGCCTTCTCAAAGACCGTGAGTATCAGCTTCTACTAGGCTTGGTCAGAATTTGATCACAAATCCTGCAGAAGCTTTTTGCTTAAAAAGCAGAGAGCAATTCTTTGCATAGCAGAAGGTGGTTTTCACTCTTCCCAATTCTCTGACCCAGCAAAAATTACTGTCAGCTATCTGCCCAGTTGAGGGATATTGATTCTCCTGTTGCCGTGGTAACACATTAGTTGTCAGGTCTGTGTGACTCTCATACTCAGTGCCTAATCTGTTCCTCCCGGCTTTTGGATTTTGACACTTTCTAAGCCTTAATTACTTTATTTGATGGGACTTACACTTTTTATTTTTATACTAAGTAGCTATTGAAAACATCGTCATCCAAAGAACAGATCACAGAGGTAGAAATCGGTGTGCTGTCAGGCCAACTGGAGATGACAAAGACAGAGAGCAAAGTGGGAGGCACAGGCTCCGCTTGCTGCTCCTCGGATATTGGGGAAAATCAAAACAGTTTTTGCCATCTGTCACACAGCACAGTGTGAAAATTATGAAGCTGTTCGTTTCGACGTTTGAGGAACATTCTGCCACTGTGATTAGATCACAGTAATATTACCCAGTCACTAAAGGTTTGGATCAATGCGCTTTAATATTTTTCTTCTCAGAAAATCTCTGTCTTAACTTATTTTTCAGTGTGAATGTCTGCTGAGCAATTCACTTAGAGATAAATATTTCATACAGATAAAGTACTTAGGATGGGAGTCAAAGGACAGCTGATGACTTAGTTAAGTTTAGAGTTAATAACTAAAGACAATAAGAAGTTTAAAAAAAAACTTCATAAAGGATTGCTGTCCAGAACAAAGCATTATTCTAGACCCATTCTCGAAGTATGGCCCACAGAACCCTGCCAGATTTGGGGAGTGGAGTCCAAGGAGCCCTTTAGGGAAACCAGTAAGTCAAAAAACAATTGTCATGATAAACCCAAGAAATTATTGTCTTTTTCACTTTCTTGGCCTTTGCATTTTGATGCTAAAGTAATCATGGTAAAACTGCTAAGTGGCTTAGCACAAATCAAGGCAATCATACACACACACACATAGAGAAAGGCGGAGGGGAGAGGGAGGAAGGGAGGGAAGGGAAGGAGGAGGAGGAGGTTGCATTTTAAGAATATCTTTGGTGAGTTTTAAAAAATCACTTGATTAAATCTTGGCCCTTAAGTACAAGCCTTCTTAATATCCTATGTGACAAGATGGGAAAGTTGCATAAAACACTTATGTTGTATACTGAAGTGGACTGGCTAACTCAAAGAAAAGCACTTGTGTGATTGTTTGAGGGGAGAGTCAAACTAATTACTTTCTTAAAATTAAAAAAATCTAAAAGAGATGGAGTCTCACTGTGTTGCCCAGGCTGGTCTAGGACTCCTGGACTCAAGCAATCCACCAACCTTGGCATCTAACCACTTTTTTAATGGAACAACTTTTTCTCAAAAGAACAACAGAAATATCCAAGGCACTGAGACCACAAATAAAGGACCTAGGACTCACAGAGAAATAAGTTTTTGAACGACCATTGCAGTCCCTTGAAGAAAACTAAACAATCACTTTGTACCCAGGCCCTAACCTCTTATCCCAAAGTAATGATAACAAAAACCTAGAGCAAGGAAAAGATAGTCCAGGTTTAGCCCTAGGACACAGTTCTGCTTTCCTGGATAAGACATATTCCTCTCTTCTTTTCATCTTACAAGATTTTGCCTAATAGGTCTCTCCATCCTACCTTAATAAGAAACATTTTATTCCATACTAACATTGACAAAATGCTTTGGGATCAGGAGAGAATCTTTAACACCAAATATCCTTTACCAAGACAGAAGGCAGGACTAAAGATGTGACATATTTTACCTTTTAATGAACACCATTCCCAATATCTATAATAAAAGATGCAGTAAAATTCTGCTGCCTATGTATCTTACACTATTTGAATAGAAATCACAAGTCCTAATATCACTAAGGCATGACTAATGGCAGACTAGGGCTTATGGACCATGTTTCCACAGAGATTGGCATCTTCAACCAATGTAACCATTCCAGGCTGTCAGATTAAGATCCAGATCACTCTAGTATCAGGGAAATTTTGAGAGGCAATGCATCTTGCAACAGTTAGGAGTCAATGATTCAAACCTCCAAAAGCACAAAATCTTATTCCATAAACAGAACATTTATCATCTTGGGAATGAATGAAACCAAGTAAGTAAAAATAATAACTCAGCTTCTCATGTATGTTTTTCACAATAAATAAAATAGTAACCACTCTTCAGCATGGACTGTTTTACAGCCTACATCCTCCAGTCTTGGGAGGACTGGATTCTCAGTTTCCTCATGAGTAAATGTAGAAAAAGGTCATTTGGCATTTACCTGACTCCAAGGCCATCCAAGCAGCTTGATAGCTAGACCTGCCATCATGTCTTCATCTCACAAAACTAGAAAATATAACAAAACAATTATTAGAATCTGGCCTGGAACCCTTCCATACTTCCCTATGTACTTTGCTTCTTCACTTCTGAAATTAATGACAGCTTCAGAAAAAGGAGACATGAGGGAGGAAGCCACATAATATTCTCAAGAAATTGTCTTCTGGAGCTCACCTTTGCACAAGCTCATTTTCTCTTTCACAAGCTATAAAAACTGTGATGCTTAATTTATGATGGCAGTGCCAGGGTACTTCTTTTTTTAGGATACAAATCAACTTTATTATACAAAATTAAGGTTTTCGTGTTTCTAAGTCTACTAAGGCTAAATATAACAAAAGCAAAAACAAAAGTCTCTAAAGAACCTTATTTCAAATACTTCACCGAAAAAAAGTTAAATGCTTAGCTTCACTAGTCCCCATTTCTAAAATTAGCAAATTGACCTAACCAAATGTTATAAGAAGGAACACTATAAATAACACCAAGTCTTTAAAAGGAGAGCATCTGTACATTCTTGGCTTGACGATCTTTATAGGGTAGGATGGTGTGACCTTAAATCCTTGGGACTAGCTGGCATCTCCAGCCAACCCACCATTTTAAAAATTCAACAAAAGCAATATCATGTCTCCCAGGTACCAAACAGTTCCTTGAAACCAGAGAATGGAGTAACTGATAACATCATCCCATTAGTTTCCTCTCTTAAGTTATTAAGGAATAAAATACAGTTTGGAGGGTGGGAGTGAGGATCTGGTATCCAATTTCCTGGAGTGTTAGTTGAAGCCTGAGGCTCCATGACCAGGCATGTGTAGCAACACGAGTCTGTTTCATTGTTTTGACCTTTTCTTTTGTCAGTAAAAGTACCACACATTTCAGATAATATATCCCAATCTATTTTTGCACACTCCATTTGTATTAGTTTATCATGAAATAGAATTTAACTATCTCAAGATATTTGTGAGTAACACCAGTTCTTTAAATAAAACAGATACATTCACCCTCATCTTCATGGCCAAAATAAAGAAACAGGGCACACATCTCTCTCTTAAAATGTTGTGATTCATATTGTAGATGTAAATTCCATGATTCAGTCTGTTATCCAGGTTTTTGGGTTAAATATTGTCAAACAAAACAAAACTAGCTTTTAAAGACTCAACCCCCAGCCAAGACTGCCCTTAATACCTCTTTGTTACTATTAATCATTAAGTAATCAACAATTTTGTTCTGTTTGATAATTAAATCAACATGACCACAGCATACTGTTGATTGTTAGCCCCTCTTCACTAAAGGATTAAATTTTTCTAAAGCTTTAGTGCTAAGCAACGATGAATAATTCCAAAAACACAATTTGTTAATCCAGCAACTAGTCAATGAGCTCTTCAAAGACTTCAAAAAACACCAAAATTAAAAACAAATTATGCTTAGTTTATATTTCTTAGTATTTCTCCTTAATCTCATTTCACTTCACATTGCCTTAATCTTGTTAATGGATACAGCACACCAACATGGCACATGTATACATATGTAACAAACCTGCACGTGGTGCACATGTACCCTAGAACTTAAAGTATATATTTAAAAAAAAAGTCCCTCCTGGACTCTCTGCTTTTCTGTTCTCTCACTTTAGCATTTAAAATATGCAAGGAAGTTTATCATCTGGGAAGAAAATACAATTACACCTCTCAACTTACAGGAGGGACAGTTGCTCTGTGTTTGCCACAGGGAGATTTTATCACACCCAGGATCTGCATCAAATACTTTAAAAAATAAATCTAGGAGAATACCTGTTTCAGAAAGAGAGGCCAACCTCAAGAAGAAAATGGGCTGTTATCTTGGCGGACCCTGGTTGCAGAAGTTGGCTACAAAGATTAACAGTCAACATATAACATAATTCTTTAGGAAGGGACCACTTGTCCTTGTACTTACAATTATTTCTTATTACTGTGGTAAAATACATGTAACATAATATTTACCACTTTAACCATTTTCAAATGTGCCATTCAGTGGCATTAAGTACATTCACATTTTTGTGCAACCACCACCACTATCTAGTTACAGAACTTTTCATCACCCCAAAAGGAAACCCCACACCCATAAAACCTACAATAATTTAAATCACAGACTAGATGCTTGACTTGGGAGAAATTTCCTTAACTCCTTCCTTCCTGTCTCGATAGATAATAGCTGGAAGCAGAGGCTCTGGGACCTGATTGCCTATATTTAAATCCTGCTTCTACTGCCATCCTGGGCACATTGCTCAATCTCTCTAAGCTTTATTGTCCTCATCTATGAAATGGGAACAATCATAAGACTTCTTACAGGGCTCTGGGGAATAAACTAGAACCCTGTAACCCACTCAGGTCAGTGTCTGGCAAGCAGGAAGAACTCAATATATGCTTCCTGTATTTACTAACTTATATTTCTTATTATACCCTCTGTATATTAGGCACCACTCTAAATGCTGTGTATACATGAGCTCTTCTAAACCTTAGTTCCATAAGATAGTTACTGCTACTAACTTCATTTTATCTACATGGAAACTCAAGCACAGAGAGGTTAAGTAACTTGCCCAAAGTCACACAGCTCATAAGTGAAGGAGCCAGAATTTGAAACTCCAGAGGCCGTGCTCTTGAACACTCTGCACGCTGCCGCTACATTATTATCAGTTATCACACTCACCCTGAAACACATACGGGTACTCGCTTCTCACCATTTTTTTACTTCATGAAGCAATTTAATATTGATAAAATAAAAACCATCCCTATCCCTGCCTTCTTCATGCAGCATCTTGAAAGGTTTGTGTGTACTCTCATCGTTTTTGTTTCTCATTAAATGTGTGGTTTTACACCATCATCAAAAGACCGGACATGCAATTGACTTGCTGTTTTGCACCATGATGTTAATAACATAAAATATTTTATTCCCATGAATGTCTGTGACCATAACACTTGAATTAGCCTGTTGTACTTCCCGTCTATGTATGTAGGTATGCTACACCCCCCACACACTGAGTGGCAGTTTCTATGCAGCTAGTTAGCTCACATCAAATCAAGTACCTGCATCGAATTCTGGGGTACAACATTAGGATAATTAGAACCCCAAGGAAGGTTGGAGCTCTGCCAGGTACAAAAAAAATCATGGTTCCTTAGCTCATCCTGTGGCCCCTAGGGCACTGTGCGGGAAACACCATCCTGGTCACAGGATGGAGGAGAAGGGAGATTATGGAAAAAATAGCACATCAGCTACAGAAGTCCGAATTGTACAGAAAGTGAGGGAAACTAACGTCAACCAGCACATGTGCATGCCAGCATGGGGATGAGATGCTGGTCTAACAAACAGCATTTCCAGTTACCGTCAATTATTAGCAGAGATCTGCATATTTAAACAAAGCAAGCCTACTGGAAATCCAGGGCAAGCTGCTTCATTATATGATTAAAAAATCATACAGGTTCTGATAAAATAAATTTCCCTGGAGGCACAACTGTTGTTCTTCATACCTTCAAAAGGATGAAAGGGCTTCATATTACTTGTAGGGATGTCAAATGTAATTTCTTCCCTTTTTTCTCTTTTTCTTTAATTACAAAAGCAATATCTGCTTATTATACAGAGTTCAAACAATACAGAAGTATGTTGACTAAAAATAAAGTTCCCCTCTTGCCATCACCATCTTCCAATTCTAGTCTTCAGAGGCAACTGCTGCTAAGACTTTAGAATAAGATCTTCAGACTCCTGTCCTATTTACCGACAAATATTTTTACACATACATGCATGTATATGGATATGCAAGTGCATTAGTATATACATTCAAATACACAAAAAAGTCTAACTTTTGTTATTAATCACAGGAAAAAAGTATAAAAAAGAGAAAAGATAGATTGAAGCAGAAGTTAAAGACATATTGGGTGTCCTGATACCCAGAAAATAGCATTGAACCAAAAAGAATTGAAGAGACAAGGTTCAAATGAACATACCTTTGAGCTGAGAATACATAACATCATTCGACAAAACGATGTACATACTTGTAACTCCAAACTGGGGCCAGTTTAGGGTGATTGGTTATATAACCATGCCCCTCCAGCAGAAGCATACCTATAGAACCACCATCTTTGAACATCTGTCCGGTGATGCTTATGAATAGGAAAAATTTGCTACATATGCTCATTGCTGTCCACATTCTTGCTCATTTGATTTGATATTCTCTCCAACAGTGTTGCTCATACATTGCTCCCTTGCTCAAAATATTCTTCCCCATCCTTATATCTTTCCTTCACCTACCTAAGGCTTATTTATGCTTCAAGTGATAGATTATTTCCTCCCACCTTTGCAAAGACTTTTCTTGATTGCTCTGACCCAATGAGATTTCTTTGTCTTGTCAACCCTACAGAGTGGGGCTTATCATTTTGTGCTCAACCAACCATTTTATATTAGCTTCACTTTGTCCCCACCTAAACTGTATGCTCTGGCATGACAGTATCTCAAGTACTCCCAGGTTGTCTGGCATGATATATGTAATGTGCATCGAAACAACATTTGATGACAGATTTATTTCATTTGCTGTGGGCTGTTGTCAGATGTCAACCAATGTTCATGGTTTAAACCTCAAATAAGAAATCAAAGATTATTTCCCCACAGCTTACAAGTTCTGGATTATAAGAAAAAGAAAGAACATTAACAAGGATTTCTTAAGGCCCCTCAAAGACTCCAGAGGGTCATTAAGAACCCCTTAAATTATTAGCAAAATTGGGTGTGTTTCACTGGGTGCATTGGGGCTGGGAGGAACAGGTCCATGGGCTTTTGTCAGATGATGGATAGAGTCTATACCTCCAAAGGGTCAAGAAACATTATCGAGGTCACACAGCAGACACAGAAGGGAAAGTGTTCAGGAAGGGGTAATGGCATTTGTGTGGCAGTGTGGGGCTTAGATAACACAAGGGGCTCTGCCTCTTTCCATGGATGGAAGAATTTGCAGGAGCGTTTGTTTCCACCCCTCCATTTCAACCAGCTGCCCAAATGGTTGACATTAATAACTATCTACTTTTTGATATTTTCAATGAGCAAAAACTCCCTTTATGGCAGGAGATTGCAGCAGGGAGGGTTGTTATGAGAAAAGTGCCTCAGGCCAGAGAGGGTTTACATAAAAATAAGGCTTGCACTTTAATATGATCTCCAACCTCAGTACACCACTCCACGTTCAGTTAAACACACCACGCAATACTACAAATTCCTATTTCTATTGGTATGTGCTTATGCATAACTGGTATGAATGATCCTAATAAGAAAACATGGCTCTAAAAACCCATGTAACCCTTCAGCTCCTTAGAGGATATTATTAAGAATGATTCTAATGTACAATACAAAGTCAAAGAGAAGTCCAGTGAGTAGAGCTCATTATTTCTGAAACTTGTCATGCCCTGTAAGAGAAAAAAAAAAAAAAAAAAAAAAAAAAAAAAAAAAA
>NW_016811584.1:4565528-4569331 GCF_001698545.2 Rhinopithecus bieti | reverse complement strand
AAAAAAAAAAAAAAAAAAAAAAAAAAAAAAAAAAAAAACATCGTTTGCTCTGACTTAAATTAGAATTGGTTTCCTACTGAGTACTGTGTTGAATCTTTGGCAGAAAACAGATGATGCCTTAGACAATTACACATCCATCTTGAGATGAGACTGAACCCAACAGTATTAGGCATATCTCAATTTCAGGTGATGGAGGCAATTACACCTTTACAAGCCTGGAAGCAAAGTTTGGATTTCCTGGGAATCAGGATATCTGGGTTTCAGTCCTGAGCTTGCCATTAATAGATATGTGACCTTGGACAAATCAGTTAATCAGGTTTTCCTCATTTGTAAAATGAGTGGGTTGGATTCTGCTTCCTTTTGGCTCTCTTCCAGCTCTGGGATTCTAAAACTCAAGTATTACTTTGAAGGCAGAGAAAGGATTAAGAGATTTTAATTGGAAGAAAAGTGAGGAAAGAGATTTCTCTCCCCTTAAGAAATGAGTTTCGAAACACTCATGTTGCATTATGATTCTATAAGGTGGATCCTGTTGTTTTATTAGATATGTAAATATGCTACCTTTGATAATTTATAGCTTAATATTCATGCTTTAGGTTTCCTGGCCCTAGCCTCTCTCTGGAGGTGAGAGAGGCTTGTTGTTCGTTTACCTAAACAAAACACCTAAGTGCAATAGAGTCAACATCTAAAAGATGATTTGTGTTTGTTCATTTTGCATGGTCATATATCAGGATTTCTGAAGTCCAGTTTACCTAGGACCAAAAATCACTTTAGAGTTCCTCTTTTCATTAAACAACTCTTAGTGGTCACTTATTGATATGGTTAGGCTTTGTGTCCCCACCCAAATCTCATCTTGAATTGTAATCCCCACAATCCCCATTAATTCCCACGTGTCAAGGGAGAGGCCACGTGGAGGTAACTAAATCATGGGGCAGTTTCCCCATGTTGTTCTAGCAATAGTGAGTTCTCAGGAGATCTAATGGCTTAATAAAGGGGCTTTCCCTCTTCACTTGGCACTTCTTCTTGCTACTTTGTAAAGAAGATGCCTTGCTTCCCCTTTGCCTTCTGCCATAAGTTTCCTGAAGCCTCCCCAAGCATGCTGAACTATGACTTAATTAAATCTCTTTCCTTTATCAATTACCCAGTCTCAGGCAGTTCCTTATAGCAGTATGAAAACAGACTAACACATCTATCATGTGATAATATTGGACCATGTGCTGGGAAACAGGGGGACCTCAGTGAATTTGGTCTTAAAAATTGAGAATTCCTTTTAATGTGTGTAGCTCTCTCATCTTTTACCAATGTCTAAGGAGACGAGAATAATTTATCTCCTTCAGTGACAGTATTTCAAAGGAAAACAAGAGGCATGTACATATGCTTTTGACTTGAGAAAAATTTCTTCCAGAACTGAGAAGAAAGGCATAGAATAGACTCTTTTACCTCCTCCTTAGGGAACGGCCAACCCTCTTCAAGATGGAAGAATTAGAATAACGTCTCCTGGAGAATGGTTTATTTTCAAGGCTTTAGGATCCACTACTGTCAGTCACCAGGAAGTAAAAATACCCAATAACTTGGACCAAAGGATTTCTGGAATCTACAGCTCAATTCTAGAGTTAAGTGAATACAACTACCCCTGGAACACATTGTTGATATAGATGAGTATTCTTTTCTTAGCTGAGGAATATACCAATGGCCACTTTCCTGTCTAAAACCATCAGTAGTGGTTGTATCTTTTATCTTTTATCTGTATCTTTTCTTCATAATGAATTGCTGAAGAATCATATTTTCTCCTGAGGATATATTTAGTCAATTACTCATGATATGCAGCCAAATTTTCTATGTTGGCAATGTTTTCTTTAAGTAGAAGGAAATAATTATTAAATCAATATAATTAAATGGTTGATGATCCAAATCACTCCACATTCACTTTTATTTTTAGTGCCTCTACAGCTTGTATTCAATAAAGTTGTGAGGACCAACCCTGTACTGGCTGCCTTGCTGGGTGATGGTGAGACAGGGAAGGTAAAACACCATCTCCAGCATCATGACAGAAAACAAGTCATTTAATGCAAGAAAATAAGGTCTCTATTTTCTTCGGTGAAAACTGAGACTCACAATGTTTCAGAGCAGAAGTTGCCCAGGTGCAAGAACTGCATACTTATTAATTTACCTAGCCTATCTGAGCATCTGAGGGTCCTCATCTAAAAAAAAAAAAAACAACCTGCCTCATAAGTTTGCTATGAGGATTAGACAAGTTTTACAGGACCCTGTATTCATCTGCTTGGGCTGCCATAACACAACACCACAGACTGGGTGACTTAAACAACAGAAATTTATTTTCTCAAAGTTCTAGTGGCCAGAAGTCCATGATTGAGGTGCCATCAGAGTTGATGTCTGATGAAGCCTCTCTTCCTGGCTTGTAAACAGCTACCCTTGTACATGGAGAGAGAGAGAGACAGAGACAGAGACACAGAGACAGAGAAATCTGTTATTTCTTTCTCTCCTTCTAAGGACACCAGTCCTTTGGATTAGAGTCCCATCCTTAGCACCTCGTTTAGCCTTAATTACCTCTTTAAAGGTCTTATCTACAAATACAGTCACATTGGGCATTAAGGCTTCAACGTATCAACCTTAAGGGAATACAATTCAGTCCATAACTGACCCTTATCACATTCTTGGCACATGAGTTAACATTTATTGGGAGCTCACTACAACTGCCACTGTTATTTTTACAAGAGTAGGAGAATATTTTCCCCATAAACTCAAGAAAGTTTAGGAAGATTGTTTTATTATAAAAGTGACAATGAAAATGACTATAAAATCTTTTCCAAAAGACCTTGTCTCCTCCCCATCTTACTTTTCACTACCTTTGAAAGGGATTGTATTTTTTATGGTGAAACCCAGTATCTGTGGACTGGGGTCCCTACTAACACATCTGGCCCTCTTCTCTGAGGTTGGTCCCTAGTTATGGTACCCAGTAGGCTCAGCCTCTCGGCCCTGCAGAGGCTACCTCCACAGCCCATGATCCTCAGTTCAGTTAATCACACGCCTAAGCACTGCATTGCTGCCCGCTGTAATACCAACACAGCTGTTCTGCTCCATAAAGCGGGGTCCGATCTGCACACAGGAGCCATTACAGTATTTCTCTGTGCTTTAATGAACAAGCTTTGAAAGCAGTATACTTTCCAAAATGAACCTCCATAACATCCACTGTGACTCTTCTCTTGGCATAGAGAGAAAAGCTATCACTTTAGCAAACTGTGACCATTTGCAGGGGGCTTTCAAATGTAATTTTCTTTATAAAAATCTGAGAGATGAGCTGATAAGAAATAGAAGCTGTTTTGTCATTCTTTGATGATACAAAATAATGCTACCTCTTCTAAACAGATAATTGACAATGCAAATACTACGTAAAAATCTATATCTTTTATGCTAACTTGCCTTCTCAAAAAAAAAATGTTTGCTGAGAACTTGGGTGGATTTGTTTGCAAATAAGGCCATATACTCGGAGACCCTTGATACTAATGCTAGATACCAACCGATTTTCCCGGCACCAGATGGGTAAACCAAGGCTATAAGCGCTGTCCAAGGGATAACAGTATAAATTAAATATATAAATTACTATAATAAAGTAAATTAAGGTAGCTTAACACCAAATAAACTTTTTATCTAAACTGGAAAAATGTCTTTCAGTACTTGGGCCATTGTAATCCAAATAATCACATGGTGACTTGCCTCCTGATATTAAAAATCAAGGCCGGGTGCGGTGGCTCAAGCCTGTAATCCCAGCACTTTGGGAGGCCGAG
>NW_016811584.1:4517472-4565117 GCF_001698545.2 Rhinopithecus bieti | reverse complement strand
AAACGTTTCTTTACACATTTTAAAGAAAAGGCACACATGACGAATTCCCAGAAATCTCTATATTAGGTATGCCAAAGGAAACGATGAATCAAAGTGGGGGTGAGAGTTAGCCCCATGAAATGAAGCTACAGTGTCATGAAAACTCTCTGGGCCAAAAGAAAGTTATGGAGTTTTCCCAAAGTACAATACCTTTCAGAAAGAGGGACTTTTATTTTAGCTTAAAGGGGAAATAAAACACAACCTCTAGCGGTGATATTCGATCCCTATAAGTCACACCCACCCCCTCCCACAGAAACCTATTTCTTCATTCAACTGTCCTCACTCTAATGCAAATATCATCATCTCTTCCTTTAGCTCCTGCATAAGGGTATTTCTTACTGCTACTCCCGTTTGTAATCTTTTCCTCTTCTAATTCAATCTTATTTTTCTTTCCATTGGTAAAATACACGTAACAAAAATTTACTATTTTATTCATACAATTTAAGGTCATTAAATACATTCACAATGTTGTATATCACAACTACTCATTTCCAGAACTGAAACTTTGTACCCATCAAACAAATAGTAGCTATACCCCCAGCTACCATTTTCTATCTCTATGAATTTGCCTATTCTAGGTACCACATACAAGTGGGATCATACCATATCTGTCCTTTGATGTCTAGTTTATTTGACTCAGCATAATGTTTTCAGGATGTTGTGGCATGTAGCTGAGTTTCCTTTCTTTTTTAAGGCTGGATAATACTCCACTGCATGGATGTACCACAATTTGTTTATCTGTTTATCTGTTGGTGGACATTTGGGTTGTTTTCACCTTTTGGCTGTTGTAAATAATGCTGCTATAAACATTGGTGTACAAGAATCTTTTGAGTCCCTGTTTCCATTTTCTTCAGGCACACACCTAGAAATGAAATTGCTGGATCATATAGTAATCTATGTTTAACTTTGAGAAATTGCCATCCTGTTTTCCACAACAGCTGTACCATTCTACATTCCCAACAGTAATGCACAAGGGATCCAATTTCTCCACTTTCTCAACACCTGTTATCTCGCAGGTTTTGTTGTTTTCCTTTGTTTTCTAATAGCCATCTAATAGGTTTCTAATGAGTATGAAGGAGTATTTCACTGTTATTTCTACTTGCATTTTCCTAATGAATAGTGATGTTGAGCATCTTTTCCTGTGCTTATTGGCCACTTATACATCTTCTTTTGAGAAAAGTTTATTCAAGTCCTTTGCCCAATTATGAATTGGCTTTTTTTGTTGAATTGTGTGTTTTTAACATATTTGGAATGTTAATACCTTGTCAGATATGTGATTTACATGTATTTTCTCCACTCTGTATTTATCTTTCCACTTTCTTGATAGTGTCCTTGGATACACAAAAGTTTTTCACTTTGATGAAGTCTAATTTACCTATTTTTCTTTTGTTGCCTGTAGTTTTAGTGTCAGATCCAAAAAATTATTGCAAAGTCCAATGTCATGAAGCTTTTCTCCTATTTTTTTCTAAGAGTTTTATAGTCTTACCTCTTACCTTTAGGTCTTTGTTCTATCTTAATTTTTTTATATGGCAAGGTAAGGATCAAACTGCATTATTTTGCATGTGGATATCCAGTTTTCCAAGCATCATTTGTTGAAAAGATGATTTTCCCCCATTGGATGGTTTTGACATACTTAGTCATATATGATAAGGTTTATTCCTTATCCAAAATACTTGGGAACAGAAATGTTTCAGATTTTGTTCAGATTTTGGGATATTTACATTATACTTAACAGTTAAGCAGCCCTAATCTGAAAATCCAAAATGCTCCAATGAGCATGTCTTTTAGTGTCATGTCAGCACTCAAAAGGTTTCAGATTTGAGAGCATTTAGAATTTTTGATACTCAACTTGTATGTGTATGTTTGTGTATGTGAGTGTGTGTGTATGAGCCTGTCCTTATGCCAGTACCACACTCTTTTGACTACTGTAGCTTTGTAATTTTTGAAATCAGAAAGTGTGAGTCTTCAGACTTTTTTCTTCTTTTTCAACATGGTTTTGGCTATGAATTTTGCATCACTTTTATTTGCATCACGTAAATTTTACTATCACTTTAATTTATGTAAAAAAATTGGCATTTTGATAGGACTTGCATTGAATCTGTAGATCAGTTTAGGTAATATTGTCATCTTAATATTATTAAGCCTTCCACTCCATCAACACAATATGTTTTTGCACTTATTTATGTCCTTTTAATTTCTTTCAGCAATGTTTTGTAGTTTTCAGTTCAGTCTAACCTTGACACAGCAGCTAGAGGAAGCTTTTAAAATTATAAATGAAATTGTGTTTCTCTGCCTAAAACATTTCTGTGGCTTCCCAATGACCTTGAATATACAGTAATACCCGTATGGTCTTCCATAACCCAGACTTTGCCTACTTCTCCATTATCTCATATGACAGCCACCCCTCATTCTCTACTCTCCAGCCACTGTATTCTGTGATCAGTTTCTAGAACATGCCAAGCTTTTTCTCACCTCTAGGTCTTCATATATGTTGTCTCCTCTGCCTGGAACAACTGCCCCCCTTGGGTCTTTCCTCTCTCAGGTTTTGCATAAATATAATCCCTTCAAAGAGTCAATTTCTAATGATCCTTGGTAATTTTTTCCCCATTTTATCACTACTTCCTGCCTCTGTCCTTCACAGCACTTAGCTCAGTGCAAAGCTAGGTACAATTGTCCCCTCTTAACCTCAGGGAATATATTCCAAGACCCCCAAGCAGATGCCTGAAACCTCAGACAGTACCACACCCAATACACACTGTGTTTTTTCCTATACATACATACCTAAATTTTAATCTATATATTAGACACAGTACTCTTGTGCTTTGGATCCATTATGAAGTCATACTTGACCATATGTGTTGTGATAACAAGACATTCGATCTGATAACCAAGACGGCACAAAGTGACCAACAAGCAGGTAGTGTAGACAGTGTGGAGATGCTGGACAGAGGTATGATTTATGTCCCAGGTGGGACAGAGTGGGATAGCACAAGATTTAATCACACTACTCAGAAGGACACAGAATTTAAAACTTATAAACTGTTTATTTCTGGAGTTTTCAATGCAGTATTTTTGGACCGCCATTGATTGCAGGTAAGTGAAACTGCAGAAAGGGAAATAGAGGATAAAAGGGGACTCGTGCATTTGATCATGCTTTTCTCTGTGTACTGTCTGACTCCCTTAGGGTAAGAGTCTTAGCTATGTCCTCTGTGCCTGACACATTTTTGACTTGCAGCGAATAGTAATTAAATGAAAAACTAGCAATACCATTGATACCATGCAGGCACAAAAGTCTTGTCAAGATTTTCTTTTCTCCAAGGCCAACTTACCTCCTCTTCATTCTGGGTTCTACTATTACCTGAAGGGTGTTCAGAGGACCTGCTTGTAATCCCAGAACACAGAGGTGAGCTGCTGAGCATGACAGCACAGGCAGGGCGACTTTGCAGGTGTGTCTGAGGTACAAGAGCAGGTTTGTCCTGTCATGGAGCACTTTCCCAGGTCCATGTGCTTCTCCATCCTCTCCCAGTGTCCCAGATAGGATGGAGAGAACCTTATTTCAGAATGGCCCTATCTGGCAGTGTTCTTCCAGCTCCTCTACAGGGTGCATGACAGAAATGTCCAGGTCTGAGGCCAGCCGACCCACCTAGGCATCATCACACAAGACAATGAGCTCCCTCAAACCCGCTGTTCCTACTTTGCTGTTTCCCAGGAATTAGGCATCAGAAGTGATCCCAGCACCTTCGCAGGACCAGCTCTCCCAAGAATCTCCCAAGAGAAAAGGGCCATGCAGACTGTCCTGCTGCTGGGAGCAAACTGGAAAATCCGCAGTTTTGAGTTGTGATCAACCAGTACCTGAAGGGGGCACTGGCTTCTCTGATTTCTCCTACTGATACTTCTTTTAGTTTACTTCTGGTCCTGGGAGGTTTCCATATTTTCTATCTGCTCTATTGGACATTTTCAGGATTCCTATAACTTTTGAGGACTTTTGTCTGTATTAAATGATGTTTGGAAATACGTATTTTTTGCATATATAACTACAATACCTCACACACATATTTTGTGTCAGAACAGTATGTCATGGCACAATAGCATGACTATAGTTAACATTAATTTGTTGTACATTTCAGAATGGCTGGAGAAGCATACTTGGAACATTCTCAACTCAGGTTGATGATGGATGATTAATGTGTATTCTGATTGCCCTGATTGGATCAGTACACATTATGTGTTTGCATCAGAATATCACATGTACCCCCATAAATCTGTACAACTATTACCTATTCAGAAAATTAAAATTAAAAAATTAAAAAAGAAATTCCAATTTTCTTCATTTAGAACACCACCAATATATATCACGTAACATCATTTGTAGACTATAAATACTTTTCAATACTAGAAAGTGTGTTTATGTTCTGTACATATTGAGTCACAGTTCTCTGTTTTAATGAATAATGCCTGCATATGTCCAGAATTACTGTTTTCCTGTAACATGAAGATAGTACTAGAATAATTAATTGTGTGAATTTAGGTCCCTTGCCTTCAGTCACAGGGTTTCCTCCTTAGCAATTCTCTCACTCTGTAAAAGTAATCTCAGTTTGGAGCTCCTATTTACTTCAATAGTTACCTTAAATGATTTTATAAGAAATTTGCATGTGGTTAAACATTACTTATTGGTTCCACTTTAACTGATGAATTCTATTGTACTTAGAAAATTGTATCACCTGTGGGATTTCTGTTTTCATGAAGTTAATAATACTTTTTCAAGCCTAAAACCTTGAAATTTTCAATAGTTTTCTCCAGTGTTTGGACACTTTTTTCATCCTGTTTAGTGCTCAGAAATAGTGTTCATTTGTCTACCTGAATAACTAGTCAAACTTTCCAGTAAAGTTACTTAACACTCAAACAAACAAACAAAATGTCTCATCAAGAAGGCCAGCAAGGAACAGAAATACTCCACAGTGATGGCTGATGGTTTGAGACATACCAAATCTAGTTGAACCACGTCCAGTTTTGGCCTTCAAGATCAGTGGTTTAGAGAGCAGATCTTGCCATAAGAAGGAAAACTTTAAACTGTATATCATTAAAATACGTGTTGAAAGATCCTTTGGTCCAGTGTCATTGCTCACTCTACAGTTTTAGGGCATTGTGCTTCTTCATTGTGCACAGTGAAGAACAAAGTTCTACGTTCAGAGGTTTATGGCAAAATACCTCTAGAGGCTCCAGGAATGCTTCCACCAACATTCCTATCTGGGGATGGTTCAGAACACACTAGCTTCTCGCAGGACAATGTATGAAAGCTACTGCCATCAGTATGCCCTCTGGGAGTGACATGGGTCACAGATGCAGTGGAACTGGGAAGTAAAGGCATAGTTTGGCTGCTTTGTGGAGAACGGGGAACAAAAGCAACTCCCAGGCAGGAGGCATTCCATGTTGTAGCACTTGTGCAGATAAAGCAGGAAGTTATCAATAGATCCCCCAGCAGGTCTTCTAAGGAATTGGTTCTGAACCAGAAGCTACCAGATGCAGAACACTGCCAGGAAGCAAAACAGTCTGGTGGTTATCAGCACTCATGGGAATCAGAGATGGTTTTAAGCTTGTCTCTGCTAACCATGAAGACTGGTTGACCTTCAGTAAGTTAGTTAACTTCTCCGACCCTTGCTTTTCTCATCCGTGAAATGAGGCCCGCGAGAGCACCTACCATATACATAGAACAACAACATGGGCTCTAGAAAGAAAGTGAGTTCAGAGGCCAGGCATAGTGGCTCATGCCTGTAATCCCAGCACTTTGGGAAGCAGATCATGAGGTCAACAGATCAAGACCATCCTGGCCAACATGGTGAAACCCCGCCTCTATTAAAAATACAAAAATTAGCCGGGCGTGGTGGCAGATGCCTGTAGTCCCAGCTACTCAGGATGCTGAGGCAGGAGAATTGCTTGAACAAGAGAGGCGGAGGTTGCAGTGAGCTGAGATCGTGCCACTGCACTGCAGCCTGGCAACAGAGCAAGACTCTGTCTTAAAAAAAAAAAGAAAAGAAAAATAAAAAATAAAAGAAAGAGAGTTCAAATACTGACTTTGTCTCTTACAGGCTGCATGCTCTGGTAAGAGACTTACCATTTGGGTAAGTCTCTTCTTGGGACCTCAATTTCCTCATTGGTAATGGAGACAATAATAGTAGGCTGCCATGTGTATTAAAATGAGATATCCCTAAAACCTCCAGATATCCCTAAAATCATCAGCTCTGAGTGTCAAGTCAATTCTGGTGACAGGATGGACTTCACCATCTTTCATTCATTCACTGGACACGTACTATTGGAGCCTCCTTCCCAAGCATGTGCCCTGTGCAACAATTCTCTGATGAACAAGACTTTTCTTCTGCCCTTGTGAGGTTCCCTGCTGAATGCAGATGTATTTACAACATAAGAAATGCCCAGAAAATGCCAGCAATTGCTACATTTTCTTATTTTCCAGGCAACTCTATAAACTTTGAGATGTTCCTAGATACACTGATTGAAATAAGTTCTCACATGTATCCAGCAAAGAATTTTCTGGTAGTAAAGTCAATGGGTAAAATGAAATATTCTATATACTCTAAGATCTCTGAGACTAAAGCATTCAGAATCCCTCATCAACAGAGCAATTTATGCAATTCCTTGTACTTTTTGCTATATAAAAAGTGAGGAGACACTTTGTGAGGTTGAGGCAGGGCAGATTGCTTGAGGCCAGGCATTCAAGACCAGCCTGGCCAAATGGTGAAACACTGTCTCCACTAAAAAATGCAAAACTTAGCTGGGTGTGGTGATGTGCACCTGTAATCCCACCTACTCAGGAGGCTGAGGCACAAGAATTGCTCGAACCCAGGAGGCAGAAGTTGCAGTGAGCCTAGATCGTGCCACTGCACTCCAGACTGGGCGACACAGCAAGACTCTGTCTCAAAAGAGAAAAAAAAAAAAAAAAAAGTCAGGGACGTAAGCAGGCAAAATTGAAATTCTGTTTCTTGGGGAATGGGAGAGGAAGGGTGGGGAGATACTTAGAGATGGATGGGCAACCTCTGCCACTCACACACGATTTCTCATTTAATTTCAAGACTTTGCAGACTTCAAAGAACCCTGGCCCTACAGGTACTAGAGTTCTGTTTAACTCAGAAAGCCTGGGGCCCTGACATACCCAATAGTGAGTCCTCCAGGAAGCCCCTCAGGACACAGTGCTACTCCCACAGGACAAAGATATGTCTCAGCTGCCACAATGGCAGGATCTCCAATTCATACATATCTCAAGCCTTTGTCAGGAGGGTTCATCCAGCATTAATCTTCCACTCTTAATGAGGTTATTAAATCTGAAGCCTTGTTCTCTGTGTTGATGACAATCTGCTTATCTTACAACCAAGCAGGGGTGACTTATTCTTTCAACACAAATTGAGTGCCTGCTGTGTGCAGGATACTCTGCTAGGGGCTGGGAATCAAACAGTAAATGAGACAGGTGTGATGTCTGTCCTAAATGATTTCACAGTCTATGAGATGAAAGTACCAAGTAATTTGGGGGTGCAGAGCAGGTATGAGACGTCATAGAAAAAGACAGATGCCTGAATCAGTCTTGGGAGCTCAGAGAGGCTTCCCAGAGAAATAATATCAAAGCAAATTGTGAAGGGAGGCATTACCCAGCAAAGGAATGTAAAGGGTAGTGATGGAAGTTAGGTGCTTATTCCAGGTAAAGGGAAAAGTATATTGGAACGCTAATGGCAAAGGGACTGGATGCTTGCAAGGTCCTGAACATCTCAGTGTGGTTCAACTTGAGAATGTAAGATGGGAAGTGACATGAAAGGGGCCCAGGAGGACCTTGAAGGTGATGTGAGAAAGTTCTGCCTCTATCCTGTAGAAAGGAGAGTCAGGGAATTCAAAGCTGAGAAGTCACATCATTCACTCATTCCACAGGCTCTGAGTGCCAACTACATTCTGGTGACAGGATAGATTTCACCATCCTCCATTCATTCATTGGACAGGTCCTATTGGAGCCTGCTTCCCAAGCATGTGCCCCATGCTAGGATTCTCTGATAAACACAACCCTGCTCCTGAGGCAGGAGAGTAGGGTCTGGAGACAGGGGACTTAAGGCCAATTTGTGCTGACCTCCTAAAAGAGAAAACACCAAGGTCTGGGGGCAGAGAGTCTAAGGCCGAGTCCTGCCGACTACCCAAAGCTGGATGGAAAGGACAACATCTGGGTCTGGGGGCAGGAAGCCTAAGGCCAATTAACAGCAACTTCCTAAAGCTGAACCTAAAGGAAAAACCCCATCTCCCCGGCAGAGTAGCAAAGGATAAAAGGCCACTCTCCCTGCAGCCCTCCCCCTCCACCATGGCTCAGATGGAAACGGAGTGCCTTGGATTGGCAGGGAGGGCCAAGCAGAGACCATCCCTTCATCTGCATAGGGCACCAATTCATTTCAGCCTTTAGTTAGCCACAGGCCAAATCCTTCATCCAGATAAGGGGTAGCTGATAAGAACTTCAAATGGGGTACTTAAAGCCCAGAAAACTTTGGGCCCTCGAGCCGCTTGCTGGGACCCACTCCCACCCTGTAGAGTGCTTTCCCGCTTTCATAAATTCCTGCTTTTGCTGCCTCATTCCTGTATTTCATTCCTCTGCTACTTTGTGCGTTTTGTTCAATTCTTCTTTCAAAACGTCGAGGACCTGGACAGTTCATAGTCAAGACCCTCCACCAATAACACTTCTGCCCTTATGAGGCTACTTGAGGCTACCTGCAAACAGAGATGTCTTTATCAAAATATCAAGATGACAAATGGGTGGCAATTCTTAAGAACCCGAAATGCGTGCAGTCCTGGCTCAGAACAGCTCCCAGGACACGTGGTGGGTACCACGGATGAGGCAGGAGGCGAGAAACTCTGATAGGGTCTTGGTCTCTGTGAAAGCGGCACTGGGCTGGAGGAAGAAAAGGTGCCACAAGGAACACTCGCTGGGTGCCCTTCAAGGCAGGGAGAAATAACGAAGGCATGAGCAAAACGTAAGTGAAGTTTTAAATAAATAGTTTTTTAAAGGCCGGCTTATACCAGGGCCTCTGCAGCCTCATTACAGCACATTTAGAGTTTTTCCAAAACACTCTTATAAGATAATTAACCTAATTTGGCGTGTTATAAAGTCATTTGAAATCTCCATTTGGTGAATGAAATAATACATTCACCAGCATGTGTATTTTAGTGATAACTCTGTTTATCAGGGGCCAGAGGAACCCAATCTGCCGGCGAGTGCCTCCGTGTGAACCCAGGGGCTGGTAATTATCTCCTGCCAGCTTGGCAACCTGTAATAAGTTTGTTTGTGATGTGGCCTAGTTTTTTAAATAATACCAGGTCGTCTCTAGAGCCCCCAATCTGAGGATTTACACCTAATACGATCAAGTTGAAAGGAGGGAAGGATCCCATACTAGCCAAAACTGCCATTAAGATATACTTAAATCGGCCGGGCGCAGTGGCTCAAGCCTGTAATCCCAGCACTTTGGGAGGCCGAGACGGGCGGATCACAAGGTCAGGAGATCGAGACCATCCTGGCAAACACGGGGAAACCCCGTCTCTAATAAAAAAAAAAAAAAAAAAAATACAAAAAACTAGCCGGGCGAGGTGGCGGGCGCCTATAGTCCCAGCTACTCAGGAGGCTGAGACAGGAGAATGGCGTGAACCCGAAAGGCAGAGCTTGCAGTGAGCTGTGATCCGGCCACTGCACTCCAGTTTGGGCGACAGAGTGTCTCAAAAAAAAAAAAAAAAAAAAAAAAAAAAAAAACGATATACCTTAAATCAAAGTGTTTTTTGAGGCTGCTTTAAGGTTTTATCTCAGAAAAAAGGCCATTTAGTCTTTTCATTGCTATTTCAGATGTTTCAGAACTAGTCCCATATTAAGAAACAAGCCATTGGGGACCATCTAGATGCATAAATTTTAATTACATGATTCACTTAATTAATTTTGACAGAGGGTTTCACAACAAAGATCCCAAGCCAGTCTTGCTTCCCCTAGAAAAACACTGTGCATATAATCCTTATTCATGAAACTGCTGAGGACAGGGTTTTAAAAGCCAGCATTTTTAACTACTTTGATGATTAACAGCAACAAGACAAATAAGCACACTTCTAGTAACATCATGAAGTCCCAGTCTGTCCCAATGTATGTGAATGTGGCCCAGGATTGCACTACTGTTCATTAGCTTTACCTCTGCTAGGATCTGGAGATAAACATTTCAGCTAAATATTAATTATTAATCCAACATTTAAACTCTACATGTAGCTTAAATGTCATGTATTCCAAATGATTAATGAGAAAAGTCATGTATTCCAAAGGAAGTGATAAAGTGATACCCGAAAGAAGCTAAGTCAGTTGTCCCACCATGTCTCAGACTCTGTGAGTTGCTCCAGGGTGGAGGCCATATCGCTGTCATAGGTCCCCAGTAAATGTTTCTATACCTACATGTTGTTCTTAGTCTCTAGCACCTCAGCCGGGAAATGTTCTTTCATTCCCCATCATTCAACTTCAAAAGGCAGGAAATCCTCATTCATTCTACCACAATTACACTAGGTAAACAAACAAACCCACTTGCTCTACAGAAGGATTTTACATCTTTCAACCAACTGCTTTGGATTTTTACCATGGGGTAGTCAATTCCATTACCCTTTCTGCTCACTCAGTCAGATGTTTGGTGACCTCCTACTGTGATACAGCTGAACAGTTCCTACCCTTCAAAAGCTGACAATTCTGATAGTTGTACCAAATCTGGCCCTCTTGCAGGAGAACTAGAAAAGCAATTCCTATTTCTAAGTATCCTTTTTCATCCCTTGTGCATGTTCTGAATTTCGAATATGAACAGTGGATCTCTTACTCTTTGCACAGTGGTAGTATGCCATGAGCTTTGCTATTTGTCAACGAGCCTCACTTGTAACTGGCTCCACAGACATTCCAACTCTAAGCCTGGGCTCTGGTGTTTTCCATCCTCCAGGATGTATATAAATTGCACCAGGGTCTCATTTGATTTAGTGCAACTAGGGTGGCAGGACCTGAGATTCTGCCTTTCCAGCAAGTTCCCAGGTATTACCAATGTGGCTGGTCTGCAGCCTACACACTGAGAGCTAAACTTTCCAGTTATTGCTCAAGTAAAGACAACATTTGACTTCCTCTTTCCCCCTTGAGGTGATCTTTAATTCTCAGTTACAATTTCTCCTTAGTATCATACTCGGATTTTGTTAGTGTTCCCCAATACTCATAAAAACCAACACCACAACCTAAATTAGTTCCACATAGGAACACAGCCATAAAAGTAGACTCACTTCACCCTTTCACCATTTGTCATTTCAATCACTGAAGACACACAAATTAAAAAAGGAAAAAGAGAGAGAGACAATAAAGTACCTTACATCCCATGTTCCCCTGTTTATCTGAAGGTGTTGATTACCTAGAGGTAATTTTTTTCTTGTAAAGTAATTTATTTTAAATAAAAAAAAGGTCAGGCAGCTATTTCATTTATCACTATTACAAAGGAGTCTCACCCAGTGATGGAGAAAAGGAAGGAGAAATTAATTACAAGTCAGAAGCTGCAATAACACTCTTGGTAATTGTGACAAAAATTTTAAATTAACATTTCTGTCACTGAGAGAAGTTTGATTAATTTTACAATTGGAGATGCTATCACCAGAATATTGGGGGGATCGGAGGACACAGCAGTTTGCAGTTTGCAACACAGATCCGCTTCTTTAAGGCTGAGAATATATCTGCAAGGCACCTTCACACTTTATTAACAGCTCAATCAGTGCCATGCTGGAAATAATTAGCCAGGAAGCCATGGAGTAAATAGATCTTGACTGGCAAACCATGTGAAAAGAAATGTATGGGATGAGCTTCTCTGTAGCCATAACAAAGCAGACCTTGTTTTCTGTGTACAAAGTACCCCGGGAAGACTGCTGTTGCCACTCTGATTTTCTCTTTGGGAAATAAAACAACAGCAAGCAGCAGTTAGACTTTTTCATTCACATTTAAAGGTGTGATGCTGGGAGGGCTGGGAGTGGATCCAAAGTCTGAACGATAGAAATTAAAAGAAAGGAAAGGGTTTATTAATAAAGTATTTAAAACTAGCCAACAATATTCTTCTCATGACGAATTTGTCAATGATCTATGAAGTATACTGGTCTCTAGTGGAAACAACATTAAACACTTAGTTTAGGGCTTATTATGTTCCCGGCACATAAATTCTAAGGGCTTTATTTGCATGAATTCATTCAAACCTCATAACGACCCTTTACAGTAAATTCTACAATTATCCTCATTCTATGGATGTAGTGCTGTGGCACAGGGAGGCTAAGAAACTTACCTAACATTGTGGACGTAGAAAGTGAGGAACAGAGCCAGAACAGGCAAGCTGGCTGCAAAACCTGCAGTATGAGCCACACTCATTTATTTACATATTGTCTATGATTATTTTTCACTACAATGACAGTTGGGTAGTTGCAACAGGGAGTATCGCTCGTAACGCAAAAAACGTTTATTATCTGCCTTTTACAGAACCAACTTACCAACCCCTGCTGTTAACCACGATGCCATATTGCTTCTTAGATCATTTCTGCATTAACTCACAGCATCTAGGAGAAACCCAACAGTGACAGACACTCTGGGATGCTGAAAAGTCAAGTGTCAGGGGAAATGTGAAACTAAAGGGATGGAAAACTTACTTGCAAATCCTATTTGCTAACTTTTTAATTTATTACAGGCCCCAAATAGTGTTACACTATATTCTAATGTCAAACCTGTCTTTCAACTTGTGGAGGGAAGCTGGAAAGAAATACATTTTCTTTGTACACGACCCCTATAGTCAAGGAGAGATGGTGGTTTCTAGCACAGATCACTGAGACACTCATCAGGGAAGTGGACCTAGGAGAACAGTATTTCTTTCTCTCTGCTGAGATCAAATGGAACTGCATGGCAAATTATAGTTTGAGATTACTGCTCACATTTATATCTTTCGGGTCTTTAGAGAAAGTTTGAGAACACATGGGTACTTTCCAATTCCCATAGGATGAAAAAAGAAATACAATCCAACCTGGGAAAGTATAGCTCCTTCAAGAGTCTGAAATAATTAACTGTATAGATGGAGAGACAAACGTGGTACAATTAGGAAGAGAGAGAAGGCTAGAAGTACAGTAAAAATGGAGAGGGTAAGAGAAATGATAATTAACAATTGCTCATGTTTCACATGAATATGTATTAACTGGCACTCAATAGAGGCCCCTGGCCTGAAACAGAAGCCTTAGATGGTATGAGTTAGGACAATATGAGGGTGAATCAGCTGGGAATGAAGGCTTAAGCACTCTGGGAACATTTATAATAATCACTCACCTATATAATCAGAGGAGAGAAGTCACACATTAAAAAGCAGAAATAAAAGTAGAAATTAAGAAATACTCTCAAAATCAAAATAAAACCCAAGGGAAGATGAACTATTTGATATTAAAATCTATTTAAAAGTCATAGTAACTAAAATGACTGCATTGACCTAAAAGTAGGTGGGCAGAAAAAAATAGAAAAATGAATTCAATCTTAAAATATGTACATACTCAGGGCCGGGCGCCGTGCCTGTAATCCCTGCACTTTCAGGGGCCGAGGTGGGCGCATCACAAGGACAGAAGATCGAGACTATCCTGGCTAACACGGTGAAACCCCGACTCTACTAAATATACAAAAATTCAACTGGGCATGGTGGCGGGCACCTGTAGTCCCAGCTACTCAGGAGGCTGAGGCAGGAGAATGGCGTGAACCCGGGAGGCGGAGGTTGCAGTGAGCCGAGATCGCGCCACAGCACTCCAGCCTGGGCAACAGAGCCAGACCACGTCTCAAAAAAAAAAAAAAAAAAAAAAAAAAAAAAAAAAAAAAAAAAAAAAAAAAGTACATACTCAATATAGACAAAGGAGGCATGTAAATCAGTGAAAAAGATATTTCATAAATGGACCTTAGATCCCTCCTGACAAAATGTTAAATACCTACTACTCTTATATATCCAAATAAGTTTTAGGGGAATTAACATGTTTTAATAAATTAGATCTTATAAGAACTAAAAGAGTACAGGAGCATATTTAGTCACTCTTAGGATTAAGGAATCAAAAAGAAAGAGACTCTGGAAAAGATTCTTAAAATATTTGGCATCATAAAAATGAACTGAAAACTTAATTGTTAAATACCAAAGTCAGACAAAAGCCTGTGAACAATTTATTGTGTGAATTAAGGGTTTAAAATAAAAGATACTTTAATTACAGTGGACAATACAAAAAAGAAAGGAATAAAATAATAAAGGGAAACACACAAAATTCAGTGAACCTAAAACACTTGAAAATCTCTAGCTATCAAAACAATGAAAATTTTTATAACAATGAGACACCCATTTTGACATAACAAATCACTAAAGATTAGAATCCATCACCCCCTCATCCGCAGTGCACAGGGTTTAATTCAATGCAATGGTCTCTTCAAACAATTGTCGATGATTCAAGCCCATAAAACTTTAAAAGGCCTGATTAACCCAACAATTCCACTTTGAAAATTTTATCCTGAGGGGAAAAATCACAGATGTGCAAAAAGAACTGAATGAAAGGATAGTCTCTACATAATAGACAAATGTTAGAAGGGGAAAAAAAGCCCTCTAAACTTCTAACAAAAGGGTATGGTTCTATAGGATAAGGCACATCAATACAATAGAATAACGTGCAGCTCTAAAACTCCTGTTATATGAGATGTAAAGGTGGGGGAAATGTTCCAGATATACTGTTGAGTGAAAAGTAATTACAGCACAGTGTGTGCAATAAGATCCCTGATTCAGAAAAAAAAAAAAATCATATGGAAAATATTTGTTATAGAAAGATGAAAGGAGAAATAGTGTTTTTCTTCTTCTTTGTGCTTTCTTGTGTTTTCTAAGCTTTTCTTCAGAGGGTCAGAAATAACTTTGTAATTAGTATTGACAAATGTGTTTGATGTTCACTGTGAAAGAGAATTTGGAAACAAGGCAAAGTTGATCAAACTCTCCCAGGGACTCAGTGGAGGTGGAGTTGGCAAGGGGGTTCTGGATGGCTGGACAGAGAATCAGCCCAGCAATAACTGACTGGCTACTTATTTGGTCATATGCTAGCCCACTTAGAGTTAGAACCACTGTGGGACTCCTCTGTAGTACAGTGTTGCCTGGGAACCATCCCTCCTAATTTTCAGCACCTGGCAGAGGTCATGTCAAATGATCTTGGAACCCTTGGTCCACTTGCTCCAGACCCTAGGATCACAGTGCTGTAAATGAGTCTCTGTGACTAAAAAAAAAAAGCAAACTGACATTCCAAGACAGAAAGCATTTCATAGCGAGCATGTACAATGATTTTTCCTTCCGAAACCATCAAAAGTAAAGACTCCATTAGAAGTGTTGTCACCCAATCCGATTCTCTCTCCCCTTTCTAAAAGCCGCAAGAAATGTTAAAAGGCAATACAACAGAAAGCTTTTAGTTTGAATCCGTATACACGTGGCTCCTCTGATGGGAAGTGAGTTCTACCTTTGAAGGTGCAGGCTTCACGCAGAGAAGAGCTCAATTGATGCTCTGCTTCCACCACTCCACGTAGTTCAACCATCTCTCTCTGCTTTCCCAGGAAGGAGAAAACACCAGGGTGTTAGGTAACGAGTAATTTGGGCTCATCTGCAGAATTATGCTAACGGGGTCCATCCCGAAACAGTGCTGGCACCTGGCACAGTGTCTGACATAAACATGGAACAGATACTCCATAAATATGCTTGAATTAACAGAGAATTCCATGAAATCCACACTTCCTGGAAGACAACTTGGATTATGCTCTTTCTTAAAGTCTCTTTCTATATATTTAACTGGCCAATAGGAGAATATCTTCAATTTTACTCATTTTTATCATTCTGAGATCATTCTGTGAGGTTTGGCTTTCTAGACATGAAACACTACTCAACTACTCATCACCACCAACTTTTCAGCTTCCAGTGGTATAAGTTCTTTGCTGGGTTCTGCATGTTCACGGGAAAGGCTTATTGCACTCACCCAGCCCATCCTTCCTAGCTGTACAAATGACAATGTGTCCGGAATTTATTCCTTCTGGTGGGTTCTTGGTCTCGCTGACTTCAAGAATGAAGCCTTCGACCTTCACAGTGAGTGTTACAGCTCTTAAAGATGGTGTGTCCGGAGTTTGTTCCTTCAGTTGTTGCTTCAGATGTTCAGATGTGTCCAGAGTTTCTTCCTTCCAGTGTGTTCGTGGTCTCGCTGACTTCAGGATTGAAACCCGAGACCTTGGCAGTGAGTGTTACAGCTCTTAAAGGTGGCGCGTCTGGAGCCGTTTGTTCCTCCCCGTGGGTTTGTGGTATTGCTGACTTCAGAAGTGAAGCCACAGACCTCCCTAGTAAGTGTTATAGCTCACAAAGGTAATGCAGACCCAGAGAGTGAACAGCAGCAAGGTTTATTGTGAAGAGCAAAAGAACAACGCATCCACAACGTGGAAAGAGACCCCAGCAGGTTGCCCCTGCTGGCTCTGGTGGCTTTTATTCCCTTATTTATCCCCGCCCACATCCTGCTGATTGGTCCATCTTACAGAGCGCTTATTGGTCCATTTTACAGAGTGCTGATTGGTGCGTTTTTACAGAGTGCTGATTGGTGCGTTTACAAACCTTTAGCTAGACACAGAGCACTCATTGATGCATTTACAATCCTCTAGCTAGAGAGAAAAGTTCTCCAAGTCCCCACTCAACCCAGGAAGTCCAGCTGGCTTCACCTCTCAACAAGATTAACAAGAGAGCAGGGTGAATTATTAGCTGATTTGAGATCAGGTTTCAAGTTTTCCTCCTGTCAGGCTAGTCTCTGTTAGAGCAACCTTTCACTCAGCCAGTCTTCTAACAGGTACTGCAGGCGGAAGAAGATAAAACTCACACTTCCATGTAAGGAACTATACATTGTGACTTCTTTCCATGTTGAGTTTCTTCCCTCCTGTCAGGTCACAGCCATACATCCCCAAATAATCAGTTTAGGTAATTAATGCAAGTCATCTAAAGAGGGGAAATAGATAGGACAGTATGGTGGTTTAACTGTGTGGGTGTGATTAGAGCAAATCAGCTGGTCTATGTTTTCAAAATAGACATTTCTGCCCCCTGCCACTCCCAGCATCACCCTCGGTGATTCTGATTCAGTCCGACTGGGATGGGTTCCATGAATCTGTGCTTTTCACTTTCTCCCCAGGTGACTGAGGAAGATGGCTTGAGAAATGTTTTATTTCACTATGAGCTCCAGAGATACTGGCAGTCTCTTATGTATTTATCCACAACATTTAGCCCCATGCTTATCATGGAGAAGTTGCTTCATAAATATTTGATGAATTCACGTTTACTAGGGATGTTTGTACCCTCTTTAAAAACCACAAAGACAGTCTACTCATTGGGAAGGAATTTGGGGTAAATATTTGAAATCAATGTGTAACTGCTTTACCACCACAACACAAAGGTCTGCTTTTCTCATTTGGGTCTCCTGGGATCCTGTCAGCTGTGCTCCCACACGCTGTACCTCAGGAAAAGACAGAAAAGACAAGGAGACCAAAGCTCAGCAAGTCCTCAGTTTCCCCAGATCACACATTCAAGATCTGTTTGAATCTATGACGTGGGCCTGCCACACTCGGTCTGAAGAAGGTCATAGCAAGAACAGCAGGCGAAGTAACAGCCACAGCCATGGAGTTCCAGATGGTTTTAGCACCACCTGTGAGCCATTTGCTCTTGGGTGAGTTACAAGTACTCTGAGTCTCAATTTTTTTCCTCCATAAAATGGGGAGCTGATTTCACTTTTTCTACTTTGAGGCACTCTTAAGACAGATGGATCACACAGAGAAGGGTAAATGTGACAACTGTGTGGAGCATTGTGTGTAAATTTGAAGATTTTTATATCTAAGTCATCACTGTGAATACTATTAGTCTGTTAGTACTTTGTTTTCAAATACTCATATTTTCAGTAATTTTCAGTATCATTTAGCTTGAAAACTAGACAAGTTTTGACAACATGCATTTGTGTGTACCTATTACAGTGCAGTCAATTTATTGAAATTGTTATTGTCCAGCCCCTAAACCCCCAAAAGAAAGTAGGGAGAGAAAAAGTAAATATCAGGTCTCCTCACAATTCACTGTCTAAAATTATCATGAATTGGGGTTAGTTCTGTCTCTTGAAACTCAGTCTTCTTAATGAACATCATCTCCTTCTCTTTATATCTCTATTATTATCGCACAAGCCTGTAAATAATTTATATATCTTAACTTTTAAAAACCTACTTTTGAGATACAAAATCCAAAACACATGATTATCTGTAGAATAATGCAGAGTACATCTTCACACCCTCCGTTTTACTGTATTTGTCATGTGTTTTCCCTGCCTTTGATCCCCAACTATTTAAGAAGTATATGAATACATCCTAATGAATATATTAATCTTAAACTAAGTGAGCTTAGTAACAATGCCACATGCCCTGTCTTAGAAACTATTTCCATTTCATTCCATTCATAATTTCACTGGTTCCATTTTCTTCTTCAGAGAATACTGGTTTTTGATTTGCCAATTTCTCCCACCTCCCCAATACCATTTCCCTTTAAAGTTAAATTCTCCATGTGTAGTCAGGTCTTGATCTGGTCAAAGATGGGAAGGGAGTCATGTTAGTCTGGATCATTGGGAGGAAGCTGGGGTAGACTAGGGAGAGCAATCAGTTCATGCTGAAATCTGACCCCCCAAGTCAGCCAGAGAGGAGACAAAGGAGGGTGTGTACCTTTGTCACCAGGCATGGGAGAGAACCAAAATTCATGGACAAATATGTCTCTCATCTTCCAGGAATGAGTCTGCCTTAGACTTAAAATAACTTTTAGACTTAGGATAACTGTGATGCTCTCAGTTATTTGCAAGGAGTAGTTGGTAGGTGGTGTGGTCTTGTTGCAAACCCATGATGGATTCCAAGTTGCATAACTGACCCTCGGTCAGTTATGACAGTTACAGTAGGAGGTCTGCAAAGAGCACTCTGATGGCTGCCACTGTCATCTTCCAGGAATTTGACATCTGAAGGTCACTTTTCAGGTACCACATTTAATTGTCCCCATGAAGATGGAAAAGGGACAAAAATGGGGAGAGACTATAGTGTCTGGAATGGGCTCAGGGAAATAACAGTGTTCAGGAATTTTTGGAAGTAGACTTTGTTTGCAAACCCAAACGTTTGTGGGATTTTTAAAAATAAGCTTTTACTGTGAAGCCATAAGAGCTGATATGATTCAATCTCAGGAGCAGCAAGACCTTCCAAGTTAAAACAGTAAATAATTTGATTGAGATAAAGATTAATAGCCAAAATCATGCAAGTCAGTCAGAAGCACCAGAGAGCATCAATCTCCAAAGACTAATAATGGTAAAAGACAACACTGTGATAATCAGTTTCATAGTGATGGATCATGGGAGAGTTTAATGTGTGAATTTCGGGAGGAGAATTTCAATCGGGTAGACTAGACTTGGGGAAAGTGCAAATCACATGGCTAAACCTTAAAGCAGGTCGTCTGCCTGGAGGACACAGGCGGGAATACCATTTTCCTGTCTTCGTACTAAATGCTGAAATAGCACACAAATTGGTGTCAGGAGGTTGAATGGAATCTGCTGCAGCAAAACGTGACTGGAGCAGAGAAACTGTGCTCACCACTCTAATTTAGAAGGCAGGAGAGCTGAGCTCACAGAATGTAATCGTGTCTTAATGTGCTCAAGGAGACTGAGAATCATTAGTCATTGTCAGAGGAGGCACACAAACTGATGTCGTTTATGGGACTGTCATATTTCAGAAAGTTGGGAGCCACTGTCCTCAGCGTTTGTCTCTACCTGCCCGTGCAGACATGAATCAAGTCCTCCTAACAGGTACTGGGTCCTCAGTGGGTAGCAAGCACTCTTCTGGGCCTGGGGAATAGAATGACAAACGAGCCATGGTCCTAGACCTCAGAGGACTTACAATTTAAAAAAGAGGGACTGGCAGAAGCATAAATCATAACAAAATGGAATTTGTCCTGGCAATGGGTGGGAACAATAGTCTATGTTTGAGAACAAGGACTTTAAAGACAAACTGGCCCACGTTCTAGCATCTGCTCTACTACATACTGGTTATGGAACCATGGTAAGTGTCTGAGCCTTGAATTCCCCATTTGCCAAATGGGGCAAGTCATAGGTAAGTTACTGGAAAGCTTAAATGAGATAAGATGAGTCTGTTCTTCACACAATGCCAGGTACATGGTAATGCTCTAGAAATTGTAGGAAATAATTTTGTCCCATAAATAAATAACTACAGTGATGTATTGCTTAATGACAGGAATACATTGAGAAGTACATCATCAGGTAACTTTGTTGTGCAAATATCATAGATTTACATACACAAAACTAGATGATATAGCCTACTACACACCTAGGCTATGTAGTATAGCCCACTGCTTCTAGGCCACAAACCTGTAGAGTATGTTAATTTAAATACTGTAGGTGATTGCAACACAATGGTAAGTGTCTGTGTATCTAAACATAAAAAAGGTACAGTAAAAATACGGCATGATAATCTTAGAGCGCCACCATTATATATGCAGTCCATTATAGACCAAAATGTCATTACGCTGTACATGACTATACCTTACATTGTTATTATCACACACAAAATTAAAATGAAGAGTATCAGGACAGATGAGTTGCTTCTGCAAAGGGAGATGGAACCAGGATGAGGATTAACATCAGGGGAAAACTTTATAAAGAAACAGATTTTTGAGATGGGTCTATATAGGAGAGTTTTCCAGATTTAGAAGGAGGAAAAGTTTTCACGGATGGAAGAAATCTTATGAGCCAAAGCAGAGTATGAAAATCCACAGCTGGTTTGAAAAATGGCAACAATTTCTGTGTGGCTAGGGTATTTCACAGTCCACGGGACAAGGCAGCAAAGGCTGTTTGGGATGAGACAGTGAAAAGTTTAAACACCATGCAAGAGGGTCCTGAAGAGCCAAATTTGTAGCTGGAAGAATATTTTTTTAAAATGAAAACATTGAAGATTTTGAAGCATCTTCAAAGGAAAGAATAAGCAAAATGTATACAAGAAAATGTAGTATCACATAATATGTAGATTTTGATATGTCCTTTGTCAAATCAGCTTCCTGCCAACAAAACTAAATTTCTCAAATAATTGAAACAAGTGGTTGGAATACGTGTATTGGACCCAAAGACCAAGTAGTAATGGATAATTCTGTCAACATCATCTATGTTTGTAATGATCAGTGATGACTTTACTAAGTGCCTGAGCACAATGATGACCACCATCCATTGACTGAAATCTCCTTATGTGCTAAGGGCTTTGTGATGCGTGAGTTGTGTTATGTATCCCCATTTTGCTGATGAGGAAACAGAGTTCTTGAGAGGTTACATTACCTGCCCAAGGTCACACGGGAAGTAGGGCACCTGGGATGTGTCTGAGCTCCAGAACTCATCAAGTAGCCCCTGTGTACCTCCTTATTTCACTCCTTCTCCTTTTCCAAGACAACCAGCAATGCAATCCATTCTCCATGGAGCAGTAGAGACTTTAGACTCCCACTGGTTTCCATTCTATTCACATTGAGCAAATTACATTATAAATTAATCCTGATAAAACATTCCACTCTTCCCTCCCCATAAGCTAAGGAGACTCACTGCAGTCCAGAGGCCCTGCAGAATGCACCTTCAGAGAAAAAATCCAGAGGCTTTGATTGCATTTGCTTTTTAATTAATCTAAAGTGTTAATTTTCAGCTGGAGGAAAGTTAATTTTTTCTTTTGTCAATCTAATGGCCACAGGCAATACTAGTACTATTGCAGCAAAAGTTTGGAATGACTGTCAAGCTCCCCGGTGCTACAATAAATGCAGTGGCAAATAAAACAGCTTCCCTGGAAGGGACATGAATTTAAATAATTTCCGCAGATGGTCTCTGCTTCTCTCAGTGAAAAGAGAAAAAGGCTAATTCCGACCTAATCAGGCCACACTAACATCTAAGCAAATCGTTTCTTTTGTTCCTTTCACATTTCTTTTCTGAAAATGAGAAGGGAAAAAGAAATATGACTTTCTTCCAACAGCAGAGAAGCACCACAAGTTTGGGGTTTGAGAAAGTTACGACATGTTCTTCCTCTCTGGGGAGCTATTCTAATCCCAGGCCTTCTCTCCTGTCTCCCATTATACGACCTTATAGGTTGGGACTCTTTATGACTAGAATAAAGACTGTTATTTGTAAAAGGAATGAAAGCTGCAGGCTACCTGGTTCTTCTAAAGGAAACGCAGAATATGTCACATTTGTATGTCAAATAATTTAAGGCAGTCAAAACAAAGATATTTGTTGTATGTAGCCAGGGTGCTCAAAACATACCGGGGTGATGAGCCGAGATGAGGATCTTATGACCACATCTCTTTGTTCTAAAAACCTGCATGAAGGTTTGAGACATCCCAGAGAGGGCCATTAGGCATTGGTCAAAAGCCAGGGCAGGAACCTGAATTGTAGAATTTAGAAAGACTGGCAAGGTAGCAGCAGCAACCAGAGGGACATGAAATCTGGCCTTGAGTCTAGACTTCATGAGTGCTGCACTGCCTGACATTGTCATTTATCCTTTACAAATACTTTCTTACAAAATGTCTTATTTTATCCTGCACCATAATTTCACATATCAACTCAAACTGATTGTTGGTGACTACCTGGAGCACCATGTTCCATAAAAGATTGTGGAACTCAGTGGAAAGGATTCTTTAATCTTAGTGATACCCAAGCAGGAACTTCATGACCTTAAGTGCCTAGAAAAACAGGGGCATATATATGAAGTATCCACTCCCCACACACCACAATTATTTCTTAGTTGGCCAGTGATAATAAGGCTTCAGTCATGAAGGGAATCTTAACTCCTAAAATATCACCTGTCCAATGGCCCTAACCCTCAACCATTTTGAATGACAGCTTCAATTATCCTTTAAAGAAATCCCGCAACCTCTATTTTCCTCCAAAACCATTGTTACTGAAGAAAGTTGTTCCTTGCAGTGAGCCTATCTCCTTCAACACCCTTTTCTTCCTGATGAAAGTAACTTGAAAGGCTGCAGCTTTGTCTCTGAGTCTCTAAATGAAGTACATGTTCAACTCTGTATATAAAACTGGGGGAAAGACTCACGCAGGCATCAAGGGGTTACACCTTTGTGCGTAGAAAAATCCTTTCCCAAAGCGGGTGAGAAACAGGCACAATGAATTCAGCCCATCTACTTTTAATGGCTTGCATTATTAAAACATTACTTATGCCTTTTTGCATGACAAAGAACATGAGTAATAATTTTGATAATAACTTTGTCTTTGATACACAAAGGAACTCAGTGTGAAAGTTTTTAAAATACTATCTGTGGGGCAAAACTGGAGATTAGCAACACGCTGGGAAATGAGCTATTCCATTGAGGGAGAAGACTGCAGTGCTGTTTTTCTTCTTTTAAATTTTAAAATTGGAAACCCAGCAGAAAGCTGGTAGAATGCTTAAACAGTCATGTCCATTAGAATATTTGGTCTATGCAACAACATGTGGAACTGCTGATCAGAAAAAGTGTATGTATATATATTTACGTATCATTTCTTCAAACCTGTCCCTACTATAGTAGGTTTTCTATCTATCAAATACATCATGAAGACATTCCTTGTTTACACAGCAATGGTTTGTGGTTCAATGCAATTAGTGGACAATTAACATTAAACTTTTATGATTAGCTTTAAGCACAGCTTCTCTTGAATTTTTTTAACCAAGTGACAACTGACATTCATTCATTCAATACATATTTATTGAGTATCTACTATGCACCTGATACTGGATGTAAGGGTACAGTGAATAAAACAGAGGGAGATTCCCACCCTAGTGTATTTACATTCCAGTGTGGGGAGGAAGATGCTGAAAAATAGACATAAAGAAGAATATGTTGTATGTTAGAAGATAAGTGCTATGGGAAAAGGTATATCAGACTAGAGTGTACAATTTAAAACAGGGTTGGCAGGGTAGACCTCCTTAGAAAGGGAACACTTAACTCAAGATGTGAAGGAAGGGACAAAATTCACCACACTGTCCAAGTGTTGGTGTCCAAGAAAGAAGGTGTCCAAATCACCACCAGTGCCAAGAACCTAATCAAGATAGGCAAAGTTGTGTATGGAGATTTAGCAGGGTCGGGAGATCGGGAGTTTTATTTTGGATCTTTTGGGTTCAAGATCTCAGATGAGAGATGACAAGTGTCTTGGATATACTAGTCTGGAGCTCAGGAAGGAGATTTGGGCTGGAATATAAATCTGTACACTCTTGCCATATAGATAGCATCTACTGCTGTGAAGCCATGTGAGGTTGCCGAGGAAATGAGTAAATCTACATATGTTCATTGCAGCACTATTCTCAGTAGTAAAGACATGGAATCAACCTAAATGCTCATCAATGATAGACTAGATAAAGAAAATAGTGGTACATATATGCCATGGAATACTATGCAGCCATAAAAAAGAACAAGATCATGTCCTTTGCAGTAACATGGATGGAACTGGAGACCATTATCCTTAGCAAACTAATGTGGGAACAAAAAACCAAATACTGTGTGTTCTCTTTTATAAGTGGGAACTAAGTAATGAATACACAGAGGGGAACAACACGTACTGTGGCCTTTTGAAGGATGGAGGGTGGAGGGTGGGAGGAGGGAGAGGATCAGGAAAAATAATGGGCACTAGGCTTAATACATCGGTGACAAAATAATCTACAACAAACCCCCATGACACAAGTTTACCTATATAACGAACCTACACATGTATCCCTGAACTTAAAATAAAAGCAAAATTAAAAAAAAAAAAAAGAAAAAGAAAACCAGGATCAAGGGCTGTGCCCTAGAGCTTTCTAACTCTTCCCATATTGGGGAAAAGAGGAAGAACAGCAAAGGAGATGGAGAGGGTAGGAAGAAAAGCAAGAGCACGGGCTTGGAAACTAATAGAAAATAATGTATTGGGGAGGAAGACGTCATCAGCTGAGTCAATGCTGCTGACTCAGAGTCAAGAAAGATGAAGGCAGAGCATCACGAATCTATGGAGGGCATGAGTCACCAACATCTTTATCCAGGCACGGTATTTGCCTCAGAGACTCACACATCCTTTCACTTTATTGTATGTCTCACTAATCTGAAAATAGTCCACAACCCCATCCCAGGCACGGTCACAACCTGGTAGCTCATGAGACGGGGCTGGTCTCAACACTTGTTTGTTGTTGGTGGTGGTGTTTTTGCTGGGTCATCACAGTATTTTAAAAATGTGAAGTAACACATTAAAGTTGTGAAATTCCCTGCTTAAAAATTACAGCTTTCCGTGTCCTCTAAGAAGCTTAAAGCTCTCACTGATCTGACCCATATTCCCACTGCACAGCAGCCACTGGCTGCAGCTGAGGGCTGTAGGTTTCCAGCTCACCAGGACCCGCAGCAGTTTGTACATGGGTGCAAATGAACTCCCATCCCGCCAGCCTCACCTATTTACCTGCCCTGTCTGGCTAGAGAAACATCCCACTTTGCAATCTCTCTTCTAAGAAGCTTTAAAAATAGAATCGGATCTCAAAGTTTCTGAAGGCACGATGTGAATCTGCATTTGGATCGAAGTACAATTTCTGGGTAGTTTTGTTTATGAATCTCAGTCTGAAAACCTTATATCTTATTGTGACAGATTTCCTGTGGACCAGCAGGAGACACTGATTTTAGGAGCTGTTTAAAAGTATTAAATGGCAAAAAGATTTTGTGTTTAAATGAGCATGAGAAATAGCAAGTTCAGTTTTCACCATTTCTTTCTTTTTCCTTTGTTATGGAACATCGCAGAGGTTGTAAATGTTAATTTGTCTTAGGACTCTTAAAGATTCATGTCCTGGCGGGGCATGGTGGCTCACGCCTGTAATCCCAGCACTTTGGGAGGATGAGGCAGGCAGATCATGAGGTCAGGAGTTGGAGACCATGCTGGCCAACATGGTGAAAACCCATCTCTACTAAAACATAAAAAAATTTTTAGCTGGGCGTGGTGGTGGGCGCCTGTAGTCCCAGCTACTTGGGAGGCTGAGGCAGGGAATCGCTTGAACCTGAGAGGCAGAGATCGCCATGAGCTGAGATCGCGCCACTGCACTCCAGCCTGGCAACAGAGCGAGACTCCATCTCAAAAAAAAAGAGTCATGTCCTATACCGTGTTTTCCAAACCTGCCTGGCCATGGAATATTTGTTTGGATGGATGGAATCTCCAGAGACATGAGAGATGCACAGGACACTCCTGGGGAATGGCTTATTTCCAGATGTTCACACTTTCAATAGCATTTAATGCACAGTTGTTCAACAAGTTGTAGAACAAATTACAAACTGGCGAGGCTGGACATGTCACCCAGCAAAGATAATAGGATTCCAGACTTCACTCCATCCCTAGATGACAGCTGATACAATGAGTCCTCAGTTCCTGCACAAAACCAGTGTCAGAAGGCATGCCATGTGAGCATCTCTCAGCTGCATGAGCGTCGATGTCCTCCCTGCAGCAGCACATCTACCTCCAGCAGCCTGTTGAACTGATATTCTCAACAGCCTTGGAAAGGGCCTGTTTCCAAAGCTCTGGGTTTACTGAACTAGTCACGTGCAGAGCACACGACCCTCCATTGCCTCCATCAATCTGCTCCCTGACTGACTTCTCCACCTTTGCTGATGTATCATCACTTGGTACCAAAACTGATCTTGCATTGAATTGGAAGACTGTCTCTGGCAGGAGAAGGCAGCGCCTAGCAGTATGTGTCTGGCATTCTGGCTTTAGTATGTGGCAGTTTTGCTCCATTTGTGGAAGCATGAGTTTAAATCAAACCCACTCTGAGGATGAAATGCCAGAGAAAGGCACTTGCCTGGCAGCTGTACCAAGCTGGCCCCCAAACATCTACATCTCTGCCTTTCTTGTTCTTGCCTCTTTTTAAAAAAGTTACTATTTACTCATAATTTTCATAATAACTTCATGAAGCAGATATTACAGATTTACAGATGAGAAACCCAAGGCTCAGAAAAGTTTTACTCATCTGATACAGAAAGGAACTCAGTGTAAACGTTTTTAAAATACTATCTTTGGGACAAAACTGGAGATTAGCAACACGCTGGGAAATGAGCTATTCCATTGAGGGAGAAGACTGCAGTGCTGTTTTTCTAGTAGTGAGTAGCAGGGCTCAGATTTTTAACACAGGTCTGACCTGATTCTAAACCACCCTTGCCGCTTAACCAGTAATCCTCAAACATGCTGGAAGAGGCTTAGCGCAATCCTGCAGGAGACTGATGAACTCATACTTGTCCATATTCTTTCAGGGGATTCTCAGACACATTCTCCACCTCGACATGGTGGACAGAGAAGAGCATGTACACTTAGCAAAAGATTTTCATGTGATTGTGTCCAAACTGTGGCCTGTGTCTTCTTTGTATTGTATTTGGGTTTTTTTCCTTGTGATTTTAAAAATTTGAGTTTTCTTGCATTGAAGATAAATTGTGTACATCAGTTCTAAATAATTAAAACAAGATATCATTTAAAAATTAAATTCAAAGGTGATACACAGCTTGCTCTTCATAAAATTTGTCCCTCATAAAAATGTCATTATCAACGTAGGCAGGCATAACAACCCCATTCCTGTGGGCCTGTGGGGTCTCATTTGGGGATGATGAAAATGTTTCAGAAATGGATAGAGATTATAGTCATACAACTTTGTGACTATATTAAATGCCACTGCTTGTATACTTTAAAATGGTAAATTTTATGTTATGTGACTTTCACCTAAAAAACAAAAACAAACTACCCGATATTCCTGGACCACAAAATTGAGTTCAAACACACTTTATCCTGAAGACCCAATTCTACTCTTAGTGAAGCCTCTGCAAGCTGCAGCCCTCCTGGGGCGCCACCAGGCTTTACTTGAAACTCAGGGACAACAGCAACACGCTAAGCCACCAGATGACCCATTACCATTGGAAATAGGGCTGCAGAGTCAGTTCATTTGGGGCAAAGGAGAAAGTGACAAAGTAAATGCACCATAATTACCTAGTTTTTAGAGCACTCAACAGCCTTACAAAGATCTGAAAGGGAGTCCTCCACAGCCTAGTCCCTTACGGTGAAATAGAAAAAGTTGTCCCAAATGTCTGCTGGCTCAACAGCTCCCACCTGAGCCAGGGTGATCAAACGCGTGTCCACCTGCTGACAAAGCCGAGTCTCATTGGTGTTGAGGAGTACCCAATGGGTGCTGTCATCACCACATCTTTTAAAATTTTAATTTTAATTTTGTGGGTAAATAATAGGTGTATATATTTATGGAGTCCAAGAGATGTTTTGATACAGGCTTGCAATGTGTAATAATCACATCATTGAAAATGAGGTATTTATCCCTTCAAGCATTTATCCTTTATGTTACAAACATTCAATTACATTCTTTTAGTTATTTAAAAATGTACAATTATTTTGACTATGGTCACCCTGTTGAGTCACCACATCTTTGTTCTTTTCCTCCTCCCCTTTCCTACCTCAGTTCACCAAGTGCTGCTCAGTAGACCAATACTCCTATCCCTCTCCCTGCCCCCCTCCACACTTATGAACACTTGTGTGGAGGCAAGCACGCCATCCCCTCGCATGGAAGCAACGCCTCTACTCCTGGGTCTTGCAGAGTGGAGAGCCGGCCCTGCCTCAGCCCAGTGCCGTGCATGGTCACCTGAGCCTTGAAGGTCCTCTGCTTGTGCCCAGCATCTCACAAAGTCCTCTCTCTCAAGTGATAAACAGTTCCAATGGTTTCCTGCCCTTGCGCTCCTCACCCCAGGGCATTGCTTCCATGAGTCTCATCTGAGCCCTGCTCAGGCAGCTAAAAACGTTTGTTACACAAACATGTTCTCACCACATGCAACACCGCACTTCCGAGTCACTGTCACGGGCACTTTTATTTGGTGTTCAGGAATGTGGGTGAAATGTGCATTGTCATCTGCTACCCCAGGTGACCAAAAGCACACATTTACACCCCGTTCTATCAGAATTCAAAATGCAATTTCAGGCTCTGTGATGGCTTTGTGCCATGCAGGGCTAATCAGCCATGTGGAATCAAGGCCACAATGCTGGCCTCGTCAGCGCTCTCCCCAGACTTGTTTATACTCCACAAAGATCAAAAAGCATATAGAGAATGAAGGTGAATACCATGAAATGGCCCTATACTTTAATTTCTTTCCTAAAGGTCAAGGCTTTATAATGAGGCTCACAAAGGAGCAATACAGCAGGCTAGAAACACACATTAAAAGAACCTCTCTGATATCAAAAGGAAAAAAATAGGTCATCGACCATTTTAATGGGATCATTTCAGTCCACTGGCCCCTGGTTCTAAAACCGTTTTGGAAATAGAAAAGTGACTGGGATCTTTTATATTCACTAATAATGTCCCAACATCAGTGAGGCTGAATTTAGTCTAAAATGACATACTTCTACAGAAGGAGGGAGAGGCCTGTGAGTGGAATGTGTCTTAGGAAGGGTTATCTCGAAAGAGAGCTTGAGACAAATTTTGCATGCAGGTGGTTTAGTTGGTAAAAGGACTCCCAGAGCAGGAGTGAGGGACTGGGGTCATGATACAGAGGAGGGGCAATGCAACACAAAGCCATGGCATCAGGTTGGCCCTCCTTGGGCACTGTGAACTGAGCTGCTTGATCCCCTAGGACCTTCTGAGGGGCCTTATGAAATGTGTCTTAGAAGTGTCCACCTAGGTGGGACTGTAAACTAGTTCAACCATTGTGGAAGACAGTGTGGTGATTCCTCAAAGATCTAGAACTAGAAATACCATTTGACCCAGCCATCCCATTACTGGGTATATACCCAAAGGATTATAAATCATACTACTCTAAAGACACATGCACACATATGTTTATTGCGGCACTATTCACAATAGCAAAGACTTGGAATCAACCCAAATGTCCATCAATGACAGACTGGATTAAGAAAATGTGGCACATATACACCACGGAATACTTTGCAGCCATAAAAAAGGATGAGTTCAGGTCCTTTGCAGGGACATGGATGAAGCTGGAAACCATCATTCTCAGCAAACTATCGCAAGGACTAAAACCAAACACTGCATGTTCTCACTCATAGGTGGGAATTGAGCAATGACAACACTTGGACACAGGAAGGGGAACATCACACACTGGGGCCTATCAAGGGGTGGAGAAGAGGGGAGGGATAGCATTAGGAGGTGTACCTAATGCAAATGANTTCAACCATTGTGGAAGACAGTGTGGTGATTCCTCAAAGATCTAGAACTAGAAATACCATTTGACCCAGCCATCCCATTACTGGGTATATACCCAAAGGATTATAAATCATACTACTCTAAAGACACATGCACACATATGTTTATTGCGGCACTATTCACAATAGCAAAGACTTGGAATCAACCCAAATGTCCATCAATGACAGACTGGATTAAGAAAATGTGGCACATATACACCACGGAATACTTTGCAGCCATAAAAAAGGATGAGTTCAGGTCCTTTGCAGGGACATGGATGAAGCTGGAAACCATCATTCTCAGCAAACTATCGCAAGGACTAAAAACCAAACACTGCATGTTCTCACTCATAGGTGGGAATTGAGCAATGACAACACTTGGACACAGGAAGGGGAACATCACACACTGGGGCCTATCAAGGGGTGGAGAAGAGGGGAGGGATAGCATTAGGAGGTGTACCTAATGCAAATGATGAGTTAATGGGTGCAGCACACCAACATGGCACATGTGTACATATGTAACAACCTGCATGTTGTGCACACGTACCCTAGAACTAGAACTTAAAGTATTAAAAAAAAAAAAAAAAGAAAGAAAGAAATGTCCACCTAGGAGGTTAGAAGAGAAAGCATTTATTCCCTGGCACCCCACTTCCCCTGCCGAAGGTTTCCCTAAAAAGCACTAATTCTTGAGCCTCCAGGTTGCACCTGCAAACTTGCTAAACAGCTCTGACAGTCACCCTGTGCCATGGCATTGGAAAAAGCACAGAACAAAGGCAGCAGGTGTGTGATGTGCAGCTGGGTAAGATGCTGTCTTGTTGTGCCTGTACTAAGCTGCTCGAAGGCCCCATGAACTGGTTGTTGCCCTCGTAGTATAATAAGTCAAGAGAACTCAAAGCCATGTCCACTACAGACTTCTGAGGCCCAAAGCCTTGCTTATCAGCACTGGAGGAATTCAGGTACACTTGTTAAAAAGATACCCAAAGTTTTGCACATGAAGCAAGACTCCCCTAATCCGACCTTCTGAAATAAGATTGCTCAAAATTGAGTGTACTCAATTCTCTGAGCACCTCTTAACCACATACTTCATTCTGATAAATTAACTGGTACTCCCTTACCACTTTACATGAACAAAAAGGAGATTCTCAGTTTCTAATACCCAGACTGGCTCCTGTCCCAAACATGTTGATATTATGGTTCAGAGAGTGATTTTGAATAGAAACAGCAAATATTCATAGTTCTGCCACCGTGGACATTTTAATTATTTCCTCTTTCTCAGAGTAGCCTCTGACCAACCCTTCTTTACCATCTTCACCATAATTTTACTCCCCCACCACACAAAGAAATGTCTATGATTCAAAAATCAGAAGTTCCTTTCCCATCTTGTTCATTGGCAGAACACAACTAGAGAAGAACATGCAAGCCAAAGGTGCCCTTTCCCAGGGTACACTATAAACGCCTGGGCAGCAGAGACCACTTGTTTATGAGTTTTTCATTTTCTTATTCCACTAAAAAAGAGTCTCATGGAGACTTACGAAAAATACTCATTGAATAAATCTGTGTATTTTTCAGTACGAGGAGAAAAGGATAATTCTCTAGAGATGTTGCTCAGAATAGTAAATTCTATAGTGGCTGCAGGTGTGTGATGGACTAAACTAAGAAGGTCTCCCTTTCTATTGTGTGGCTTTTCTAGGTTTCTTGAATGGATGGTGACTTTATTTCCTCCTTGCAACCTAAACCTGGTTTGCCCGGCATCTGGTTGTCAGCAGTTGGAAGGTTCCACCTTCAATACACGTGCTGCAGCCATTGCAATCATTCTCCTTGCTTTTTCATCTGGGGATTTAAATTGTTCCATGAGATGTACAGACACCCAATTTGGGTTAGGGGTTTGATTTAAATGTGCTGTCAGTTTTGATTTTTCACATTACCTGCTCATGCTAGCAGAGAGGGCTCACTAAACTAGCAATAAGTTTTCAATCCAAAGAGATCAAAATAAACTTGGGGTCATGTGAGCAGCGAGGGGCTTCTTCTGACCAACTTCAGCAAACTGAAGGAATGGAGCTGGCCAGCAAACATGATGAAGTGGATGGGGTTGGGGGAGAGCGGGATGCTTTCCTCTCCAGAATTCAGCCACAGGTTTCCACTCTCATTAACTTCTCACCTTTTAGAGAATAGATTTGTAAATCGTCTGCACAAAGATGCAACAGCTACTAATTAGGTGTCCTCCTTACTGATTGCCTGACCGCAAAGAAAACAAGTAAGAATTCAAAGAGAATCCTTGTAGCTCTCCTTTCAGAAAATGTCTGACACAGCAGTCTGAGGTTCTAACAGAGCCTTAAATACAAGAGGCACACAATATGTGCAGAGTAAAAAGCGATGACATTCACCCAACTGTCCGGAGTTCTTCAGCCAGTGCATGGCTTTCCCTTTCTGTGACAGAGGTTTGGTTATTGGTTTCCTACTCAAAGACACAAAACTGCCCACTGCTCCAGCTCAACAACTGTGGTGAACAAAACAACAGTATCCAGAAATAGCCTCACTGGAAACCATTTTTAACAGTGTCAAACAAGCAGTTTGACAGATTTTCTCTTTCAACTCTCCTATATTTGGGCTAGCCAGATGATAGCAGTCAGGATGGGCTGGGTTACGATGCAGTGACAATAAAACTCCACATTGCAGTGACTTACAACCACCCAGGTTTATTTCTCACTCACACTACATGCCCTGTGTTGAGGGCTCTGCTTACCTTAGTGACTCAGGGACCAAGGCTGATGACGGGCCCATCTCCACTGTGCCTCTGTGTTCCCCACAGCTGAGTAAAAAGTAGCACTTCAGTGTTGCTCTGGCTACTAAGTGCTTTTGTCTAGAAAAGACACGCACCACTTCCTCTCACATTTTATCATCCAAAGCCAGTCACTGACCACCCAACTGCAAGGCTGCAGGGAATTGTAACCTTCCACGTACTGGGAAGGGGATGGTGAAATGGAATACCTGGGCACATCCCCAGTGACTAGTACACAGCCCTGTTCTGGCTTCAGGAAAGGAGACTGACTTGTGGCTTTGTCTCTAACTCTGCCTGGTGCTCAAGAACAGACAGATGCACAGCTGAATTCTACAAATGTACAAAGAAGAGCTAATACCATTCCTACTGAAACTATTCCAAAAAATTGAGGAGCAGGGATTCCTCCCTAACTCATTCTATGAGGCCAGCACCATCCTGATACCAAAATATGGCAGAGGTACAACAAAAAAGAAAATTTCAGGCCAATAGCCTTGATGAACATTGATACAAAAATCCTTAACAAAATACTAGCAAACTGAATCCAGCAGCACATCAAAAAGCTTATTCACCACCATCAGGTAGGCTGCATCCCTGGGCAAGATTGGTACAACATACACAAATCAATAAATGTAATTCATCACATAAACAGAACTAAAGACAAAAACCACATCATCTCAATAGATGCAGAAAAGTCTTTCATTAAAATTCAATGCGGCTTCACGTTTAAAACTCCGAATAGCTAGGTATTGAAGGAATATACCTCAAAATAATAAGAGCCACTTATGAAAAACCCACAGCCAACAACATACTGAATGGGCAAAAGCTGAAAGCATTCCCCTTGAAAACTGGCACAAGACAAGGATGTCCTCTCTCACCACTCCTATTCAACAGAGTACTGGAAGTTCTGGCCAGGACAATCAGGCAAGATAAAGAAATAAAGGACATTCAAATAGGAAGAGAGGAAGTCAAACTATCCCTGTTTGCAGATGACATAATCCTGTATCTAGAAAACCACATCATCTCAGCCTAAAAGGTTCTTAACTTTATAAACAACTTCAGAAAAATCTCAGGATACAAAATCAATGTTCAAAAATCACTAGTATCCTTATACATCAACAATAGTCAAGTCAAGAGCCAAATCATGAATGAGCTCCCATTCACAGATGTTACAAAAAGAATAAAATGCCTAGGAATATAGCTAACTAGGAAAGTGAAAGATCTCTACAAACAGAACTACAAACCACTGCTCAAAGAAATCAGGGATGACACAAACAAATGGAAAAACATTCCATGCTCATGGATAGGAAGAATCAATATCATTAAAATGGTCATACTGCCCAAAGTAATTTATAGATTCAGTGGTATTCCCATTAAACTACCATTGACTTTCTTCACGGAATTAGCCAAACTATTTAAAAATTCATATGGAACCAAAAAAGAGCCTGAATAGCCAAGGAAATCCTAAGCAAAAAGCACAAAACTGGAGGCATCATGCTACCTGACTTCAAGCTCTACTACAGGGTTATAGTAACCAAAACAGTACAGTACCAGTACAAAAACAGCACATAAACCAATGGAACAAAGAATCCAAAAACAAGACTGCACACCTACAACTATCTGATCTTCGACAAACCTGAGAAAATCAATGGGGAAAGGACTCCCTACTCAATAAATGGTGCTGAGGTAACTGGCTAGCCATATGCAGAATATTGAAACTGGATGCGTTCCTTATACCAAAGAGAAAAATTAGCTCAAGATGGATTAAAGACTTAAATATAAAACCCAAAACTATAAAGACCCTGGAAGAGAACCTAGGCAATACCATTCAGGACATAGGCACAGGCAAAGATTTCATGATGATGACATCAAAAGCAATAGCAACAAAAGCAAAACTTGACAAATGGGATCTAATTAAACTAAAAAACTTCTGCACAGCAAAAGAAACCATCAACAGAGTAAACAGACAACCTACAGAATGGGAGAACATTTTTTCAAACTATGCATCTGACAAACATCTAATATCCAGTGTCTAAAAGAAAAATTTACAAGAGAAAAACAACCCCGTAAAAAAGTAGGCGAAGGACACAAACAGACACTTTTCAAAAGAAAACATACAAGTGGCCAACATTCATATGGAAAAAAAGCTTAACGTAACTGATCATTAGAGAAATACAAATCAAAACCACAATGAAATACCGTCTAACACCAGTCAGAATGGCTACTATTAAAAAGTCAAAAAAATAACAGATGCTGGCAAGGCTGTGGAGAAAAAGGAATGCTTATACACTGTTGGTGGAAGTGCACATTAGTTCAGCCATTGTGGAAGAAAGTGTGGCAATTCCTCAAAGATCTAAAGATAGAACTATCATTTGACCCAGCAATCCCATTACTGGGTACACACCCAAAGGAATATAGATCATTCTATTATAAGGACACATGCATGGGTATGTTCATTGCAGCACTATTCACAATAGTAAATCATGGACTCAACCTAAATGCCCATCAATGATAGACTGTATTAAAAAAATATGGTACATATACACCATAGAACACTATGCAGCCATAAAAAATGAGATCATATCATTTGCAGGGACATAGATGGAACTGGAGGCCATTATCCTTAGGAAACTAACAGAGGAACAGAAAACCAAACACTGCATGTTCTCACTTATAGTTGGGAGCTAAGTGATGAGAACACATAGACACATAGAGAGGAACAATGCGTGCTGGGGTCTTTTGGAGGGTGGAAGGTTGGAGGAGGGAGAGGATTAGGAAAAATAACTAATGGGTACTCAGCTTAATACTGGGGTGTTGAAATAATCTGTACAAAAAACCTCCACGACACACATTTACCTATGTAACAAACCTATACTTGTACCCCTGAACTTAAAATAAAAGTTTAAAAAACGGGAAGAACTTTCCACAGAAGAAAGCCCACATGTTATAGTCAAAATACAGTTTAAGGTATAACCCAACAAGTCAGTATTAAATGGTCACGCAGTTCTTAAACCTCTATTATAATTACCACCCCTTCAGTGAAAACGAGGCCTCATGCCCATACATATAGAAAAACAGCACTCTCAATTGGCCTAACCCTAATTGCCTTCAAGGTCTCACCCATACAGTAATACTCCCAACACAAAGTTTTATTGATACCTGAAAATCTGACAGCCAAATCTAGTGGGGTTTTGGATAAGTGATGTATCCCTGAGGAGAGTTGGAAGACTGGAAGTGCAGAAAGGCCCCCTTCAGGGACCTCTAAGTAGAGGCTGCCATCAATGGCCAGATGGCAAAGACCCAGCAAGACTGCCCACCTAACAAGCTACACCTGACCAAGGAGGTCCCAGTGAGAGAATACATCTCCTGTGGCCAAAGTGAAAGGTATAGCCTTTTCCAACTTTCTACAGAAGGGCTGCCAAGACACGAGCATAGAAGCCAGCGCACCCCATACTCTCCCTACACCTCCAGGGAAAGGAGCCACACGTCCTTGGTTGAAGGCAAGGTCAATGAGATTTGATGTTGTCCAGGGAACCTCAGGGTATGTATTGGGGATATGCCCTCTAAGGATATATACACACACAAACACACATATAATCATATATTAATATACATATACATATATTCACAGTGAAACTCAACATAATGGAGTCCTGGGATAGTATGTCTGCATTTCTCCCAAAGCAGAGATTGTCCAACTACAATCCACAGGACAAATCTGGCTGTTTTCGTATGGCCCATGAGCTAAGAGTAGATTTTACATTTTTAAATTCTAGAAAAAAATTGTGGAAGTTCGTTTTATCTCTTGTCATACAAAAATCTACAAAATATCCTCCATTTTGTTTCTTAGCCTGCAAAACCAAAAATTTCTATCTAGCTCTTTACCAGAAAAAAATTGCTGACACCTGTCTTGGAGTATTAGGAAAGGAGACTGCCTCCAGGTTCCCTCCTGGGAACACATTTATTAAGGAGATTCACTAAAGACCCCATGGATATGCTGTTATAGGAGGCCTTCCTCTGTTGGTCATGGAAATTTCATTGAGATTGACTATGACTGTCAGTAAAGAAGAAACCAGAACAAGGTGACAGAGGACCAGGAGAAAGACAGGGTACATTGGGAAAGCCCAGATTGGAATTCACAACCACAGTATACATTGAGTTCTTGTTTTTAACAGCCTTGTGATAAAGCCTCTGAGCCTTGGTTTGCTTGTCTACAAAATGGGGTAATGTTACTTGATCATCACAGTTGCCTGTGTTACTGTTTACATCAACCAGAACCATACAGCAGAACCCCTTGGAACACTGAATAGGGCTGGGCAAATGGAGCTTACTCCAGTTGGTGGTGACGGACCATCTCCACAGTTACAGAGACAGCACCATTGTCTCATCTACGTGGTATACTCAGCAAATATTCAACTAGAAATTTATCCACTCTATTTAAAGGTGAGGAAATCAGGTAATTAAGCAAGGTTTGACATGGATCTCCAACCACCATTTACCAAGATAGCTTGGCATCTGTGATGTTCACAATTTCAGGGTCAATTTTGTACCGGACCATATAGTAGTAGGGAGGTCATGGACCCTGAGGTGAATGGAGAGAAAGAGAGGTAGAGAGAGAACACACAAGCAGAGATCAATTAAGAACCCTGTTATACTGTGTTCTCACTCCTTCTACATCCATGCAACCCTCCATCCATGGAGTAAGCATCTTCTATATTCAATGCCCCCTCAGTGACAGAAAAGATAGATAAGGCTCCTGTGTTCAAGGACCTTACATTCTGCTGATGGGAAGGGACAGAGGGTAAACAAACTGACAAATAAGATAACTATAGATGGTGATATATGCTTCGATGGCAATAAAAATGGTTGAGAGAGTAACTGGGTGAGGTCAACTTCAGGATATTTGAGAATGACCTGAAAACATGGACAGGAGTCAGACCTGTGATCTGCTGCAGGAAAAGCATTCCAGGCAGAGGGAATGGCCATGTAAAGGCTAGAATGAGGTGAGGGGAGGGGAGAGAAGCCTGAAAAAAAGGCTGGAGACATTGAGGAAGTCAGATTATGCAGAGCTGTGACCCTTACACAAAGTTGGGCTTGATTTGGATTGATCACAAGAGATAAGGTTGCAGTTTTACAATTGAGCATCTGTGGTCCAATTCCTGATCTTGGAGGCTGGTTAAGTCAGCGAAGTCACCAAGAGGAACTGGGGGCCAGAGTTGCCAGGAGTCAGAGGGTCCTGCAAAACTACTGCTGGGGCAAGAGTAGGACTGGTCAAACTGGAGTCATTGAAACTGCATCCAAGCAGGATGGGTAAGTGTGGGACCAGAGTGGCAGATTGGAGTTGAGAGCTGAGAAGACACAGGAGGCAGGAGGTAAGGAAAGATGGCACAAGGTTAGGGGACCAAAACTTTTGCCACTGACCTGAGTCTCTTGGGACTGCCTCTTTTGATGCTGGTTCAATGTACCCTGGTCAAGTTGGGCACAAGGAAGCATTATGAGTCTAGAAATATGCAGGGCTCCACGACAGCAAATTGGAGACTAAGTCTTCCGTAGTCTCAAGAAGTTCAAAATCTGGTTAAAAACATGGAGTATAAGACACAACTAAAGGACGATACATATGCTGAGCTGTGTGTGACATGTGTGTTTCTGTACATGCTATTGGTGGTCAAAGGAGGGTAAGCTCCTTTAATATGAAGCATTTGGGGCAGAGGAAAAAAGAGCCAGAACTGAAGATGGACTCTTCAGTTGACAAATGGGCATTTCAAATGACAAAACTGAAATGGCAAGGAATGAGCAGAGAACAGTGAAGCCAAGAAATAGGGTGACAATTAAGAACATTCCAGATGAAGTCCTCTATTATTTCCTTTTCTGGTAATTAGAGCAAAATACGCCAAGAAATAGGGTGACAATTAAGAACATTCCAGATGAAGTCCTCTATTATTTCCTTTTCTGGTAATTAGAGCAAAATAAATTTTATAGTAACATTTTAAGTTAACAATAGACTTAATTCCCTCCACCTACCACCTGGCTCAGATCAATATCACCTCCGCCTTCTGAAAAGAGGGAGATCAGGAGAGACTCTTCAGAGATAAGGGAGGAAATTGGTTGTTCTGAAAACAGGGCCCTTTCTTCTTCGCAACTACTTTCAAAGGGGAAAGCAGCCTGATAATGAAAAGTATCATTATCATTATTATCGACTTCAAATATTGGGCTCTGTCATAACAAAAGCTTCACTCTCTGTAATCTTATTGTTGTTTGGTATCACAAAGATATTGAAATTCATTTACACCTCCAGCTCTGGATACAACGTGTGCCAGCTGCTGCTCTCCTTCTGTGGCCAGTTTTATCCTATTATGCTATTTATAGGGCCTTCTCGGTGAAGGTGGCAGGAATAGTGATGCCAAAGTTTCCTGCTTCCCTCCATCTGACAGCTGGCATGTTGTCTGACAACACAAAGGGAAAGAAGAAAGGTTGCATATCAAAATATTTTGAAGGCATCACTGTCAAACTTACAGACACACAACATGGATAATTACTCAAGTTTCACTGCAATGTCCAAAATGAAGTCTTTCTAACCTGTGGACAGTTTATGAGTTTCAAGAAAATATTTGGTTTTTGACTCCAAATGTATACTTTTTCTTATTGCACATTCACATACTTGTGTGCACACACAGAAAACTCAAAATAATTATTTTGCCAAACACATCAATTCTGAATATGAAGGATTTTTTTTTCTTTTTACTTCTGAAGTGTGTAACGAGTTGATCCAGGTAAATTTCCATCAAGTAAATCATACTCTCAACTAATTCTGATAAATAAAAACCCAAATCAGCCAAAAGCAACATGGAAAACTCTGGCTGGCTGAGATGCCACCTAACACTACTAATTCTCAGGAGCGCTAAGACGTAATGAGCACTCAAAGTTTGATTCGACTGAATCAAAATCTGTTCCTAATTAAGTAGGTTCTCTCCATCTTCCAGCCCTTGAATTCTAAGAGTTTCTCCATCCGTAAACATCTTGGAACTTCCCATTGGGTCTTTGTATTATTAAGACATCACACTCCACAGTAGTGTCACAACTGGGCTGCCTTGTGAACACTCCTTAAGGTAAAGGTCTTTTGTTAAGATGAATTCTCTCCCTATCTTATTACCTGTCAGAAATTCTGAGGTTGAGGTGATGAGAGGAGATGAGAGGTTACTGACAAGTGTCAGTAACAGAGTCTTCATTCATGCCCCTCAGCCTCCCAGTCACCTTGCTTTCCAGAACCTTCTCTCCCACCCCCAGTGGCCTGAGGACTAGAGGCCCAGCCAGGAATGGTTCTCACAGAGGTTGTTCCTGACCTTCAACTTGTGTGCCAGGGCTCCAGGGGTTGCACTGCACCAATTAGATGCTCTCTCAGGAAAGCAGCACTGGTAAGCTCCTAGAGTAATGATGAGAACTTTAGGGTAGAGTTGGGGCACAAAGAGGGGTGGCCTGTGCCCATGTCCTGAGGGCCTAAAGACCTAAGGAAAAGTGGTTCAGAGTGAGAAGAGATTAGACATGCAGAAAGAATCAGAGAAAGCAAGAGAGACAGACGTAGTGTCTTAGTTTGGGTGGCTATAACAAACTACCGTAACAGGGTGGTTTAACAACAAATATCTATTTCTCACAGTTCTGGAGGCTGGAAAGTCTGAGATTAGGATGCCAGTATGGACGGGTCCTGTGCTGTGCACAATGAGGGTCCTGTTGTGCACTGCAGATGGCAGACTTCTTGTGTCTTCAAATGGTAGAAAGAGTTCTCTGGGATCTCTCTTATAAGGACACAAATCCCATTCATAAAGCCTCCACCCACATGATTTAATTATCACCCAAAGGCTCCACTTCCTAATACCTTGGGGTTAGGATTTCAACATATATATTTTGGGGTGACAAATAGTCCATAATAGCTGAGGGTCAAGCCAGTCCCTGGAGCTGCTTTGGTGCTGGACCTTGCACAAGTCTGCTTGTGTAATATTTCCTGTATTCCTGGGCAATTTCTGTATCCTTCCAAAAGAAAGATGGCCTTTAAACTCCATCGACTCGAGCAGGTCTCTGTTCCTGGCAACCCAAAGAGCCCTTAAATGTAAGGTGGCAGACAGACTACTGGAATCGAAACCACTTGGTGCTGGTTACACAGACCGAATGCTGATTTCCATGCCAGACCTCCTGAATCAGAAGATGGGAAGGATGGAGACCTTCTTAAGAATGGAGACTTAAGAAGCATCACACACCCCACTAGAATCTGACATTTCCCTACAGAAACATCTTCCAAGGCATTTTATTACATACCTACGAAAATTGCTGAAAACACGAAGTACAAAAAATCAACCAAATCCCTACTCAGTTTTCAGAACATGTCATGTTCACATTATCTTCAAATCATTAAAAAACGACTGTAATCATTGTTAATGCACAAGCAGCAAATGCCTATGCTAATCATCCCTTATTATTGCAATGAGTTCTAATTGTTCTCCTTAAGTTAGGATGTGCCTATTAAAATGAGCATCATATGCACCAGACACCATGTGTCACATACAGCTTGATTTTCCCTTCTGTCCATGCAGTGTTGTGTGTCATAGAAAAGCTGCTGTGTAATAAGTGTGATGGTTTTAATGCTGATTAAGTGAGAAAGATGATACAATCTATCTCCAGAATCAGAGCTTCGTCTTTCAACAAATATTTGCCAAGTACTAACTCTGTGCCTGCGACTCCAGAACTGGAGTTCTCCTGGGCACAAGGAATACAGAAAACTAGAGTGCTAGGCCTTCACCTATAATTAATATTGTCAGGAAGAGTTATGAGCACCCAAACAGGCATATGCACAATGGAGAGACATGGAGAGGGCAGGGTCACTGCTACACAAGGGGAGGGAGAGAGAGGGTGATTTTCAAGACTCCATTTAAACTCAGTCTAGTGTAGCACTGCTATCAATGGGGTAAGTTGGTTAAGTCCGGAAGTGAGAATGAGAAAGCATGTTGGCTTACAGGTATACTATATGTCCTCTAATCCTACTTTTCTTTGTAATAGAATATACATAATATACTCCATTTGCCATTTCTTCTGTTTGAGTCCAGCATATAGCATCCTCTTGAGTTTTGACTAACCTCTTATTTCTCAGGTTGGTCAAAACTCAAGAAGATCTTACATGTTGGATTCAAAGACCCCCACAGAAGAAAAGAAGTCGGTTAATAAAACAATTTTTCCTAGAACTTCTGTACACTTAATTTCAATAAATATTTCAGTGTCTACTAAACTGTGCTAGTCATCAAAAATGTATACACTTTACCATGTAGAGTTTAGAGAAACACAGACATAGACAATAAAGGTATAATGAAGTATGGTATCGGTGTCTCATGTAAAATACAACGATAGCATGGAATTATTAAAAGAGGACCAATTAATTATGGCTCACAGATAGACGCAGATCTCTGAGGACAAAATATATGATCTTGGCCTCTACATGAATTAGGATTTGAACTCTTAAGGTATGAGAGAAAAAAAAATAACAATTCTATGGTAAACAATTCTAACAAGTAATATATACTGTATGAGTAAGCTTTTACTACATAACAAAACCACTGGAAAACAATAGTGTCAGAATAGCATTTATTATTTCCCATGATTCTGTGACTCAGTTCAATAGTTCTTCTGGTCTGAGTTAGCCTGAATGGGACGAGATGGCAAATACGGAACTCTCTCCCATACCCAGGGCCTTAGCTGGGATGGCTGAGACAGCCAGGGACTTTGCCCTTGTGGCCTCTTATTCTCCAGGAGGTTAGCACAAGCTTGTTCATATGAGGGCAGAAGGCTTCTCAGCAATAAGAGAAGGCAAGCCACAATAAACATATACTTTTCAAGCTTCACTTTACATCATGTTTCCTAATGCCTCATTAGCCAAAGTGAGTCACCAGGCCAAACCAGGTTCCAGGAGGGGAAAAGTAGATGCCGCCTCTTGATGGGAAGAAAAGGAAAGTCACACTGCAGAGGGTGTGTGCATACATGTATGAGAGGAATGATTTTTTTTTTGAGACGGAGTCTCGCTCTGTCGCCCAGGCTGGANAAAAAAAGGAAGGGAGAGAAGCAAACAACTAGCAATATAAAAGTGATTTGTTTTGTATTTGTATATTTAACTAATAAACTCTAAAATATTAGCTGAAAGAACAAAAGAAAATGTTTGCCTTTATATTATCTCACGTGTTCAACATAATTATGATAATTTAAAAAGATGTAAAGACCTTCATTTTAAAAACGTGTTGCTGAAAGTAAATAAATGAATAAAACTGAGGGGAAATGATCTTTCCCTCTAAAGCTTAAAAACTTAGTAAATAAATAGCATAATGTATGGAAACGACATCGGCTTTGGGTGAATCTAACTTGGTCTCAAATCAAGCTCTATCCTTTGGGCAAGTTACTTACATTCTCCAAGCCTCAGTTGTTTCAACTGTAGATTAGACTTGGTAATAACACCTTCCTCCCAGGATTGCTCAGAGGATAAGGTAAAGTCTGCAAAGTGCCTAGAGCTGTCTGGCAAACAGTAAAAAATGAAAGCATAATAAATAATACTTTTACATCTCACCAATGTTTCTTATTTTTTTAATTAAAACAGTTTTTTTTAATAGACAGGGTCTCTCTCTGTCATCCAGGCTAGAGTGTAGTGTCACAATCAGAGCTCACTGCAGCCATGAACACCTGGGCTCCTAGGCTCCTGGGCTCCTGGACTTAAACTGTCCTCCCACCTCAGCCTCCTGAGTAGCTGGAACTATAGTCGTGAGCCTTTATGTTAAGTTTCATCTACTAAATTGTAACAACTAAAACTTGAGGACTAAAATACATGGAAAAATTACTACTACATGAAAAATTGTTTTAAAGCCTATCATTTATCTCTTTATTAGTGAACTGGGCTATAAATGTTCTAAAGATATGCTCAGGCTGGGTGTGGTGGCTCACACTTGTAATCCTAACAGTTCAGGAGGCCAACACAGGGGGATCACTTGAGCCCCAAAATTTGAGACCAGCCTGGGCAACATAAGCAAGACACCATCTCTACAACAACAAAGATAATGATATGGTTAGGCTTTATGTCCCCACCCAAATCTCATCTTAAATTATAATCCCCATAATCTTCACATATCAAGGGAGAGACCAGGTGGAGGTAAGTGAATCATGGAGACAGTTTCCTGCATGCTGTTCTCGTGATAATGAGTGAGTTCTCATGAGACCTGATGGTTTTATAAGGGGCTCTTTCTTCCCCCTTTGCTGGGTACCTCTCCTTCCTGCCATCTTGTGAAGAAGGTGCCTTGCTTCCCCTTCCACCATGATTGTAAGTTTCCTGAGGCCTCCCTAGCTATGCTGTACTGTGAGTCAATTAAACCCCTTTCCTTTATAAATTATTCAGTTTCAGGCAGTTCCTTATAGCAGTATGGAAATGGACTAATACAGATATGCTCAAATGAATAAAAATAATGATGCAAACCAACAATTGTGTGGCCACTAAAATCTTTACTTAATTGGCATCACACTCTTTACTTCTTTTATTTTTTTTATTTTTTATTATTTTTTTTGAGGCGGAGTCTTGCTCTGTCGCCCGGACTGGAGTGCAGTGGCCGGATCTCAGCTCACTGCAAGCTCCGCCTCCCGGGTTCACGCCATTCTCCTGCCTCAGCCTCCCGAGTAGCTGGGACTACAGGCGCCCGCCACCTCGCCCGGCTAGTTTTTTTTTTTTGTATTTTTTTAGTAGAGACGGGGTTTCACCGTGTTCGCCAGGATGGTCTCGATCTCCTGACCTTGTGATCCGCACGTCTTGGCCTCCCAAAGTGCTGGGATTACAGGCTTGAGCCACCATGCCCGGCCAAGAGGAATGATTACAGCAATCCTTGGAAACCATCTACAGTGCATATTAAGTATATATGAAACCACATCTCAGGTTGATCCCATTATTTTTCCTTGGATAGGGGTAGGAGGGGAGAAATAATATAGAAAAATACCTGTCAGAGGAGCCTGACAGTCATCAACACTTCTATTGCCATCACCATCACAACCTCAAAAACCCAAATTAAAAAAAAAAAAAATCCATAAGGTTAACCTTAACGTCAAACTGCTTAAAACAGTATCATTTAAGTCACCCTTGGATATGAAAGTGGAAGAATGGTACGAGCAGCTGAGCTAGACGACCACCCATTTTAATGCTATTTGGTATAGTATAAAGAAATCCCAAACTGGAACAACTGGAGGCAACTGAGAACTGCGAGCAGGGTCCTCAATTGCCAGGTCACCAGCCAGAAGACGCTCCGCTGACACTGGTTGCTGAGTTAGAAAAGGGTTCCAGGACCATGAATTGACGCTGAACATCTGCTTATTCTGGATCCTCCGTGGCTGAGGTTGCACTTTGGTCAGAATGTTAGCAAACTGAGCCTTGTCACAAACTTTATCAGACACTGAAAGTCAATATCTGGAGTCCTCTCCCCACCCAGAAGGTGAATTGATATTGAATTGAATCCTCCTCGTGCTGTTACAAAATAAGCCCTTAAAAAACAATGAGCAAATGGAAAATAGAGTGTCTTTTATTGATTGTGATGTTTCCACTTAACTCGATTCCGGCAGGAGAGCTTCTAAGGTGGCACATGCGTAGGGAGCAAGGGCATTGCCACGGTCGATAATTCTGAGGAAATAGACAGCTTCGTCTGCCTAATGGATCTCTCCAATTTCCTCTATTGGGATCCAACTTGGGATTAGTCACTTGACAGATTTTTCAACAGTTCCTCAAAGCAATTTGGGAAGTGTCAGCTGAGCACCTGGGCAAACTTTCATGACTAAGGCATTTTTATTAAAGACACCTTCCATGTGGCACTGATACGTTCTCATGCCTTCCTTTTGGAACCAGTGGTAGCCTTTGATTTTCTGTATTACTTTATTTTTCTCAGTATGTGACTAGCAAAATACACACTCCTGCATACCACACACACACACTTGATAGGGGAAAAAAGTGTCCATGAGGCATTCTTATCAAAAGAATGTTTCAGTAATTCCTTAAATTCCCTCTTTCTACTCCCTCCCAAGTGTCAACATCATTTTAGATAAGTTTTTCATTTTAGTATCATTTTTGATTTATTGAAACATTGCAAAGATGGTACAGAAAATTCCTATATAGACCTCACGGAGTTGAGTCTCCTCTAATGTTACCACATTACTATGGTACATTTGTCAAAAGCAGGAAATCAGTATTTAGTAAACTCTGGACACGATTCGGATTTTACCTGTTTTTCCACTGATGTCCTCTTTCTGTCCCAAGACTCAATCCAGGGAACTTCATTGCATTTAGTCCTCATGTCTCCTTGGTTTCCTCTGGTCTGTGAGAGTTTCTCAGTTTTTGTTTGGAATGAACTTGACAAGTTTGAGGAGTACTGGTTAGGTATTTTGTAGATCATCCCATGATTCAGGTTTGTCTGCTGGTTTTCTTGTGATTAGCTTGGGGTTATGAGTTTTGGCAAGAATGCCACAAACGTGAATGTCTTTCTTGTTATATCATACTAAGTGGTATGTGCTATCAATAAAAGTTCTCACCAGCAATGCTAAGCTTCGTCACCTGGCCAAGGTAGTATTTGCCAGGTTTCTCCTCTGTAAACCTATGTTTGTTTTAAAGCAGCAAAGCCTCAAAATGCACTGTCATATTTAGGTAGTATTTCTAAATATTATGTTGCTCAAGTAGTGCTACTACTAGGTTAGTCTCCTTAATCGTAGGCTGAGAGAAGTTGAATGGGAAGTTAGAAAGTATTTGGGGGAGAAATGAGGAAAAAGGAGAAGTATATACATTGTTTTCAAATTTAGCTTTCATTCCAAATTCTATAGCAAAAAGTTTCTTTCAAATAAGATATTTATGTTGGCCAACTGGTTAGTGTCAGCCTTGTAGAATTTAGCCTCAGACCCCTTCGTTAGTTATAAACAAGTCAAGCTGATACTCACTTCTGAACTTTTTAGATATTTTACATTGAAATTAGCAATTGCCAACTTAAAGTCTACTTTGCATTTCAGAAGAACTGAGAATTTATGTCTGTGTAACTAATTCAACCATATCTCAGAAAAGGCAAACAAAAGAGCAGTTCAATTTATTGAACATCATATGAATTAGCACCTAGTATGTAAATAATGTTCCTTCATGGTGGTAAAATCTGTATGGTAGTAGAGTCCTGCTTCTCAAAGCATGGCGCCCTAATCAGCTGCATTGATGTCCCCTGGGAGAAATGCAGTCTCGGGTCCCACCCTGGAGCTCTGGAATAAGAATCTTTAACTAGATCTCCAGGTGATTCCACTGTACATTCCAGTTTGAAGCACACTGCTTTAGAGACTATTACCGATGAAACCTCTATGTGAAACACAAACATCGTGCTCATGAAAAATATATGTGTATGGACTCCAGTCCCTTGGTCCTCAAGCCAATGATAATGTATGTGTTTTAAAAACACAGTTTGCTAAA
>NW_016811584.1:4459242-4517053 GCF_001698545.2 Rhinopithecus bieti | reverse complement strand
AATTTTGCTTTCAAAGGCAAAATTGTTCTCTTGAACAAATCTGCTAATTGGTTACACCTTAAGGTAACCTATGCACCCAGATATATCCATTTAACACAATCTTTCTTTTAAAAAAAGATTGGAAAAATAAAGATCCATTTTAAAAAATGTAGATATACAGAAAGTAGAGCCTCACAGTTTGAATTTCATCTCATAACTGAGAGACAGGACAGGTTTCTGGTCCCCATGGTTTGTGACAAATTCTTTTTCCTCTGTGCCCTATTACTACTTGCACTCCTAGTGGGTCTTCCAGGCAACAAACTTTTGTTTTCAATCATTACATGAGGGTGAAATTTAAAACATGCTTTCAGGACACACATAGAGTGGTTAATTTGTGAATGGTTGTACGTTAGTTTTAAAAAACCACACACACACACTAAATCACATGATGGTGGTTCTTACAGATTTCCAAATGCCAAAGGGAAAATTCCATGTCTCCTTTGCTCCAAGTTTGGTGAAAAAAAGAAACATATCCAAGAAGTTATAGTTGAAAGCAGACTGGGTATGAGGAAGGACTTCCTACAATTTGGGGTAGTAGAATGAGTCATGGACAAAAACCCAACATCAAGGGCAACCCAACTGTCAGTCGCCAGAAATGCTAACATGCACAGATGTAAAATACGACTGAAGGGAGCAAAGGAGGAAAATTCTGGAGCGAGACAGAGTGAGATTCATGTCCAGCCCATCCCCCACCAGCTGTGTGACATTGGGGAAGGTACTCAGCCACTCTTAAGCCTGTTTATTTGTAAAATGGGATCATAATTGTACAAACTTTAGAGGGGTGGCATAAGGCTTTCATGACACAATGCACAATCCCCATCAAATATATGCTAAAAAACTTAGTTATTATCAGTATTATCACCATTATCGTCATATATATGAATGTATATCAAGTGCTTTGCACAATGCAGGCACATATAATTACTTAGCAAATAATGGGCTATTATTATTGTCATGATAGTAGCTTCCTTTTTAGAATTTCAAATTTCAGAAAATGATAGAAGAGATTGTAAAATTGGGTCAAAAACTAAAGTCCTTCCAGCCCATGTGGCCTCACTATACCCAGGTCCCCTCCCCATATGAGCCTCTGAATGGTGGCTTCTAATTCTTCTTTGGGCTTCCCTCTCTCGCTGAGGGGAATGTCCCCTAACACGACATGAAGGATAAGGTCAATTATGATTTGGAAGAAGAATCCAGTTCCTAGGCTGGGACACAATGTTTTTTCAAAGAGACATAACAAAGGTCACCCTAGAGACTTTTAACAGATGACTCTCCTGGGCACCAGGAAAGCCAAAATGGACCTCAACGTGAATAACCTGCCGGCATCCTGCATTTTGACAGCTACAATTCTTCCTTTTTCAATTTCAATTCTTATTGATTTTGAAGATTCTCATTTCAGAGATGTATGCCATCATTGTACTACAGTGTTTAGCAATTTATCTGTGCCTGCTTTTATATGCTAGATTGATTCTTTTCTACTGAAGCTGTAGGTGGGAGAGCGCCCAGGTTGCTATCTGGTGCCATCTCTGCTCACAAGTGATTAAACTGAGACATTTCACGCTCTCACCTGAGGAAAAAATGCTAAAGTAAGCCTAGTGCCAGGGGAGGTTCACATTTGGTAATGAAGCAGTGGAAGTTGGCAATGAACTCAATGAACTCCTTCTTAGAAGAAAGGCATAAATTAGGGAGAAGTGGAATCTGAGGGGGGCAAGGGTAACACAGACATTGCTCTGAATTTCCATTCAAAATGCCCAGATTTCCCTCTGGGAAGTCAATAGAGAACTGCATTAAATGATTAAATACTTACTTGGTTCTTGTTATGGGCAGAAATGGTGAGCATGTGAAAATAGCTAGAAAAGATTAGGAAGTGTGGAGAGGGCAAATGAAATAAAACTGGGTGAGAGTATGTTTCTTATTGGCTAGTTTTTCCAAAAAATAAATTTGAGAGTGAATAGTGAAATTTATTTAAGTTAATCTACTCACGGTGAATAACTGTAAGAAAAATGTTCCAAAATTTAGGGATTAAAGCATAACTCAAAACATTTGGCAATCAAAATCATTACTTATCTTTTCCCTTTAACCTAATTTCAATTATTTCATCTGTAGGGACTATGATCATTGTGTTTCCTTTTTGTTGGTGAAGGTGTTTCTTTATGTCAACACACTTTTCCTTACCCTTTCTTCTGTTCCCATTGTAAGTGCTTCCCAAATTCCATGTAACATAAAAGGACTGTCAGTCATGGGGCTTTCTCCCACCCCCACTTAAATGGATCCTCTTGGCCAAATACTGCATGGGACTTACTTATGCTAAAAAAAATTGTTTTCAGTAGACAAAGAAAACGTGGTATGTAGAAACCATGGAATACTACTCAGCCATGAAACAGAATGAAATAATGGCCTTTGCAGAAACGTGGAAGGAGTTGAAGGCTATTATTCAAAGTGAAATAACTCAGGAATGGAATACCAAACATCGTATGCTCTCACATAAATGGAAACCAAGATATAAGGATGCAAAGGCATAAGAATAATATAATGGACTTTGGGAACTTGTGGGGAAGATTGGCAGGGGGGTGAGGGATACAAGACTATATATTGATACAGTGTATGCTGCTCGGATGATAGGTACACCAAATCTCAGAAATCACCACTAAAGAACGTATTCATGTAACCAAAATGCCACCTGTTCCCCAAAAGCTACTGAAATAAAATAAAAATTAAAAGTTAGTAATCATGATTATGACATGGATATTCAACCCTGTATCATTTCATACTCACTAGAAAGACTTTCCAGGACCATCATATGTATATAGATATAAATAGAGAGAGAGAGAGAGAGAGAGAGAGAGAGAGATGTGTGTGTATATACATGTATGTATATATATATGAGTTTATTAAAAATTCCAATATAACTGGGTTGTCTGGGATCTACTTAAACTAAAATATTACTTGTTTATCTGAAGTTCAGATTTAACTGGGAATCCTGTATTTTATCTGTCAGTCATACGTTGTGCCCACCTGTTCACTTGCCAGTGCCCTTATTTATGTCCCATAAAATGTGTGGCTGGTCTCTCATTCCATAAGACAGCAATTATCAAGTGCCACCATCCTGTCAACCTGTGGGAGTTTGGGATAAACTACGTTATTCCCAGCTGGTTTTTTTAGTAGTATAGCCCTTACCTGGCCTTATCTTTGCTACAGCTGAGGAGCCCCAACCCATGTGAGAGCACCACCTTTGAGACTTGTTGTCAAGAGAAAAGACAACTACTGACTTAGGAAAGGTGCAGTCTATTGTTGTGTATTGACAGAAAAAGGCTAAGACAGTCTACCCTAGGATACTTCCACTGTGCTGTGAGGAGAGAGTGCTTTCGTCCCAAGAAAGGGTTGCCTCCCACAACCAAAATGGCTAAGGAAAGACTGTGGAACTGAGCAGGATGGAGTCAACGAGGCAGGTTACTCGAAGTGAGGATTCACCTTTGCTCCTTCACTGTTCCTGGGTGACCACTTTACTCAAATGTGACCAGTCCATTTCATGTGTTGTTTGGTTTTGGCGGGCGTATATAAATTTGCATGTGACTACATGCCCATGCATATGTGTTTGGGGCAGTGAGTGTCCTAAAAATCCCAGCCTCCTCCCTACAATCACTTAAGGGCCTGGAAATCATACTATGATGTCAAACTTTCCTTCCTCTTCTCTCAGCTTCTTTCATTCCAAAGCATTTATGATTATAATCCACACACACAGTTCAAGAGGACATGCTGAGGCCACCTTCCCCCACTCTTGAGGTTGGAGGAACTCACTCGAAGGTATGCATTTTCCTGATCTGCTGCATCAGCCATGTAGCCCCTACAAGGACCACGGCATTTAGATTCACTGCGTAGGAGTTTCTAACAACATATGTGGAGTTGCCAATGGGCTGAAATTTGAAAAGTTTTCCAGGTATTGTTTATTCAGCACTGAGCTACATGAAGCATAAATGACCCATTTACAAATAAATCTGTCGGATCTTGCTGTCTGTATCCAGTTAGGAAGGCAGAGTGGACTTTTTTCCAAGATGTATTACAAGTGCATTGTAATGGGGAGGGAGAGTGTTACAGGAGAAAGGGAACAGATTTAGAAATGTTGGTCCAAACAAAAGATGCGTAAGAAACGTGTCTTGAGCTTGGTAAAATGAGATGGTCCTGAAATGTGGAATTATAGACCTTGAAGGAACCTCAAAAATATATCTACCCAGGTTAACTGGAAAGGGGGAAGGGTGCCTCTTCCGTGCCTGGAGAATTTTACTCTTTCATGAGCTCTTGATTGCCATCCAAACAAATGGCAACACACAATACTTCAAACACTGGATGGTTGTGTTTTCCTATCTTTTGTTTCTTCTGATTTAAAATGAACTTTGAAATATAATTATTACCCCCTTTTTTAGATGAGAAGACATTTAAAAAAAGGACAAAATTTCCATTGCCACAGAACTAATAAATGTTACAAACTCCAGGTTTTCTTGCTTGAAACCTCTTGGAGTCACCAGCTGTGCCCCAGCCAGGCACTATTCAAGACACTAGGTGAATAAGATAGACATCCTTCTGCTTCAAAGTGCTAAGCATGATACCTCTCCACAGACATTAAACACATTTAATTCAGTATTGTGAAATATACAAACTACTTCACATACCTTAAAAAAAGTAGGCACAGACAACATTAAAATTCATTCAAAGTATGTAATACACACTAAATCTTGAGTTCTGAGGACAATTTGAGAAGACAAACAGAAAAAATAAGAAAAAAGGTGGTAAGAGGCACATGGAGAGAGCTAGTGAGAGAAAATCCAGAAGGCATGGAGTAGGAAACAGAACTCAAAGAGACACAATATTTAACAACCAGACATACTCATGAGATGAGGGCAACACACCCATTTTCTTGCCTTCATAGTTTTCACCATCTAGTTCAAATAGCTTGTTGTAGACATGCTGAGTTTCATCTTCAAGGTGCTCATGTTATATAGGACAATCTCATCCGGACATCTAAATCTCTCCCACGAGCTCCTTTAACTCACATTATTTCTTTCTCATAATGTGTTTTTTTCTACTATTAATGAGCAAATCAGTCCTCCTAAAGCAGTAAACTTTCTGAGGCTGAAATCGTTTCTGATTCCTGGTGGCATCTTCTAATATACCTACCAGTTTCCAGCGTCTAGTAGGCTCTCAATAAATCTTCACTAAAATGAGATTAAATTGAGGTTTCCCATTCCTAATTTACTATAGGACTTTTAAGATATCTACCATGTCGAAAACCGTGTCCTGTTTTAATAAGCTGAATATACACACTGAGTTTTCATCAAGAGAAGGCACTCTAATAGATTCTGAGTGAGAGGCTGAAATGGAGAACACAGGAAGTGTCCTCTAGGGATTTACATTCTATGTCCCTTTCCAGGGTGTGTTTTCAATTTTATTTTAAAACTAACTGAAACAGTCCTGTTTGGGTTAACCAGGGACGAACTTGGTCATTGAACCGTCTGAACTGCCTCCATCTTCTCACCTCCTGGTGAGCATCACTGAAGTTGGGGTGGGGGGTCAGCCAGGTCCACAGGTTTCACCTGGATTCCATCCAGCCACATGCTGATGGGGGAAACTACATGCCAAATAAATGGACAATGGCAGCAGGCATACCACACAGAAATATACCAGAGATGAACACAAAATCAGCACTGTTCCATGATGTGTCTGATCTTTTTTCTTAAAGAGAAATATAATTTACTAGAGGAAAACAATGACGAATATTCCCTACCTTGCATGGTACTCGCCAAATGAGGATCTCAGCCATTAATTCAGGGTGTCCTCTAGGATACCTAGGACATTGTTGATGTCCAAATAAGATTCTCCTCAAGTGAGAACACATGGGAAATGAAGATGAAATACAGCAATACATTTATGGCTCTTATCTGTTCCTTGCAGAATTCTGATTTGTGAGAAAACAGGGCTATTCCATAGGCATCAAGATATATATGTTGTAATTGTCGTATAAAAAAACAAATATCTTGGTTGTCCCGAAAAAAGCCAGGATCTCTAAGACTTTGCAATTCAAAGAGAGTTTAATAGGCCAGGTGTGTTGGCTCACACCTGTTAAGCTTAGCATTTTGGGAGGCCAAGGTGAGTGTATCACTTAAGCCCAGGAGTTTGAGACCAGCCTGGGCAACAAAGTGAGACTCCATCTCTACGAAAAATACAAAAATTAGTTGGGGATGGTGGTGCATGCCTATAGTCCCAGACACTTTGGAGGCTGAGTTGGGAAGATGGCTTGAGCCAGGGAGGTCGAGGCTGCAGTGAGCCGTGATCATGCTGCTGCACTCCAGCCTGGGTGACAGAGCAAGACCTTGTCTCAAAAAAAAAAAAAAAGAGAGAGAGAGAAAAGAGGCCCTAATGAATAAACAAACGGTGGTACATCTACTCAATGGAATACCATTCAGCAATAGGAAGAAATGAGCTATCAAACCATGAAAAGACATGGAGGAAGCTTAAATGCATATTGCTAAGTGAAAGGTGTCACTCTGAAAAGATCAGTGGTTGCTAAGGATTCTGGGAGAGGGAGAGAGGGAAGAATTAATAGGTGGAGTATAAGACTTTTAGGGCAGTAAAACTACTCTGTACCATATTCTAATAGTGGATACATGTTGTTATACTCAAAACACATAGAATTTACAAGGCAAAGAGTGAGCCCTAAACCACAGACTTGAATAAACGTTTGTCAATATTGACTCATCAATTATAACAAATGTTCCGCACTAATGCAAGTTGTTAATAATAGGGGAATGGAGGATAGGCTGAGGGGTCTGTGACAGACTGTGTTGGAACTCTGTACTTTTTGCTCAACTTTTCTGTAAATGATCAACACTGATTAGAAAAAAAAACCAGCTTATTAATTTTTTAAAGCAGCCCTATAAGGAAAACATAATTTACTAGAATGAAATCTTAACAAATAAAATGATTGTAATATGATTACAAACCTATTTTTGGGAAGTGAGGAAGACATAATGGAGGCGCTTGGTCTGTGGTATGCTTCCGGCTATATTATTCACCATACGTGGTGTGAATTTTGAGAGGTAGTAAGGCTCACAGCCACAAAAAGACAAAACAAAGGAATAGACTATATAAGCAAGCAGCCCCAAACATCTTAAGGCAACCAGAGAGAGCAGAGATGGTGAAGCAATGACAGAAGGGAGAACACAAGAACAAGCTAAAAGGTCATGATAAAAATGGAGGAATCACAGATAAGAGAGAAACATACATGAAATGTGGGGAAATGTAAAGAACTCTGAGAAATGTTTTTTAACCACAGTACTTGCTTTATACTTTCAACACAAGGCCACTGCAGCTGTATGGTATTGTGCAGTCAAAGGGCAGTATTTGAAGTTTTCATTGTCTTTCAAGAGTGAAGGGTAGGGAACTATAACAGGCTGTAACAACTTTTCAAAACTTTCTAGTGCTTCTTCACCCCTAGTGATTTGCTCTCATCCATTTTCTCCAGTTGCCTTCATTAGGAAGATTTTTCACATTCAAATGGTTTCCGGACACACTCAACTTTTGATTAGAAGGGCAATAAGATGAACTAAAACAATTCTGGCTTGCTTTCTTCTTCAATGTTATTTCTACCCTGTGCAAAGAAGCCAGGTGAGGGACAGGGAGGAGGTGATTAAGTGGAGTTAGGTCCTCTCCTGTCACCTACTACATGAGCTCAGGCAACCACAAAGTCTTCCTAAAAATGTATTTTTTAAAAAAGGAATGAATGGGCCAAGCATGGTGGCTCACCCCTGTAATCCCAGCACTTTGGGAGGCTGAGGCAGGTAGATCACCTGAGGTCAAAAGTTCAAGACAAGCCTGACCAACAAGGTGAAACGCTGTCTCTACTAAAAATGCGAAAATTAGCCAGGTGTGGTGGCAGGCACCTGTAATCCCAGCTATTCGGGAGGCTGAGACAGGAGAGCTGCTTGAATCTGGGAGGCGGAGGCTGCAATGAGCCAAGATTGTACCACTCTGCACTCTAGCCTGGGCAACGAAGCGAGACTCCGTCTCAAAAAAAAAAAAAAAAAAAAAAAAAAAAAAAGGAATGAAGATGCCATCTCTCTCTCGAAGGTATAAATTAGATGAAATATGTGTTAGGGTGTTGGCAAAAGTTTAGATACCTAAACAGATGGTCCCTGACTTAAGATGGTTAGGATTTTTCAAATTTACGATAGTACCAAAGTTCTGCATTCAGTACGCTCCTTACACACTTTTGAAGTATGGTCTTTTTTTCTTTTTCTTTTTTGAGATGGAGTCTTGCCCTGCTCCCAGGCTGGAGTGCAGTGGCGCGATCTCGGCTCACTGCAAGGTGCACCTGCTGGGTTCAGGCCATTCTCCTGCCTCAGCCTCCGGGGTAGCTGGGACTACAGGCGCCCGCCACCACGCCCAGCTAACTTTTTTGTATTTTTAGTAGAGATGGGGTTTCACTGTCTTAGCCAGGAAGGTCTCCATCTCCTGACCTCGTGATCCGCCCACCTCGGCCTCCCAAAGCGCTGGGATTACAGGCTTGAGCCACCACGCCCGGCCTCGAATTATGGTATTTTCAGCTTACAATTGGTTTATTGGACTTAACTCCCAAAATGAGGAATGCTTGTATTTCATCTTTGAGGATGTGAGTCATTGTTTCCTCCCCCAGTGAATGAAGAAAGAGCTAGGCACCCCAGCTTGGGAAGGAATGGAGTGAAAGTGAGGGAAACCTTTAGAGAGACTTTCCTGTAACACTTTACACAGCTCATATACCTTAAACTCTTCCTGGGGGAGAACACACACACACACAAATCGCCTGCTGGAGAGATGGAAGCCTGTGAGGAAGGAAGAGTTGCTATTGGAGACATTTGGACACTCAGCAGTCTCCTTGTAATTGGGGTTGCTACCCACTTTGTGGGTCATGCAATCAATTCACTGGGTCATAGTCAACATAGTGGCTTTCTGTTTTGTTTGAGGGGTTTAAATTTGGTATTTACCCCTATGTTCACTTGAAACATTACTAAGATAATTAACATTAACTTTTAAATTGTATCTTGTCATAAGGCTATTATTTTTTAAACTATGTGTCCTGTTTTTTTGTTTGTTTGTTTGTTTGTTTAAGTCTGAAGAATAGTGCTCTGAATGGTAAGTGAGGTATCTGAAGTCACCAGAAATAGATGAGGAGGGTTAATTTGGTTCCCTCACTCCTTGCTGTCCTTGACACCTGCAACCCACCCCAGCTTGAAGGCAGCAGCCCACTCCACCCCTGTACCTCCTGGTGGGGGTCAATTTATCTGTCAAGGTGCTGGGAGAGTTAATATTGAGTGTCAACTTGATTGGATTGAAGGGTGCAAAGTACTGTTTCTGGGTGTGCCTGTGAGGGTGTTGCCAAAGGTGATTAACATTTGAGTCAGTGGACTGGGAGAGGCAGACCCACCCTCAGTCTGGGTGGGCACCATCTAATCAGCTGCCAGCACAAAAGCAGGAATGGAAAGAGCAGACTTGCTGAGTCTTTGGGCCTCCATCTTTCTCCTGTGCTGGATGCTTCCTGCCCTTGAACATCAGCCTCCAAGTTCTTCGGCTTTTGGATTCTTGGAATTACAGCAGTGGTTTGCCAACAGTTCTCAGGCCTTTGGCCACAGATGAAGGCTGCACTATTGGCTTCCTCACTTTTGAGGTTTTGGGAGTGAGACGGGCTTCCTGACTCCTCAGTTTGCCGATGGCCTATTGTGGGACCTCACTTTGTGATTGTGTGAGTCAATTCTCTTAATAAACTCTCCTTCATATATTAATCTATACTATTAGTTCTGTCCCTTTAGAGAACCCTAATACAGGTGCTCTGCAGGGAAAGTGGTTCTTATGTTGCCTTATTCTTTATTTCTTTCTTAGGGGACTGTCCCCCCAACCCAAGAATGAAAATAAAGGAAAAAAATTGAGTTCCTTCAAGGTTAATTCCAGACACCTAGCTAGCCCTGAGAAGTAAATGAGCAATTTGATAAGCAAGGTCATAGTAGCTTGAGACAACAGTCAAGGGAGTTGGAGTCAGATGTTTTGCTCCCCATGGATGCTAAAGACAACATCTTAATATATGTCACCGAGTTGATTTTCAGAAGCCTGGACCCCCACCAAGTGGATCTGCTGGCAGGACATGTAGACCTCAGATAAGGGGGAACTGGGGACTAAACTCTGACCTCTACTCTTTGTTCTAAATTTCCTCCTGAGGGGCTTGGGGCCTGGAGGAGTCACACCCACAAATCAGAATTCTTCTCTTCTGATTCAAAGTTTTAGACAAAGCTTTGCCTCCTTAACCATTCGCAGATCAGAAAACCTTTGAATCCACCTCTGCCTGCCTCCCACTTCAAGATGTCTCACCTTTTTAGTCAAACCAACATATAGCCTCTATGTATTGATTTTTGACTTTGCCTGTAATCGCTGCCTCCCCATCTATACAACCCTTACCTGTGAGCCATTGGGAAATTAAAGTCTTAAGAATGAGCTGCCCAATTCTCCTTACTTGGCACCCTGTGATAAGTCCCTCACTTTCTCTTGTAACAGCCTAATGGGTTCTTCTTGCCCACTGCCCAGAGAAGTCAATGCACTGAGAACAGCAGGTTTTGTGGCAAAGAGAGTTTAATACTTGCAGGGCCAGACAAGCAGAAGGATGGGAGATAATTCTCAAATCTGCCTCCTCAAGAGCTCGAAGACTAGGGTTTTTAAGAATAATTTGGTGGGAAGGGGGATAGGGAATGAGTTCTACTGATTGGCTGGGGATGAACTCATAGGAGCATATGAACTGTCTTTGCACACTGAGTCGGTTTCTGGATAGGTGTCAAAGATCCAATTGAGTCAAGTGTCTGGGTTGAGTCAGCAGGTTGTCAGAATGCAAAATTCTGAAAAATATCTCAAAGATAAATCTTAGGTTTTGACAATAGTGATGTTATCTGAAGGAGCAATTGGGGAGGTTACAACTCTTGTGACCTCCAGCTGCGTGACTCTTGAGCAGTAAGTGATTACAGAAAGGCAAGCTAGGGAACAATGGCTAGTTATTGCTTAACTATGCCTACATCTTAGCAGATTTCAGGCCCTTCCCACAATCCTAAACTTGCGGCCTTTCGTTAGTCTTAAAAAGGTGATTTCAGTCCTCAAACAAAGAGGGGTTACTTTTGGGAAAGGACTATTATCATCCTTGTTTTAAAATTAACAAAGGCAGTTAGCTTGTGAGGTTAGAAGCAGTATAGGGTCAGTTAGGTGAGATTTCTCTCACTGTTACGATTTTCACAAAAGTGGTTTCACTCTCACTGCAATCTTGATGTCAGTGTTTGGCTTTGCTGCACCAGGTGAGTGGGCCCCAGTTCAGTTTAATAACAGGATCAAAAGATAAAGACGCCGGATGAGTTGGTCTGCCCTGTGCTGAGACACCCATGGGGAGCCATGGGCGGCCTCTGAGGAGAAAAGTCTCCTTATTGTCTTCATGTCTTTATGCCTGAGAGCATAACCGTTCAGTGGCATTCCACAGGTTGCTCAGGAAGATAACACTCCCTTGAAGCAGTGGAGTATAATCAAACATCTTGGCTCCTCCTGAAATCGGCTCCCACCCATTTCAGTCTCGATAAGGTAAAGATCTTAAGTAGTTTAGACACACACCTTTGCTCAAGGAAATTCACAAAAACCGCCACTGCTATACATCTTATTGAATGACTCACCAGTTCTCCTTCACTGATTAATCCCTTTCCTCATCCCTTCCTAACCCTTCCCTTTGCCCTAAGAACAAAGAGCTTGTAAACCAATAAATTAGGCAGAGCCAAAGAGCTCTGGGCCGTGAGCAAGCCTCCAATGCTGTGGTCCCCTGGACCCACCTTTTAAACACTCTCTTTCTAACTCCTCTGTCTCCGCTGGACTCAGGGTACCTGCTGTGTGGTGTGGGGCTGGTTTCCCCAACACCCTCCATGCAATATGTTCTAGGCCTACCCCAACCTATCCGTCCTGTGTGATTGATATTGATATTTTCTACTTCACCGTAAACAAGAGCCACAAAGCCAGAGGCCTGGCCATACTGGAATCTGGAACAACGTGATACAGCTCTTGAAGGCATGACTGCAAGGTCCGTGAAGAATGGTCCTGAGGAGTATCTTTTTAAATATTTTCGGTCATATTGTGCTCAGACCAAAAAGCTGTTATATTAAAAGTGACGGACTTGTTTGTTGTCAGAAAGTATTCATTCAGTGCTCTCTGATACATTCGAGCACAGAACTGGGAGGTGTGGAAGGGAGAAAAAAATCTGTAGGACTGAAACCACTTGAAATCTGTTGGGCAGTTACAGGGTCAGGACTGAATAGTCTCCTTAATAGCACATCCTTGTCACTGACCTTGGCTGGGCTATGTTAACTTGGCAAAGGAACATGATGGCAGGGAATGTTAGTGGGGTAGATATGGAGGATGCTTCTGGAAAAACTAATTTATTGAGCACTAATGGGCCAGGTATTGTTCAAACGGCTTTGTACACATCATCTAATGATTAGAAGTCAAAGAAAATTACTTTTCCTTATTTGTATATTTATATATGTATTACATTATCTCATTCCAATCTCAATTTTAGGAACCCCAATAAAAGAGACCATTCTCACTTCAGAAAAAAATTATAACGGACAGTGAAAAAGATCTGACCTAACCAACTCCATCTCGCTTCTCACCTCTAACCTGTCTTTGTTAACTCCTGGGCCTAGGTCACCTAACTTTCGGAAGAACTTTCTTTACAGTTTAAAACAAAGATGGCAACAGTTCTTTTCCAAAACAAATACTCTTCTTGCCTGGGGACTAGACTGCCTTTCACTAACAAATTAGCCAAAAGATTAGAAATTATGGTTTAGGAATCATGCAGCTGGAGGCTATAAGTTCTAACCCTCCCCAAATTTTTCCTGGGGACATCACAATGGTAAAACCTAAGATCTGTGGTTGAGATATTTTGCGGACCCTGCACTTAATGGATCAGCTGGAACCACCTAGATGGATAAACTGGCTCATCTGACCTTGCGGCCCCTACTCAGGAACTGACTCAGCTCAAGAAGATAGCTTCAAGTCCCTGTGATGTCATCCCCAATCCAACCAATCAGCACTCCCAACTTACTGGTCCCTCATCCACCAAATTATCCTTAAAAATTCTCATCCCCGAATGCTCTAGAAAACTGATTTGAGTAATAATAAAATTCTAGACTCCCACACAGCTGGATCTGAGTGAATTACTCTTTCTCTATTGCAATTCTCATCTTGATAAATTGGCTCTGTCTAGGCAGCAGGCAAGGTGATCCTGTTGGGTGGTTACAGGGTCACTGGAGGTGAAGGAAAGGGGGACTGAAAGTTCCAAACCTCTAATCACAGGGTGGGCCCCTCTGGCCATCAGCCCCCAACCTGAGTTATCTGGAGGCCCGTTAAGAGTCATCTCATCAGCACAAACTCAGGTGTAATTGAAAGGATTCACTATGAATAACAAAATACACTCTTATCGCTCTGGAAATCCCAAGCGTTTTAGGAGCTCTATGCTAGGAACCAGATACAAAGACCAAATATAATTTTTGTATATCCTACAATGCTTTCACCAACTTTTTTTTTTTTTTTTTTTTTTTTTTTTTTTTTTTGGTAATTGGCACTGCGTGTTTAATGTAAGAATCTCACAAATTTTAATTCGAATCGCTGTACATCAGATTTTACTGTTGTTCTAAAGAGCTAGGAGGGGAACTTGATTCTTTACTTGAAGAATCCAGCTGGCTGGCAGCTGGCTCCTTCGGGGTATGCAGCAGACAGAGCCCTTTGTTGCTATTAGCATGTTGACTACAACTGTAGTTACCTGGTGACAGGATAAAATTATAGTCAGTTTACACTCATATACCCTGCATGGTAGTCAACTTGCCAGAGTAAACCACTCTCCCAGGGAGTATGTAATTTTGATACTTGTTTAATTTCAATCCTCTCTCATTTGACAGAATGATTTCTCACCCATTTCAGATAGTGCCATGAACCCCTCAATTGAGTTTCTTCTTCCTGCTGTTATAGACTGTTCCTGCCTGAAACATTTAGAGAAACAGTTCTCCAAAGGTAGTTAATTTAATTGGGATTGCTTGTAGGCACACAGTCTTTTTTCTTTCTCTGACATAAAAAACAAACTTCTTCAATATTTTTATTTTCCATTTTGTTAAATATTTATATTGTGTCCCTTCAAAGCAAACGTCCACTTACGGAAATACAAAACTTATAATGTATAGATTCTTTTTGAGGAAGGTCTAAAGATAAAATCAATCCATTGCAATTTTCTACTGATTTCAAACTGTCTACATAAACAAAAAGGCACCACAATTTCTAATCTATCATCAAGTTCTTCCATAAATAATTCTTGAAGATCTATAAAATCTAGTTTTAGTGACTCAACAAAATTCACAGTGTTCAAGTCTAGGACCAGGTCACAGACCTGCTATTAGAAAGCAGTCAATGTCATCCTAGGGATAAAATATAATTTACTTGACATCCCACTCCTGGTAAAATACCAGGATTGAGATACTGAGTAAATGGTGTATGTACACACATACAAAAAAGGCATATCACTCCTTTTACAGACTACATTTAAATCAGGAACAAAGCCAAAAGGACAACCCATGCAAATGACAACCCATGCAAAATTATTTCCTAATCTAGAATCTTCATGCTTACTTCCAACACAAACATTTAGTCTCTAAGCCCATTTCTCCTTTGTCCCTTCCTTTGAAATGGGGATAGGAAATGGAAGGAAAATATTCTCATGAATCCCCATAAGCAGTGAGCCGTTGCATAAGCTGCTTCATTTTCCTGTCTCTAATAGTCTAATAGTGTCTCCCCTTGGTAGCATCTTTGGGAATGCCAATAAAGAAATTGGGTTTTGTTTGAAATGGAGTCTTCCTCCATCACCCAGGTTGGAGTGCAGTGGTGTAGTCTCAGCTCACTGTAACTTCTGCCTCCCAAGTTCAAGTGATTATCCTGCCTCAGCCTTTCCAGTAGCTGGGATTACAAGTGCATGCCACTACACCCAGCTATTTTTTGTATTTTTAGTAGAGACGTAGCTTCACCACATTGGCCAGGCTGGTCTTGAACTCCTGACCTTAGATGATCTGCCCACCTCGGCCTCCCAAAGTGCTGGGATTACAGGCGTGAGCCACCATGCCCAGCCAGAAATTTGTTTTTAGGAAATCAACTTCAACTTGTTTGGGTTCTAAAAAGAAATTTTCCCATTCCCTGATGTCCCACCCACCAATCATATGAACTAATGAAGTAAAACGAATGTGGCATGCTTGGGAAGGGGATAGATGTTCAGGGACAAGGGAAGGTTAACTCATGTTTTTGTAAACCAAATATAGTGCAGGGCCCCATGTGATTCAGTCTAATTTATAAACTCCACAATTACTCCAGAACCTCCCCAAATCCCTCTTATCTTCCCGTAGAAATTCTCTCTAATCTCTAGGCCACATGATCCTGAGAAACAGACATACCAAGATCTACATGGAAACATACATATATATTACACATATGTGCTGACACACTTGTATATACCAGGCATGTGTACATATAGGTGGATAAATATATACATATACCCATGTGTTTGTATATTGCACACACATTCAATTCCCAACTTCTGCATCACAAAAGTCTACATCAAGAGTGATCAATCTTTTGGCTTCCCTGGGCCACATTGGAAGAATTGTCTTGGGCCACACATAAAATACATTAACACTAACGATAGCTGATGAGCTTTAAAAAAAACCAAAAACCAAAAAAACACCATCCCCCAAAAAATCTCATGTTACTGGTGAAGGGTCTTGACTACAAGTTGTTCAGATCCTTGGCATTCTGAACAAATAATTGAATATAACACACAAAAATGTAGACAGGAATGAAATGCAGAAACGAAGCAGCAAAAGCTGGAATCTGTGAAAGCGAGAAAGCACTCCACAACAGGGTGGGAGTGGGCCCCAGCAAGTGGTTCAAGGGCTCAGTTACAAAGTTTTCTGGACTTTACCCCATTTGAGGTTCTTATCAGCTACCCCGATGAAGGATTTGGCCTGTGGCTGATTAAAGGCTGAGGTGAATTGGTACCCTATGCAGATAAAGGGATGGTCCCTGCTTGGCCCTGCCAATCCAAGGCACTCTCCCTTTCCATCTCAGACATGGTAGAGTGTGAGGGCTGTAGCCTTTGATCCTTTGCTACTCTGCTGGGGAGATGGGGTTTTTCCTTTAGTTCAGCTTTAGGAAGATGGTGTTAGTTGGCCTTAGGTTTCCCGCCCTCAGACCCAGATGTTGTCCTTTTGATCCAGCTTTGGGAAGTCAGCAGGACTTGGCCTTAGACTCCCTGTCCCCACACCTTGGTGTTTTCTCTTTTAGGAAGTCAGCACAAATTAGCCTTAAGTTCTCTCTCTCCAGACCCTATTCTCCTGCCTCCATGATGTTTTAAAAATATTTATGAATGTGTGTTTGGCCACCTTCAAAGCCCTCTTGGGTCACATGGAGCACATGGGCTGCGGGTTGGAAAGCTTGGCCTACATAATGGATCAGCAAAAAACAACAACCGGACTTAGAGATTTGAGAGAAGGAAAATTGAGCCACCAAGAATAAAAGTTTCTAGGGTTTAATAAGGCTGGAGAATAGTTAAAAAAAACCAAACCAAACAACACCCACTCCTGTGTAGATACAGTTTTGCCCTGATCATAGTTATTAATTCTTTCTCTTCTTTTTTCTCATTTTTCTGTAGGTTCTTCAGCTACACCACTTCCCCTCTCTCCATGCCTAGACGGGTTATGCTGACTTTCTACTTTAACTCTTCTTTCAAAGCCAAGCAATATCAAAATGATCATGTAATTCCATAAGAAGTGCTCCTCTGCAGGAGGAAAGTGTAGCTGAGACAGTTAATTTTCCAGACAACACAAGAGTTCTCTTTCAAATCACTGAAGTCAGAGGCATCTGATAACAAATGGAGTGTGCCATTTTTCTGAAGCAAGAAACAACCCTGGGGCTGATTTTCTCCTGTGTATGTACCAATGGTGTCTACAGGCAGAGCTGAGCCTCTGTACAGGGGTCTGCCTATCTTTGCATTTGAGACAGTTGGTGCAAGTCAGAACAAGTCACTGGAATTCCCCAAGGAATTAAATCCTCCAGGATCTTTAAATTCACAGACATAAAGGTACCATTTTAAAACCCCAAAGAATTTACACCAAACTTTTTAACATTCCCATGGGTCTTCATTAATAATCATATGAGGTTTCCTTAAGTAGCCTGCAAGGAGGGACCTGGGGGGAGTCTGATATGGAGAATATGAAAGAATCGTCAACTAGGGAAGCACCTAGAGATAGGTGACAGTATCCCAGCGGTGTGCAGGCCCTCAGGACAAACATGGAATATCTTCTTAAACCTCAGTCTAACAAGAATATTTAGGGGAAGACCCAGTAGAGAGTGTAGTTGAAAATTACCATGTGTTTTGAATTACAACACAGGATTCAATGAGTTTTAAGCAGTGTAGGGGCCAAAGGAAACTTGGCCTTCTGAAGGTTCACTGAAAAATCAACTCAAAATGGCAGATTAATACAAGAATAGGCATACACATTTATTTAATGTGTATACACAGGGTCCTTCAGAATGAAGAGCCAAAGATACAGAGAAAATTGTCCATTTTATGTTTAGTTTCATACGGACAGTATGTGTGGAAATATGAAGGAAAAGGCTGTGATCTAATGCTAATAGGCTGAGTGGGGAAACCCAGCAAGGCTGTCTGCCTAGATTCCTCTTGGTCTGAGTAACCTTCATTCCTTCTGGGTGTGGGGCAGGACCCTCTCCGGAAAGGGGGCCTTGTGACCTACAGTCAAACAAGGTGGGGCAGATGATTTATGGCCAGCTTTTGTATAGAAAGGTGGAGGGAAAATTAGAGTGTTTTTAGATTTTATGGGTGGCTTTAGGGAAAAGGGGCTTGGGTTTCCATGACTCATGATGGGGAAGACAGAGTCTAGCTTCTATGGCTAGCCTTGTGGGGAGAATAAGTATGTGAGACGGGAGGGCAGAGAAACACGTTTGCCTCAGAGGCTTCTGCCGAAGCCTTCATTTGGGGATATCGTTTTCTAAGCCCCAACAGCAGTATACTTTCATTCTCTTCACCTATGGATAATTGGGGGTAGCCTTTGAGAAGCTTCTCTGCCTATTCCAGAGCCTCCAAATTCCATCTACCCATCTACTTGAGTTCATAGACTCTGCTTTTCTAGGATGGGCGTTAAAATTACATATTTGGTTTACATCAAAGGATGCTTAAAGAAACCAGACACCCATTGTTACTGTTCTATTTGTAGAAAGATGTTGCCTATTATGCCCATTGTTACTGTTCTATTTGTAGAAAGATGTTGCCTATTACGCCACCAGTGACTCTCCTGTTTGAAGGCTACATTTGAAATTTATTATATATTTCTGTACTTCTTTAGGAAAAAAGAGTAGGTTTATTTCATTTTGACATTGTGAAGTATATGAATATTTCCCCCCTTTTCTGTTTGACTTCTGGGAGGCTCAAAACCAAGCTTGAAACAGTTAACAATATTGTAGATCCTGAGATCTTGCCCTTTTAGTGTTATTCCTCCCCCCATCTTAATCTTCTCCTCTAATTTATATATTTCCAGCCCATGATCATCTTTAAGTGTCTATATTTCTTAATCATTTTATAGAGTATGTTTTTATCTTAAAGGCTTCAATCCTTTATGGAATAAATTAGGAAGTAAACATTTAGAGACTGTATATATTAGAAGTGCATGGGGCCTTACATGATTTAATTGAGTCCTCCCAATGATGCATGAGGTTGGTGTTCTATAAATGTGCAGTAACTACTCAAGGCCATACACCTAGAAAATGACTGAGCTGAGAATGAACTTTTATTTCGTTCACTCCATGCCCCATAGTCTTTCCATCAGTTGGTTTCCAGGAAGAAACACCCAAAGTTCAGTCAGTCAGAGGCACAGATTGCCCCACCATGCCTGCCCCTGCCAGCACCCCTGTCTTCTCTGTCTGCAATGTTTAGATGGACACCATCATGTCCTTCCAGATTCATGGATTCCTACATTTTCAGTGGGGCCTCCATTCATCAGTGGCCCACGAAAGAAACCTGACTCTAAGTAACTTAGCAAAACATAAACAAAAAACAAAGCAAAGCAAAAGTATCAATCTATTGACTCAGATGTGGCAATGGGAGATGGGATCTTCAGGTACGGAATTCTGTATCCCCTCTCTTAGCTCTGCTTCCTTCCACTTGACTTCAAATTCAGCAAGGTTATCTTTACATGGCAGGAAACACAGACACAAGTTTAGACTTGCATGGCTTCCTAGCTCTTGATCCCAAGAGATAAAACACGACGCTCACTGATATAGTTTGGATCTGTGTCCCCACCCAAATCTCATGTTGAATTGTATCCCCAGTGTTGGAGGTGGGGCCTGATGGGAGACAATTCGATGATGGGGGCAATTTCTCATGGTTTAACACCATCTACCTTATGCTATCATGGTAAGAGTGAGTTAAGTCAAGATCTAGTTGTTTAAAAGTGTGTAATGCCTCCCCGACTCACTCTTCCTCCTGCTCTGGCCATGTGAAAATGTGCTTGCTTCCCCTTTGCCTTCTCTCATGATTGTAAGTTTTCTGAGGCCTCCCCAAAAGCAGAAGCTGCTATGCTTGCTGTATAGCCTGTAGAACCATGAGCTAATTAAACCTCTTTTCTTTATAAATTACCCATTCTCAGGTTTTATTATTATACTTTAAGTTCCATGGTACATGTGCACAACGTACAGGTTACCTATGTATACATGTGCCATGCTGGTGTGCTGCACCCATTAACTTGTCATTTACAATAGGTATATCTCCTAATGCTATCTTTTCCCCCTCCCCCCACCCCATGACAGGCACTTGTTTCGCCCGCTTTCTGTGGTCCAAGTGTCTCATTGGTCAATTCCCACCTAAGAAGTGAGAAACCCCTTGTGGCTGTTTTTGGTTTTCTGTCGCGTGGCAATAGTTTGCGTCCCAGAATGATGGTTTTGCCAGCTTCATCCACATCCCTAAAAGGACATGAACTCACGCGCTTTTTTTATGGCTGGCATAGTATTCCATGGTGTATATTTGCCACATTTTCTTAATCGCAGTCTATCCATTATGACAGACATTTTGTGGTTGGTTGCCAAATCTTTGCTATCCGTGAATAGTGCCACCAATAAACATATGTGTGCATGTGTCTTAGTGGCAGGCATCGATTTACAGTTAAATCGCTTTGGGTATATACGCCAGTAATGGGTGGCTGGGTCAAATGGTATTCTAGGTTCTAGATCCTTGAGGAATCACCACACTCCTCTTCCCACAATGGTTGAACCAGTTTACGCTAACAGTGTAAAAGTGTTCTTGTTTTCATCAAACCACAATGCCTCTCCAGCACAGCTGTTGTTTCTGAACTTTTTAATGACGTGGCCCAATTGACTTTTTAATGACTGCCATTCTAACTGGTGTGAGATGACATCTCACTGTGGTTTTGATTTATATTTCTCTGATGGCCAGTGATGAGCATTTTTTCATGTGTCTGTTGGCTGCATAAATGTCTTCTTTTGAGAAGTGTCTGCTCTTATCCTTTACCCACTTTTTGATGGGGTTGTTTGAATTTGTCTTGTAAATTTGTTTCTTTGTAGATTCTGGATATTAGCCCTTTGTCAGATGGGTAGATTGTAAAATTTTCCCCATTCTGTAGGTTGCCTGTTCACTCTGATGGTAGTTTCTTTTGCTGTGCAGAAGCTCTTTAGTTTAATTAGATCCCATTTGTCAATTTTGGTTTTGTTGCCATTGCTTTTGTTGTTTTAGTCATGAAGTTCTTGACCATACCCATGGCCTGATGGTATTTCCTAGGTATTTCTTTATAGCAGTGTGAGAATGGACTAATACACACACTCCCTCAGAGTCCATATCACTCTTTGATAAAGATGTGGATTGGCTTTGCTTAGGTATCATGCCCATCCCTAGATCAATCACTCTGTCCAAGAGGATTGGGTTCAGACCTACCAGCCTGGTCCTGTGCTGCCTTCTGTCATGGGGTGAGTGAGACCACATAATGGTGGTCCCATCAGCATCATATAGAATGAGGGAGAAACAGTTAGGAAAAGGAAGGAATGCTGCAAAGACAAAGACATGAGCCCACAGCAGCCTTCATTTTCATATTGTACTTGATAAAGTTGTAAACTAAAATATTTACTGCATTGGTAGAAGTGTTATAGGGCTGGACCATGTCTTTTGCATTTATGTCACCAGCACACAGCAAATGGTAGTGGTCAAAAAGTATATGTGAGTTTGAAGGAGTAAGAGTGGAGAAGAGAAAGATATCTTATTTAAGAAAGAAAACCACACCCAGATTAATTGCTTTCCTATATAACCAATGATTAAGGTAGGACACTCTTAGTCAACAGTATCGAAACTATGTGCTTTCTGCTATGTCCAAGAAGTGGCAGTATTAGGCACATCCACTATCCACCTTTGGATCAGTTAGCCCTTTTTCTCCATGTCCACAGAGGAGTATTGGCCTCTATTTGCATTCTAAGGAGTAATCAAATGGACCCTTCCACCTCATACCAACTGCACTGTTACTCACCTGGCTCCCATGAATACTATGTCACTCAACTAGTGAGGAATTAGTAGTGACCTCCTAGGATAACACTGTCTAGTCCACTCATTTAATAAACTCATGGAATAGTCTCAGGGCATAGGTAGGTATGAATTTTTGCTCTTCAGTTAATTGCAACCTTCTGCCATCGATGCAAGTTCTCCAGAGGAGCACTTCTCAAAATTTAACAGGATTATGGGTCACTTGATGATTATTAAAGTCAGGTTCTGCATTAATAGCTCTGGAACAAGGCCTGAGATTCTGCATTTCTGACGGGTTCTCAAGTGATAATGTTTTTGCAAATCCTCAGACTACATATTGAATAGCAAGAATTTAGGTGATTGGAGTAGGCTTGATGAGAGAAGATGCAAGACTATTGTCAGTTTCCCAGCAAGGAGTAAGTTGCAGTTATTAATATAAATAAAAACTGAGGAAAATGCATGGAGGCTGGTGGATTGAGATGTTTCTCCTATAACGTCAGACACTCTGTTGCCTTTTGTACCTCAATGAGAGCACTCAGCACAGACTCCCCTGTGTCACTGTCCATGCAGTAAGTCACATCTCTTTCTCTTCAATAAGAACTCCTGGGAAAGTGTGGTTTATAACACCAGGCCTGGTGTCACGGCCCAGTGAGCTGGAGGCCATTGTCCTTAGCAAACTCACACAGGAACAGAAAACCAAATACTGCATGTTCTCACTTATAAGTGGGAGCTGGATGGTGAAAGCACATAGACATATAGAGGGGAACAACAGACACTGGGGCTTTTCAGAGGGTGCAGCGTGGGAGGAAGGAGAGGGTTAGGAAAAATAACTAATGAGAACTAGGCTTAATACCTGGGTGCTGAAATAATCTATACCACAAACCCCCATGACAAGAGTTTACCTATGTAACAAACCTGCACTTGTACCCCTGAACTTAACATGAAAGTTAAAAAGGAAAAGGTGCTGAGGAATTGTAACAGATTATTAGAAAATCAGAGGGACAATAGTAAGTGAGTCATATGATAAAGGGAATTTCAGCAGAGGAACTCAATAACTGATACAGAAAAGGAAGAAAAGAATCGAGTGGAAGTGGGTCATGTGTCTAACTTGAAGAGTAACCAGATTTATCTGAAACTCAGGGGGTTTCATTTCTCTTGTGAACATGTTCAATAATTGAGCACATGGCTTACTATTGAGAATGGAGAAAAATATGCTGTCATAAATCCCTAGGTTCTTCAAATACTCTTAAATTCATAGTATTATTGTGAATTATTATTCATAGTCAAGAATCTGCAGTTGTTGACTATGGTTGGGAGCATTGCTTGAAGTTACATGGTATACCACTTTTACTTTTTGAAGTTAACATTAAACCTAGGAATGTGAGAAAATGCCACGTGGTTGAGGTTTGGTCTTATCTCAGTTTAAATACAATTAGAACAGTAAGTTGACACCTGAATCAAAACAAATACACCACTAATTTACCTGTCCAGCTTCCTCCCCAACTCTTTCCCCAGCAGAACTTCACTGTTCCTCAAATTGATCATTACTAGATAAAAAGATGGCCATGTAAACATATCAGCCACCTGCAGATTCTATTAACAGGGCAGGGATCGATAACACACATGCATCAGGCTTCTCCAAAGAACAGAGCCAATAGGATAGAAGTAGAGACAGAGATATATAGATATAGCTAACATAGGTTTATAGATAGTAGAGATACATACGGAGATTATGAGGAATTGACATATACGATGGAGGCTGAGGAGTCCCAGAAACTACTATCTACAACCCTGAGACTCAGGAAAGCTGGTGATGTAATTCAGTCCAAGTCCACACACTAGAGAGCCATGGAAGCCAATGGTGTAAATCCCAGTCTGAGGATAAGGGAAGATGAGATGAGATGCTCAAGCAATGAGGTAGAAAAAAAGGAGTGAATTTCTCCCCTTCCACTGCCTTTTGTTCTATTCAGGCCCTCAGCAGATTGGATGATGCCCACCCATATTGGGGAGGATCATCTATTTTATTCAGTCTACCAATTCAAATGCTAATCTTATCCAGAAACATCCTCACAGACACACCTAGAAATAATATTTAATCTGGGGACCCTGTGGCCCAGTCAAGTTGACATACAAAATTAACTATCACAACATGGGACTCTTCTCAAAGATATCTCCCTGTAACTGTCTTAATTTTAGATGAGTGTATTTTGTAAATTTGCCTCTAGATCTTTATGGCTTATATTCATGGTTGGATTTTCATCTTATTTACAGATAGGCATCTTGAGACACATCTACTTATTATTCAACATGAGTTACCAGCAGATCAGATAACATGATTCCTAGCAGCACTAGAGTGATGCCTAGTTAGGCTTCTTTAGTTCTCATCTAATAGGGGTAATCTCAGGAGCATTAACAATTTAACAATATGTGTGTCCCCACACCGCCTGCAACTTCCAGGAAGAGCTGCCCAACCCTCCCAGACTCCCCTTCATCCCAGGGTGAGGGGAGTCTCCATTCCCTGAATCTATGATTTTCACCTGTCAGAGTCTAAATAGAACAATTACTCAGATCAGCATTGGCTCAATGTGTTGACTAAAACTGAATCCAGCAGTGTCCTTCTACCAAGCTCACATTAGACCAAGCACAGGGAGGCAGCTTGCCTTCTCAAATGAAAACATTTGCCAAGCTCATGCATTTAAACATAGAGGACAGAGGCTTTGATAGGAGGACAAGCCTGGCAAAGGTCATATAGAAATGACAGTGGATGATCAGAGGTGGAGAGCGGGTGGTGGTGGTGGGGAGAGTGCCAATGAGCTCATTGTGAAGCTAGAACCAACCAGGTCTTCATTATGTGGCCAGGCCACAGTCATAGGTTTGGGACCAAAACCTGAAATCAAGGTGCCCTTTAGGTTTGTTGATTCAGAGGGGATTTAGGTCCTGGCATGAATCCTTACCTGACAATCTGATGGAGCAGCAGCATGGGAAATCAGACAAGTTTAGGTCCCAGCTCTGTTTATCACTAGCTGTTTAACAGTGGGAGAGGAGCTTGCCTCTTTTGAGCCTTAGTATTCTCATTTGCAATGTGCATAAAATACTAATTATGTAAGGAGCTTGTAAGTATTCCATGTGTTAGCGTGGCGAAGTATGTGCCCCACAGTAGGAGCTCAGCGATCATGGCTGTCGTTACTCTGAAGGGCCAGGCATTCTGACCCAGAGCATGTGGTTATTCTACTCCCAACAGTCAGTCTCACTCAAGGGGAGGGAATCAACTGCAGATTCCCAGGGGAGTCAAGGCCTGAAGTCTGAATGGTTAGCCTGTTCAACCTGTGCATCAAGCATCTAAAATATGAGAACCATTGGGTTATGATATGGAGACCATACTTAGACCATTTTTGGTGCTGAAATTATTTTAAGCCAGACATTCTCTTCCAATGGCCTATAGAGAGTACTACTTGGGGAACATACGAGAAATTAGAGATTTTGCAAATTCTGTTATCTATTGGAAGTTTTGCATTTACATGCTTACATTTTAGTTTCAAAACCCATAATTTAGGGCTCAGAAATACATTCCCATAGAAATACTTTTTAAAAGGTTGGTTAGATTTCCAGGAACACTTGCTAAATCCTTGAGGTAGCTGAAAGACAGCACTCTTAATTTGCATTGTTATAGGTTAAAAGGACTTCTTTTTGGATATGATATTAAAGAATCAAAAGGGAATATGACTTTAAAGGCAAAACAAATACTAAAGTAAATATCAATGTACCCAGAATAAGTAAAGCCTTCTGGAGGTCTCCCGTTAATTACTCAAGTCACACATTTGGCATTTTAGTTATGAATATGAAGGAACAGCTCATGGGCGGGGGTCAAGCAATGGTAGGTGGCACCATGGGCATCCACCCACTCAGCTTCTGGGAACTATTTTCCACTTTGAACAGTTGGTAAAGTAGTCGAGTGGGTACATTTAAAGACCCCCTTTAAAAGGAAGAACTGTCTCATGAACTTCCAATGTCAGCTAATTTTAGAGACTTAGATAATATAAAATATAATGATTTTCTGCTGTTATATCATTACAAAGAACACAAATCAGAAATTAGCAAACCTACCAAACCAATGTAATTAACATTAATTAATGGAACATGATGTTTTGTTAAATGAAATTGCCACTTGTACTGTGAATGCATACTACTTGTCTGTTCTTTTGAGTTTGGCATGTTCAAACCAACTTTCTGTTTACAAAATCCCATGGAGTCATTTGCCTTCATTTGGCTTAAACACATAGTCTACCTGTGTTTCTTTTTCTATTGATACCGGTTGCCCACTACTGGCTCTGGGGCAAGTGATGACTCACAAACACGGAGACTCCGGGGAAGGCATAGATGAGAGAGACTCTAAGACCTCATCTTCTGAATGACCTTCTGAGTGAGGGAGCCTAGCTTTTGTAAGGGCAGAGTCATGGCCATGGGCCCACCAGCTGCACAGATACTCATGAAACTTTGTATATGGAGGTCACCAAAGGGAGAATAGCAGTTTTCACAGTTCAGCCTTTTAGGACAAAAAGAACAGCCTTCCTGCCTGTTCAGAGGGAAACTGCTGCATAAAAGGGTTCAAGCCTGGTCAGAACACCTGCTAGGTTCTTGTATGCTCAGCTAGGTGGCCAACTAGACCTGTACCGCCCAATACATTGGCTACTGAGCGCTTCAAAATGGGGCTGGCCTGAACTGAGAGAGGCTTTAAGTGTAAAACATACACTGAGTTTCAAAGACTTAGTATGAAAAAAAGAACTTAAAGGTCTTAAGAATAGTTTTCCTATGGATTATATACTGAAATAACATTTTTAGATACATTGGTGTAGTAAAATACTGTATGTTATAAAAACTTTACCTGTTTCTTTGTACAGTTTTTAATGTGGTTGCTAAAAAGACTTAAAGTTTATATATATATATGTGTGTGTGTGTGCATGTGTATGTGTGTGTGTATATATATAAGGTGCTAGATATATATATGGCACTTGTATTCTGTTTCTACTGGACAGTGCTCTGGGCATTACTTGATTCCTCTCTTTCTAATCCATCCATGAATCCCAGGGTTCTCCAGTGAAACAGAACCAACAGGATGTGTGTGCATACACAGGGGCGGGGGAAGATGGGACAGCGAGCGAGAGATAATTTAATTAATTGGTTCATGCAATTCTAAAGGTGCAAGGCAGGTTAGGCCAGCAGGCCGGAGCCCCAGCATAGAGTTGTAGTTCAAGTCCAAAGGCAGTTTGATGGAAGAATTTCTTTTTGCTCAGAGGAGGTCGGTCAGTTTTTGCTCTACTAAGGAAGCCAACTGATTGGATGACACCCACCCACATTATGGAGGATAATCTACTTTGCTTAAAGCCTACCCATTTAAAAATAAATCTCATCCAAAAAACCACTTTCACGGAATCATCTCAGATAATGTATGGCCAAATATCTTGGCACTGTGGCCCACCCAGGTTAACATAAAATTAACCACCATAGTTCTACTGTTATATCCTGAGCTCTACCATTTCCTTCCCTTCTCACTGTGGCACCTTAGTCTAAGCCACAATATCTCACACCTGGACAAGTGTAAGAGTCTTCCTAATGACTCCCGAAGTCTGTTTTTACAGAGCTGGCAGTATGGTCACCTCAAAGACTTCACATCATGCCTCTCTTGCTCAAATTCCATCAAGGATTTCCCATTGCTGTTGGCATAAATATCAAACATGTTGCCTTGGGATCCCACATGATCTGGTCCCTGTCTCTCTCTCTCTTCTGCCTTGAGTTCACAAGCTCTTCCTCTTCAAGATTTAACTGTATTGCCCCTCTCTTGGCTTCTCAAAACAAAACAACAAAACAAGCTGGCTCTATTTCAAGGCCTTTGCATGAGTAGTTCCCTTTGTCTAGAAATCTTTTCTCCCTGATAGTCACATGATGGTTTCTTGTTGTAAAGATCATTTAAATATCACCACCTCAGAAAGGCTACCCTTGACCACCCAATTAAAGCAGGCAAACTCAGTCATACCCTTGGGATATATTTTCTTTGTTGCACATATCAGTCTTTAAAATTATTTTATGTATTCACTTGTTTGCCATTTCTCCCGCCCAAGAGTGAATCTTATCAGACCAAGGCCTTGATAGTATAGTCTGTCAATAGTGCTATAGTCCTAGCACCTAATATATAGTAGGACATCTGCATATATGCGTTCAATGAAGAATGTTATCTTAGGTAGAATTAGTGTTACTTCATCCTGTACATTGGAAGAGGGCTGGAAATTTACCTCTGTGTTAGGAAAGTACAATGAACATCTCTTCTTATCCAGTGAAAGGGAAACTGCCTCATAAAGGTCATTCAAACTTTTGCCTGTTGGAAGCATGTGATATTTGTTTATTTTCACAGTCAAGATAAGACTAGGAGGCAGGGGCTATCTTTAAATAAATGAATCATAATTAAGGCTGGACTCTTTAAAAAGAGACCAGATCCTGCCTTCTTTTATTAACCAAACATAAGGCTCTCCCCTGGGATGTGATGGTGGGCAAGGGACAACGACACACTTTATCAGCAATTCTTCAAGAGCATGCTCCTGAACTTTCCCAAACATTGCACATAAGGTCCTCCCTGCTATTTTTAAATTACCCAGTTAATCTGAACATGGGTAAAAAGGTGATTAATCATATTTCAAGTCTGTTATATTTTATAATTATGAAGTCAGTAAATATTGGTATACTGGGAGTCAGTGACGATGTGGACAATATAGATCTTCTTACAGCCTCCATTTTACTTATAAGTTTTGTGTGTTTGAAGGGTAACTAAACAATTTCAATGTAAATACTAAAGGAAACATGGATAAATGAAAAGTTTGCCTGAATTTTTTTTAGCTAAACCTTGACCCTTCCAAACCATTTTTGCATTTGGCAAGCTGCCTCGTGCTAGTCTCCCAGACCCAAGTCCTTGACAGTATGTGTTTATCCTCTTCAGCTACAGGGGATTAGATGGGAATATTTTAGAATCATTAATGCAGCAATTTAGCCTGAACCATGGCCGGTCTCTCACCAGCGAGCCACATAGTCTTCCAATGTGGGAATGAGGTTGAAAAGTCTGACAAATATCAAAAGCAATGTGATTCATTTCTGAAATTGCAAATTAATTCTATTTCCAGGGCAGACATGAGAAATAAATCTCTATTTGCCACTCTAAAAAGATTTCATATTTAGGTCACTAAAATACAAAAGTTCTAGATCTACCTCCACCCCATCCCTGTTTAAAAACTCCCACAAACACAAATCACAAAAGTATATAAAACAAATAATAAGGCCATCAAAAAGCAAACTGATATGGTTGTCAGGGGCTCCCTGGCAACCAGGGGAAGTAAGGGCTTATGTAATGGATACAGAGCCTCAGTTTTATGTGATGAAAAGAGTTCAGGTGATTGGGTACACAACAACGCAAACATACTTAACACCCCGAACTGTACACGTAGAAATGGTAAATTTTATGTTATGTATATTTTACCATGATTTTTTCAAAATCATATTGAGATACCAAAACTCAAAGTCTTACAGTTTTGGTCTTTAAAGAAGCTACACATAGAAGCTTCTGGACCCCAGGAAAACACATTACATGATATCATGTGTCAGTTGGCCAGAATGCCTTAGACCAATGAGAACCTTCACCAAAGGGCAGGCATTTTGGCTGGAACCATCTATTGCCCGCCTGACTTGGAAGTATCTGGTCTAGGCACAACCAGATCTTGCCTCCTTCCACTTATTTCCACCCTTTGGAATCTAAGGCCCATCCTCCTCCCACACACTCTTTCATGGATTAACCCTGAGTAGCAATGGCTACACAGTGGAGCTCATTACCTGGTGGGGCTGTGTGAGAAGCTGGCATGTACCCATTCAGGGGTCCTCACCAATTCTGGGAAGTGAGTACTGTTCTTCCTCCCATTTTATGACTAAGAACACTGAGCCTTTGTAATGACACTTATTAACCTGCATACGTCTACATTTTCCTCTTTCCAGGGAGAGTCACAAATACAGGAATGAGAAAGCAACGGAATCTCTTCTCCCTGCCCATTCACCTCCAGTCTTCTGGGTTTGTGGAGCATGCCCAGAAATCCCAGCAATTATTTCATCCACTTCACTATAAGCAACATTTTCCTGCATGAAATGCACTCCATCTGGGCTCAAACAGAGATTTATAAAAGCAACCTCTTTTTCTTCACACAAAAGAAAGGCCAAGAGTGAAACCGTGGTGAGGTTTTGGTGCTCAACAGAAGGCTTTGGGAGGAGTCAAATGCAGTTAGATATAAATAACATTGTTTAAGCCAGGATGTGGCTTGGTGACATAGCTAATTCTGACTCTGGTCGCTTTGCCAGAACAGCTTTCAACTGTTTCACGTGATTTCACAAACCCTTGAACTGCAGAGTTATTTCACACCTGCAGAGGTAATGAATGCTTTTTGAGAACATTTGCAAAGTTGGTTGGCAAAAGTCAAAGAAACCAGTGGAACACAAGCTCTCCAGAGGCCTTTTTCCTGTTCCACATGTGCTGTGCCTCCATGAGTAGAGGGAGGCTGTCAAATGGAATGACTACGAGTTCACAAATAAATTTTCTTCTTTACCAGTGTGTCAGTATGCCTCAATCTCATCAGAACAGAAAAACAAAAATGAAAGAGCCTCAGATTTCATGGTAGTGGCAAGACACAGGGCTGAATGTCCTGCCCTCAGACATGGGGCCCCTGTTCATAGACTGTCATATCATCTAGAACATAAGCAAACAATGTGCAAAATGCCTGTGTATACTTGTTACAATTCATGCCAGCAATTTACCTCCTGGGTATGTGAAGTGTCTGTGTTTCAGGGAGTGGAGATTTCTGATCTCTCCCCCTACGCTACTTCCCATTCATCTTTTAACTCAGACGCTGTAAGTCTCCAAATACAGAGATGCCAGTATTCCACTTTACATATTCCAACATATTCCAAGAAAAAGAGCAGCCCAGACATAATTCAGAAATTCATAATCAGCATGGCCACAAATAAAATTTTAAAAGTCATTTTTTCTGAACATTTCATGGTGGTGGATTCTTCCGCATATAAAAGGACTATGTCCCATAGGAATTTATTAGTAGTCTAAGAAGGATTCTATGAATAAATTATACAAACTGTGGAAAATGTGTCAAAAAGAATAGAACTATTTGCTCAAAAATTCTGGTAAATAGACTTAAATCATGGGCATTATGTGTGGATTACCAATTCAGAGAGAATTCATTTATTGAGAAAACGTTTATTGCTAGGCACACCCAGTATAGACAAATGAACACGACAGTTTTGGTTCCTGGCTCATGGAGTTTACCATCTAGTTGGAGAGGTGGCTGGTGAATAGACAAACAAATATAAAAACAAACATGGACAGTGCTGAGATACAGAAGGGTGATAGGAAGAGATTCGGAGCCCTTTTTTGTACTGAAACATGCAAATTTTCTCATTGATTGCTTGTTAATGTTTTATAGGACTCTTTAGGGTGTAGCAGGGGGCCTCAACTATCTTGAGAATAACAGTCATTGTTCTAAGTGGCAGTGAATAGAGAATTCCAGGGAATACATGATCAGATACTTACAATGTCAAATCAACCTAACCAAATACCTTCTATAGAAGTATCTGGAGAGGCATGTGAGACAGTGTAAAAAGTGGGCTTGGGTGGCAAGTAGACCTGGATCTAGATTCCACCTGCACTATTCATCAGTTGGGTGATCTTTGGCAAAGAACTTGAACTCTCTAGACCTCAGGATCCTAGGGTATTAAAGGGGAAAACTATATACCTACATCAGATGGTTTTTGTCAGGAAGAGCTAATAAGTCATATAGTATCTGTCAAATTCCGGTCACACAAAATAGATGTTTAAACAGGCAGCTGTGATTTTTTATTGAGGAAATTCAGTCTCTCCCTCTTACAAAGGGGCAGCACAAAGTATAGCCATGGGCTTCCTGGAAGACAGGCTGTTTCTGGAAAGCCAGAATAGGGATTCATCTTGTCCTCTCCACCCTCTTCCCCTTGAAATGAAGGTATATCTAGTCACCTAAGATGAAAGACACAAAGCAATCCCACCAACTAATACTTTTCTGCCCTCCGGTGCTTTTAAAATAGTAGTTACTTCTACAGTGTCCCCGGGGTATAAATTACATGCCTTTGATCAAGATAAAAAGATGAGTCGCTACATTAATGTGTCTGTTGGAAATTGTCTTAAGGCAGGAATGACAGTCTATTTTTAATAAAGCTTACAACCTCCACCAGCCCTAAATTGGGTCTGTGGTGTTATGCACACACAATGGACTCAACACAGTAAATATCTGTTGAGAACCTACATAATCCTCTGTGTTCCTAGCCCAGTTCTAAAATGTACGAGAAAATGTTTCAAGTACAGAATCTTAGTGGAGCGTACATATGAGTTTCTGGATGGACTTGTCCCGAGGCTGTGGCAGTCCCTATTTGCTAGGAACCCCTTCCAGCTCCTTTCACAGCTTCTCCTCTGGTGTGTTTACTGTGTATTTTCCTTCCAGCTTGTTTGCAATCACAGCCCTGGCATTTGAAAGATTTTCTGTGTGAGTTGAACCCAGATGGTCCCAAGCAAATATGAATCTTGCCTGTTTTTAGAGATCCAGTGTCTAGACTTCCATAAGCTGATAGCCACTCCCCTCACAACCACCATTGACGTATACTGAGCACTTATTTTGTGATGGGCACCATTAGGAACCTTTGTAGGTAGTATTTTGACTCCTCGCAACCCTCTGAGAAAAGTATATGGAGAGAACAAACCCATTTTACAGCTGAGGAAATTGAGACTCAGAGGCGCCATGTTTGCTGAAAGTGAATAATCAGAGCTGTGATTACAGCCTGACTTGCCTTTTAACCATTCTCCTCTACTGCCCCTCATGGAGGCCATCTCCCAGGAAAGGATGTTCTTAACAACTAGGGCACTTTCATCCCAAATTGTAAACCAGTGACTGCTATACAATTATGTATGTGTGTAAGTAAATTATTGATGGAGACTCTCAAGCTCACAGCTCTCTTGTAAAGGGTTTAGTCTCAAAGGGTTTCTATAGTTTTCTTTAGGTAGTAAGCTCCCTGGGGCTAGGAATCAGGTTATTTCATGTATCACTATCTATTCAGCACCTAGCATGCACCCAGTACTTTGTAGGTTTAATCGCCATGTGTTAAATGAATAAATGAATGTGTAGGACTTTGGTATAATCCGAGAGAAAAGTCATGATTATAAAACATGGCCCTTACTCTGTTGACCTCTACAGAGTAAGGGCCATGGGGTGTCAGAGATGGGTTCAAGAGGCCAAAAGTCACTGGGCACAGTGGCTCATGCCTGTAATCCCAGCACTTTGGGAGGCTGAGGCGGGTGGATCACAAGGCCAGGAGATCGAGACCATCCTGGCCAACATGGTGAAACCCCATCTCTACTGAAATACAAAAAAAATTAGCCGGGCATGGTAGCGCATACCTGTAGTCCCAGCTACTCGGGAGGCTGAGGCAGGGGAATCACTTGAACCCAGGAGGCTGTGGTTGCAGTGAACTGAGATCATGCCACTGCACTCCAGCCTGGCAACAGAGCAAGACTCCACTAAAAAAAAAAAAAAAAAAAAAAAAAGGCCAAAGGTCTATATGCAAGGTTGCAAGGTGAGGCTCAGCCAGGGGCCTGGGCAAGTCGGACCCTCTGCCCCTCTGCACCCATGGGAAACAGAGGGGATGATACCCAGAGTTTGGGGGAGGTCAAAACAATATTAAGAGAGCCAAGCATATCAGTGTTGGCTTCATGGAGAAGGCAATGTCAGAACCGTGACCAGATTTAATGAGGAGACGGAGGTGGTATTTTCTAAGCAGAAGAAATGGTCTAAATAAAGACCAAAGGTGGAAAATTACAGGGCAAGAACAGGAACTAGCATGGTTATTTGTCAGTAAGCAAGGGTGTGTAGAAGGAAATAGGATGGGAAGTTTCAGTGGCACTGCAGTCCAGCTTGAATCCTACACAAAGGATGGTGGGGTTTACTCCATAGAAAGATATTCTCCAGATTGGGGATCACACGTGTTACCCACTGGTGTACATGCATGGTACAAGGTGGTACAGAGACAGCCTACCTATCAATTACCCTTCAATTTTTGATGAAGCCAAGGATAAAGTCTCAGTTGATGCAGGTCTATCTATAACAACTAATCCATGATAATTATACTAGTCAGGGTCTCCACAGGAGACATATGACCTATCAAAGCAGGGTATTTCAAGGAGGGTGTCATAAAGGGACAATCAGCTAAGTACAGGTACAGGGGAACCACAAGGGCAACACACTGACCCAGGGCTAGTAAAGGCAGAGCTGTCACCATTTCCAGGCTTGAAGGGACAAGGGGAGGGTTTAAGAACAAGCCATCTTCAAATGAGCAGCAATCTTTGGTCAGGGTGTGGTGACCCTGCAGGAGGGAGCCAGGGAACAAAGCCCTGGACCCGTCGCTTCCCTCCTTCCTAGACTCTGCTGGGCTCCCATAGGCTGAGGCCAACTGGAAACCAGAAAGTGAGGGAACTCACTGACCTGTCCTCAGGCTCAGCCTCCTGGGCAGAGGGCAAGAAGAAGAGAGAAAAATGGATCCGGAGGGACAAACAGATAGTCACTGAATCATCACCCACCTTTGTAAACACAGAGAAATCAGGCCTCAGGTTCTGAGCCTCAGGCAATACTATCTTGCTGGAAGGTAATACTTTTGTTTTCATTGCATTTATTTTTATAGTGAGTTTCTATTATGATAGATGGTACTGGTTTTCCATTTACTTAGAGATAAAGTTTCCTTTTAGAATACATTTAAGATTTTGTTTAAGTGAGCCTATTTAAAGATAAATATGAAGTAAACCACAGCACAGATGGAAAGGGAAAATAGCAAAGATAATGGAGGTGGTATGACTAATGCTTGGGAAAGCCTCATATAAAAAAGGGAGGTATGGACAGGTTTTGAGCGGGAGAGCGATAGGATCGAGGCTCTGCTCTGGGAAGCTAAATGTAGCTGCAGCATATACAATAGACAGCAGGGAGATGGGAGGTAGGGAGGCGAGAGATGGGAGGGTGGGGCTGGAGAGGTGGGGACACAGGGGAGAGGATAGCAGGAGAAAGAGTAGAATCAACAATATTTAGTCATTCGTTGCATGGAGGGTAAGCAAGATGCAAAGCAAAAGATAATAACTGCTGCCCAAATTGCCTTTAAAAACATCTATTTCCAGGAATATTAGAACTGATGGAGGAAATAATGTGACAGCAATCCAGGCCTGCTAACAGGTAGAGTGCTTATGTCGTTCATCTCCTGCGAGGCCATCCATGATGAAAGGAAAACACAAACATTTATCTAATGTATGCCTATGCCTGATGTTTCTCCAGACAGCTGAGTTTGTTTTCAGATTTGTAGCAGAAAATTGGGAAGGTCAACCAGGCTTGGCATGGAACACCAGGAGGGCAATTTTCATGCCTTGGATCAGCACCATAGAGGAGTTTTATAATGTTTTACAGTATACAGATATTCTGGATCTTTATTTAGAGCTCTGAAATAAGTTAGGAGATCTATTTCCTGAAAAGCTATTTAGTTAGAAAAATGAAGTCAAATAGACATAAGTGTCACATAAAAATAATTTGCAACTAGAGGTTAGAAAGAGTAAGAGCGTAACAAGATTGAAACAAATCTTTGGCCCAGTAAGGATTCTGAAGCTAGTTGCTCGCCTTATCTTGGACTTAAAAAAAATTTACATACACACACAAAAAATGAATTTCTAGACCATGCCTCACTTGTACGAAAATTACTTTCAATTAAATGCTCAAGTTCTGTTTCCTTGAGAGTTTTAACTAGCATTCTTTCAAATGAACCAGTGATTCACAGGCACTGAGGGAAGGAAGAGATGGATCCGATGATCAAGTCCGTCCCAGAAGATATCCAGGCAAGTGTTCCCTGCAGTTTATTTTCAATCACTTTGTTCAGTTCTGGTTTAAAATGACTCCAGCAATGGGACTCTTCATCAATCTAAGAGGCCCATGGGAGTCCTTTCTCAGTCTAAGAGTCCTCATTTTAGAAAAAATATTCTGATATGAAGTTTTGTTGTACCACTTGCCTCTCCCAGTGGAACCCCTCTTTTTCCCTGCATTTAGGCCCTTCATCCCCTCCAATTGTCAGAAGTGGCAGTATCTTTTCTCATCAGTTACTTCTTTCCTTCCCCTTCATCGTTTTTTATTCTTTTTCATCTGAAGATTTCTGTGCTTTTGTCTGCTTCTCTGTGATAGTTCCCTATCAGCCCAGGAGCTGACAGCTCTGACAAGGCTACATTTCAGTGGAGGCCCCCAAAGCATGGCTATGTGGCCTCATGGCCTTCAGCTCCAGTCCAGAATGATAATTCTAGAACTGTGAGCATTTCAGACCTGGCTAATCCCCTGAGTGACCAGATACTTGCCTGGTGGCTAGGGCCTGCCATGTAATCTGCCCATCCAATGCTCAATAAAGAGTTGGGGGTCAATGTGGTAGAGGTCCCTACCTCTCCAAGATAAAGAAGACAGTGAAAAGGTGGCTGTGTATTTTTGCACATTCAGAAGCACAAAAAAGAATGCAAAATCAGGAATCATCCGATTCCACACGTAACCACTCAGCCTCTGGATCTCAATTTCCACATTTGCTAAAAGAAGGAGCTGGGCTACATGACATCTCAGGGCAATTTATGCATTAAGACTCTAGAGGATGGTTCCAATGTGAAGAAGTAACAGCAATACCTTCTGCCAGATTTAGGTGTCCAGTGAAAACACAAGATGCCCAGTTAAATCTGAATTTCAGAGAAATGAATGTCACAGTATAAGTATACCTGCAATATGTGGGACATACTTATCCTAAAGAATGACTGTTTATTGGAGATCCAAATTTAGACGAATGTCCTGTTTTTCTCTGGCAATCCTACCCTCCCTTCCACCATCAAATTGTCTTGGTGGATGGATGGCGTCTAGGCAGCTGAGTGGTTGTCTGATCCTCATAACCTCTTACCCCATTGTCCTAATATAGCTTCCAAGGCTTGGCTGAAGCTTGTCAGGTATTTCCAAATGCGTGCATGCTTAATTGCTTCTCAATGCTCCTTAGCAGTCCAAATATGATCAAATGAGTGAAAATATTTTGAGAGGTATAAAGTTCTATACATGTGCATTGTTAATATTAATCACAAAAGCCTGCACTAAAATGTGAAGACAAAGGTGATAATAAGCGTGCAGTTCCTAGACTGCAGTTCTGTACAACTAAAAACCAGTCTTTGTTTTGAGATTCTAGCACTCTCCACAACAGGCCCCCACATCTCAGCTGTAACAGCAATAAAACCACTCCTTTACTTGTTGACTATTTCCTGGGTGCCAGGCATTGTGCTGGGAACTTTACATGCATTATATCACTTAATAATGAAACACTGACTCCTATCAAAATGAAACTATCATTTTACAGATGAAAAGATAGGCCTAAGAGGCAAAGTGACTTATTTGAGTTCACACAGCCCATCTAACAGAATAGAATGGCCACAAGAGGATTTTCACAGACCCTGACAAACTGATTTTAAAATTTACATCTGAAAGCAAAGGCCCAAATATACCAAGAAACTCACAAGAGAGAAACAAGCCAGGAGACTTGCCTCAGCAGGTAACAGGTCTTATTTTAAAGCTATAATAATTAAGACAGTGTGGTATTTGGAAAGAGGCAAACAAAGAGACAAATGGAACAGAAGACAGAGTCTGAAAACACACCCGTGCCTGTTGTGGAAACCTGACTCACGACAGGGCTACGTGCAGAGCTGTGGACCAAGGAGGAGCAATTCAACAGTGTGTTCAGCAGTGTGTTATCCATACAGATAGTTGAAATTAAAGCTTTCCTCAAACGATACCCAAAGTTCAAGTCCATATGGATCAAGACTGTAAGCATAAAAGATGAAACTTTCAAACTTCTGGACAAAAGACAACACTTTCATCACCTCAGTGTAGAGAAGGTTTTAAGCACAAGGCAAAAAAGCACTAAGAAAGATTAATCAAATGGGGCTATGTTCAAGTGAAGCACTCCTGCACATAAAAAGAAGCCACAAAAAAGTGAAAACACAAGCTACAATTTAGAAGAAAATCTAGTTGTCAAAGGAGAAGCCTCCAGATATGTGTTGATCTGTACAGTCGCCATGTGGCTGGTGAGCAACTGCAATGTGACTGGCACACAGTGACTGTCATAACATACAAATACTTCATTAATAATTTTATATTGATAATTTCAGGGACATTTGGAAAATGTTTAGTGACATAAAATAATGAATTATTAAAACCAGTTTTATCAGTTTCTTTTTACTTTTTTTAATGTAGCTACTAGGAAATTTTAAATTATGTGTGGCTTGTATTATAGTTCTGTTGGACAGCAAGGATCTCGAATATGTGAATAGCTCCTATTAGTGAATAACAAAGAATAAAAAACAATATAAGAAAAAAGGAGTGACTCATGCCTGTAACCCTAGCACTTTGGGAGGCCGAGACGGGTGGATCACAAGGTCAGGAGTTTGAGACCATCCTGCCTAACACAGTGAAACCCCATCTCTACTAAAAACACAAAAAAATCAGCCAGGCGTGGTGGCAGGCGCCTGTAGTCCCAGCTACTCAGGAGGCTGAGGCAGAAGAATGGTGTGAACCTGGGAGGCAGAGCTTGCAGTGAGCTGAGATTGCACCACTGCACTCCAGCCTGGGTGACAGAGTGAGACTCAGTCTCAAAAAAAAAAAAAAAAAGAAAAGATAAAAGGAAAAAGTTAATGGAAAGGCTTTCTACAGAAAGAGAAACATATTCAACATGAGAAGGTGCTCAAGCTTATGACCAATTTAAACTATTTGCAAACTAACATTGTAATAAAATATCCTTTGTACCATCAGTTAGTAAACCATAAGAAATCCAACAATATCCAATATTGGTAATAGTATGAAGCAATGGGAACTCTCACTCACTGCTGGTGGGAGTGAAAATTGGTACAAGCACTTCAGGAAACAATTTGGCATTGGGTAGTAACACTGAACATATATACAACCTGTGAGCTGGTAAGCTCACTCCTAGATATCTACCTGAGAGAACTCTTGCACATGTGTGACACAAGACATGCACAGCACTGCTGAAAACTGGAAATGACCCTGGTTTCCACCAGCAATAGTGTGGGTAACCCAACTGTGGTATATTTATATGATGAAAAGCTATACAGAATGTTAAAGAATGAACTGGTCCTACACACAGCTCTACAATTTTAGAACTATGTAGAGATATGTATCTCCTAAAACAAAATGACTACAGAAAATTCAGAGGGACTCCTTGCTGGGAGGGAGAGAGGCAGCATGCCTGAGGAAGGATTTCAGAACAGAATCCCTGGGAACAGAATGCATGGATCATGTTCTAGTTCTTAAACTGGGTGGTGGGTCCACAGGTGCTTGTATTTTTTTTTTATTTATCTGATTTTAAGTTCTGGGATACATGTGTTAGGACATGCAGGTTTGTTACACAGGTAAACGATTTTTTCTAAATTAAACTGTAAATATAAACTGTAAATGCTTGTTTTAAAGTATATTTCACAACTTAAAGAGTTTAAAAAACAAAAACAAAACTGTGTTGTATATTTATGATATTACATTCCAGCAGAAAAGTTGCCTTTCATTTGTCTTTTAACAATGGCATCTCTCAGTGCTGGTCTGTCTACTACAACTGGACTCTTTCTTCTCATATCCCATCAGACGAGATCTCTAGATTCATATATCACATCTACATATATACACACTCACAATATAAACAGCATACTTGGAAAAACAATACAAGGGGGCTTGCTGTTCTTGTGACTTGACTCATCTCACTCACTTTCCCCGAGGACAGCAGAGACCTAAGGGAAGCAGGGCCCCATTTCCATGTGGTCGCTGAGCTTAGAAGCCCTGTGGAGTGTGTGATGTGGAGGAGTTCAGTGTCTTGTCTTCACTCTCCAGTGTCCTTAGTCCAGTCCTCTTTGTCTTCCCTATTTGAGCTTTTGTCAGTTAATGAGCAGTAATTGGAGACACCCTTGAAAAAGAAGTGCAGCCACTTGCCCATAGTCTTAGAGAAGTACAAGAAAATAAAAGGGCACAGACTTACTGACATATGCTTGGAGTGGCCAGGTTCCCATAGATAGATGCTTCTGTGGCTCTCAACCCATACTGAGGCAAGGCATCAGAAAAATAAGTTCGATCAATCTGATAACTGGACCTACATCCTGGGTCCAAACATAATTATATTTCTTTAAAAGGGGTCAAACCATTCTAGAGGATATTTTCCCCAAGTTGTATTTATCCCTTCCCCTTAAAAATGCCAAATTGAATCTCCCAGTGGAAACGTTCTGAGTATCAAGTCTGCTCATCTTTCATAGATTAGAACAAAAATAAACCTATATTGCGCTCTCACGTTCATTGTAGCATTATTCACAATAGCCAAGACATGGAACCAACCAAGGGTCCGTCGGCAGATGAATGGATAAAGAAAATACGGTACATTTACACAACTGAATACGATTCAGCCTTTGAAAAGGAAAACCTGCCATTGGGAACAAGGGTGAACCTGGAGGACCTTATGCTAAGTGAAATAAGCCAGGCACAGAAAGGCAAATGCTGCCTGATCTACTCATATGTAGAAACTTAAAAAAATAAAATAAAATAAAAAGAACTCATGGTAACAGAGTAGAATTGTGGTTACTAGGGACTAGAGTGAGAGGAAAGGGGAGATGTTGGTCAAAAAGTATGAACTTTCACTTACAAGTTATAAGCATGAGGACTATAGTTAATAATGTAGATTTGAAATTTGCTGAGAGTAGATCTCAAACGTTCTAACCACACACACACACAAATGGCAGCTATGAGAGGTAATAGATATGTTAATTAGCTTGATTGTGGTAATCATTTTACAATGTATATCAAAACATCACATTAAATATCATAAATTATACCATTTTATTTGCTAATATCGCAATAAAAGTGGGAAAAAAATAAGCCTGTATTAGTTTCCTGGGGTTTGTGTACTTATTTTTTTTTAATTCTGGTACCCGCAGCACTTGCGAGCCATCTTTGTCTTAAAACTATTATTGACTCCACCTGAGGGCACCTGAGGGTTTTTCTTGAGCAAAATTACTCTTAGCAAACCAAGCTTGTGGGGGGGTCTGCTAATCTCATCGATCCTACGCAGCCTCCCCACAAGACCCTGGGCTCTGTTTTCTCTGGGTGAGCCCCAACTCCAGGATATGATGAATCAATACACAAACCGTTACTCTCACTGTGGAGCGGAACAATTACTAAAATCTATTTGCCAGTAAATGTGCCTTGTCTTGTAAATCACTGGGTCGTTAACCTTAACAATTGCAATGTGCTGTCTCTATCCAATTCAATTAAAGCACAGACCAAGGTAATACTTAAGAATACATTTCAGGCAAAGGAATATACTATTATAGTATAATATCCTCATAAATTAAACAATACATTTGTTCCCCTTCTTGGAAAAGGAACACTGCCTGACAAACACAGGACAGAGAAGAAACAAAGGTAATGATTCTAATTAATAACTCAAGAGGACTAGACAGGAGACGAGAACAAAAATTTGAAGACAGAAGCAAGTCACCCACAGCCACCACTCCCTCCCTCCAGCACTGCCGCAGAATTTCTGCTTGGAGCACATGGTGCACTCAGACCCTTAGTGGCTTGAGCTTGTGAAATGGAGATGCCTGGATTGTAACACAGGGCAAAAACAGTCCACTGCTTATTCCCAGTCTGACACTGCTGTAGCTAAAAACTTTGACGCCCACAGGTAGAAACCTCTAGGGTCCTGGCACTGATTCTCTACAGTCAGGGAGGAGTCCCTCTGTTTCACATGCATTTTGATAGCAAGTCAAGGAAAGCTCCCCTTGGAGTGTCCTGTTTCCTTTCTGTTTTCTGTTTTCTGTTTTAGGGGTAGGTAGAGAGTAAGCAAAATAACATGACAACAGGGAACATGTCTCAAGATTATGTGTCTACTTGGTTTTCTCTGGGCAAAACTCTGTCATGAGATTAGACAATGCAACCTGTGTATTCCTGTTCTTCCCAAGGGGCTCAAAATGAAGCTGCTCTTCCAGCTTCTTCCTCCCAGAATTCCTCCCACCTAGGCCACTTTCTAACCAGCTACTAACCAGCACATTTTCATTCATAAGATGTATTCGTTACCCATTGCTATCATAACAAATGGCTACAAACTTAGTGGCTAAAAACATCACAAACATATTATCCTTTTGTTGTTGTTTTCTTTTTTTGAGACGGAGTCTCGCTCTGTCGTCCAGGCTGGACTGCAGTGGCCAGATCTCGGCTCACTGCAAGCTCCGCCTCCCGGGTTCACGCCATTCTCCTGCTTCAGCCTCCCTAGTAGCTGGGACTACAGGCGCCCGCCGCCACGCCCGGCTAATGTTTTTTGTATTTTTAGTAGAGACGGCGTTTCACCGTATTAGCCAGCGTGGTCTCGATCTGCTGACCTCGTGATCCGCCCGACTCGGCCTCCCAAAGTGCTGGGATTACAGGCGTGAGCTACCGCACTGGGCCACATTATCTGAAAGTTCTATAGGGCAGAGGCACAACGCAGGTCTCACTAGGCTAAAATTAACATGTTAGCAGGGCTGTCTGCACTCATTTCTGGAGGCTCTAGAGGAGACCCTGTTCCCTTGCTCATTCATGTTGCTGGCAGAATTCAGTTCCTTGTAATTTTAGGGCTGAACTCCTTGTTTCCTCGCTGTCAGCTGCAGGCTATTCCAAGCTGCTAGAGGCCATCTATATTTCAAAGCTCCTGGCCCCTACTTCTGAAAACCAGCCACAGACAGCCGAGTCCCTCTCATGGCTCAAATCTCTCCTGCCTCTCCTTACCTGAAGGCCTTTCTCTAAATTTAACCAGGGAAGATTTTCTGCCTTCAAGGTTTATCTGATTAGATTGGGTCCACCTAGATAATCCAGGCTTATCTCCTCCACTTTCAGACCCATAACCTTAACCATATCTGCAAAATGTCCTTTGCCCTGTAGGTAACATCATCCTAGGTCCCAGGGTTTAGGGTATGGCATCTTTTTTGGGGGGTCTGGGGGAAAGGGAGTGGAATTACCCAGCCTACCACATAAGAACAGTGCTCATACTAGATGGGTCACTGCTAAAGATGGAAGAACCAGGGAAACCTGGCTATCTCCTTCCTTTCCTTTCCTATCTCCTTCCCAACACTTCCATTCTCTGCATTGAGAGCAAAGTTTGGCACTCACCGTATTCCCATTTTCAGAAAGATGGCCTGGTTGCAAGACTGCCCTCGCTGGCCACTAAACGCAGGCTGTGTCTACTTGGTTTTCTCTAAGCAAAACTTTTTTTCAGCATCTACCCAGCATCCCAAGCATTCGTCTACATATGGCTCACCTGAGGGAACACGTTTTCATTCAGAATCTGGTTCTGATGTCCTGCTGTTAGCAACTGAGTTCACCTGGTAGTCAACAAACTGGGTGAAGGCTAGGAAGCTCCATGCCACCTGGCACCCAGCAGGCCAGGAGCAATTCAGGTACGAGTGGTCCAAGAGGGACCTCAGACTTCAGCCTTGGCAAGTAACCCTTGATCCAGAGGCTCTCCAGACCCCCTCTTCTTCTTCCTTTGTGGCCACAAGAGACTCCTTTCTTCATAGCAGCCAGGTCTGTTGTTTCTAGCCCAACACTTCCCTGAGGAAGGCCTTAAGGCAAAGTTCTCCAAGATGCCATATTATATAGTCATGAAAACCACTCCCTTTGGGGTCAGCTGAAGGTTGTGTGATCTTGGGCAATTTCCTCCTTGAGGCCCCAGTTTCCTCATCTATCAGATGGGAGTAATAATAGTAATTACCCCAAAGGCAGTTACAAGGGTTCCCAGAGATGCTTTCTGCAAGGCTCTAAACACAGTGTTAAAGCTTAAGCCCAGGGAAGATGAGGCATTTGGGGATCATTGGCATCATTATGATTCCATATTTCCCCTCTAGCTCTGTGCCCTGGCAAGCAGGTTGGGCCCTCTGAATGCTGGTTCACTCTCCCCAGTTAAAAGAAAAGAGGAAGACCTTTACCTATTTCAGGGGGTAAGATGGGAATTACATTAAGGCCCCAGTGGTTTGCTTCATTGCCAAAACCTGGGGAGACACAGCAGGCGAGATTATAGAATTTGTGGAAATGATATGTTCATTATGTTTATAATATGAGTTGTTATAGATCAAAGGTTAATAAACTTTTTTTGTAAAGGGCCCAGTAGTAAATATTGTTGACTTTGAGGAACATACATTCTTCCTCACAACCTCCCAACTCTGCCGTTGTAATGGGAAAACAGCCATAAATGATACATCATAAATGGCTGTAGCTGTGTTTTCTTAAAACCTCATTTACAAAAGCAGGTGGTAGGCTGGATTTGGCCATGTGCCATAGTTTGCTAACTCCTGTTTTAGACCAGCATCTAGAAAATTCCAATTTAGTTCTAGTGATAGAATTCCTATTCTGCCCCATCTTTCATTGTTTTTTGTTTGTTTTACTATCCTAACCATCCTAAAAAGCACATTTCTGTGTGTGTGTTTTGTTTTTGTTTTGAGATAAAATCTCACTCTGTCGCCCAGGCTGGAGTGCAGTGGTATGATCTTGGCTCACTGCAGCCTCTGTCTCCTGGGTTCACGTGATTCTCCTGCCTCAGCCTCCCAAGTAGCTGGGACTACAGGCGCCCACCACCAAGTCTGGCTAATTTTTTTGTATTTTTAGTAGAGACAGGGTTTCACCATGCTGGCCAGGCTGGTCTCAAACTCTGACCTCAAGTGATCCTCCCACCTCTGTCTCCCAAAGTGCTGGGATTACAGGAGTGAGCCACTGTGCCCTACCTAAAAGCACATTTCAGTAAATGTTTGGCCAGGTGTGGCGGCTCATGCCTGTAATCCCAGCCCTTTGAGAAGCTGAGGTATGTGGATCACTTGAGACCAGATGTTCACGACCAGTCTTGCCAACATTGTGAATCCCTATCTCTACTAAAAATACAAAAATTAGGAGGTGTGATGGCACATCCCTGTAATCCCAGCTACTCGGGAGGCTGAGGCAGGAGAATTGCTTTAACCCAAGAGACAGAGGTTGCAGTAAGCCAAGATCATGCCACTGCACTCCAGTCTTGGGCAACAGAGCAAGATACTGTCTAAAATAAAATAAAACAAAATAAAATAAAATAATGTTTTTATATATGGGCACACATTGAAAATTGAAACTGAAATTCATGCAAATGCTTGGCACACATTCTAAAACCCACAAAATAAGTTGATACTAAAGGATTAGGTTATTTTTTAATAATAATTTTTCTTTGGAGGAATCTGAAAGCTATAGAGCTGTGTGATTTTAGACAAGTTACTTAACTTCTCTGACTTTCAGTTACCTCATCAGTTAAATACAAGATTCTTGTGGTACCTGTTTTGTGAGCATTAAAAGAAGTAAGCATATAAAGTGCTTAGCCCAGTGCCTGATGCATAGAAAACACAGAATCATCACCATCTTTATTGCCTGTTGCCATACAGAGACCATCTAGGAATCAGAAGGGTTTATTACTTCTAATTAAACAAAATAAGTCAACATCCATAGAGAGAGCACTGCCTGAGGAAACTGCCCAGGTTTATTCTGACTAGGAGAGTAGGCCTGGGGAATTCTGTGTTCTGAAAAATAGTCTCAAGGTTAAAAGTGATTCAGTAAAGCAATGATATGACTTACCAGTTGGAGGCCAGTGGGTCTACCAGTTGGGTTAGGCTTAATTAGCATACTATCTAAACAGTTTTCATTTGAATGCATTTGAGCCACAACCTCTCAGTAACCACAGTTCATTGCTGCCTTGATGGAAAGGAGCTACATACTATTTTTATTTCTGGCTCTGAGGGCTTTTGAGCATCCGATCTCTGGCCTAAACTTTTGATGCTGGGTTTTACTATTACAACCCCAGCTTCTTATGTCATGATCTCATTGCCATCAATACATATGGAGGAAGAGTCCTTACCTTTTCAAACACGTATGTCTAGTTCCCAGAACAAATGTCATCGAAGGCTGCCAATAAATGATGTAATGAGACAGGTTAACTGCAAAATGAGATGTTTGCTTCCTTCCTTGCTGGCAGCTACCAGACCTCGTATATAAAAGCTGTTTGAGACTATTTACACACACACAGAGAAAATTCTCATTTAGAAGCACTCTTTCATATTGAGAATTACTGCTAACTTCCATTATTGAGGACCCAGTATTCTTTGAGGACGTACAGGAGCTTATGAGAGAAATCTAGGTGCAAAGGGTGAGGCTGCTCTATGTTGTGGGGTAACCTGACTTGGGGAATAGCTCTGATGAGAGCAGAAGGTTTTCTCTTCCATGATCAAGGTTAGACAAAAAAGCAAATGGCAGAGGTCAAGCTGGCTGAGATTGTGGAGGAATGTTCCTACGTTAAGATTTGTTGCGCATTGCTCATGAACCACAGTAAGGTTGGGCATGTGGCACAACCAGTCTAGGCACAGCCAGCGGGAGGAAGCCCTGGCTGATGCTTGCTCAGGATCTCCTTGTAGCTTGACTTGGCCCTGGTCTTCTAGTGTGTGAGTACTTAACAGGCATTTGTGTCCTGGAAGTCACAGAGCTGGCATTTGATGAATTCATTCCACTCAAACTGCAGAGTCAAGAGAATAGTAACATTGGGAATAACATTCTTCATATGAGCAAGGAGTAATAAGTGACATTTTAACAACATAAATCAGATCATATCACCTTCTGCTCCAAAACCTCTAATGTCTTTCGTTCTACCTAAAGTAAAACCACACTCCGCTGAGGTCTGCAAAACCCTGCAGGACCTGGCCGGCCCTTATCTGGCTATTTTTCCAGTCTCATCTTTTTTGTTGTTTGTGTTTTTTGAGACAGAGTTTCACTCTTGTTGCCCAGGCAGTGGCACGATCTTGGCTCACTGCAACCTCCGCCTCCCAGGCTCAAGCGATTCTCTTGACTCAGCCTCCCAAGTAACTGAGATTAGAGGTGTGCACCACCACACCCGGCTAATTTTGTATTTTTAGTAGAGACAGGGTTTCATTACTTTGACCAGGCTGGTCTCAAACTCCCGACCTCAGGTGATCCGCCTGCTTTGGCCTCCCAATGTGCTGGGATTATAGGCATGAGCCACCATGCCCAGTTTTTTGTTTTTTTAATAACAGTCTTATTGAGATACAATTTACATGCTATCCAATTCACCAATTTAAAGCATTCAATTCAATTGGCTTTAGTATGTACACAGAGTTATGGAATCACCATCGCAATTAATTTTGATACATTTCTATCACCCTAAAAGAAACGCCGTACCTATCAGCATGCACTCCTCATTTCCTCAAATCTCACAGACCTTGACTAATCTGTTTTCAGTCTCTATAGACTTGCCTATTGTGGACATTTCATATAAATGGAATTATACATTAGTCTTTTGTGACTGACTTCTTTCACTTAGTGTCATGTTTTCAAGGTTCAGCCATGTTTTAATAAATATCAATACTTCCTACTGTTCCATGGTATGGATACACCATGTTTTTTCTCTCCATGCACAAGCTGATGGACATGTGAGTTGTTTCCCCCTGTTGGCAATTATTAACAATGCTGCTAGAAACGTTTGTGAACAAGTTTTTGTGTGGATGTTTTCATTCCTCTGGAGTGTAAACCTAGAAGGGAAATTGCTAGGTCATATGGTAACTCTATGCTTAACTTTTTGAAGAAGCTTCAGGCTGTTTTTCCAAAGTGGCTGCACCATTTTATACGCCCATCAGCAGTGTAGGAGGGTTCCGATTTCTTCACGCTCTCATCTTCATTTTGCTTTTTGGTTATAACCATCCTATTTGGTGTGAAATGCCAAATCGTGGCATCATGGCTTTGATTTCTATTTCCAATACCTAATGATGTTGAGCATTGTTTAATGTTCTGATTGGCCATTTGTAAATCATCTTCCTTGGATAAACATCCAATCAGATCTTTTGCCCATATTTAAATTGAAAAAGTTCTTTATAAATTCTAAATACATATTCTTTACCAGATATATGATTTGAAAATGTCTCTTCCATTCTGTGGGCTGTCTTTTCAGTTTCTTGATATAATAATATCCTTTGAACATGAATATTTTTAATTTTTATGAAGTCTGATTAATCTATACAGATGCATATTGGAAGTCTCAGAGGGGAACAGATTAAGGGGAAGAAAGAATGTTTGAAGAATAATGGCTGAAAAATTCTCTAGATTGATGAAAAACATGAATCTGTTCATCCAAGATACTCAATGAACTCTAAGTAGGATAAAGTAGAAGAGATTCACACCACAAAGAAAGACAGGCAGAGAATGATTAGCCACAGACACACGGAGAACATACAAAAATGGGGGCAGAGACTGGAGTGATAGGGCCACAAGCCAAACAATGCCAAGAAATTCTGAGCAGCCACTGGAAGCTAGAAGAGGCCAGGAATAGATTCTCCCTCAGAGCATCCAAGGAGCACACCCTGCTGACACCTTGATTTCAGACCTCTGGCCTCCAGAAGGGCATTAGTTCCTTCTCATGCTGCTATAAAGGACTGCCTGAGACTAGGTAATTTATAAAGGAAAGAGGTTCAATTGACTTACAGTTGTGTATAGCTGGGGAGGCCTCAGGAAACTTACAATCATGGCTGAAAGGGAAGTAAACACGGCCTTCTTCACATGATGGCAGGAAAGAGAAGTGCTGTGCAAAAGGGGGGAAAGCCCTTTATAAAACCATCAGATCTCATGAGAACTCACTCACTATCATGAGAACAGCATGGAGGTAACTGCCGCCATGATTCAATTACCTCCTACCAGGTCCTTCCCATGACACGTAGGGATTAGGGAACTGCAATTCAAGATGAGATTTGGGTGGGAACACAGAGCCAAACCATATCAAGAAGCCAGTGAGAATAAAACTACATCTTTTAAGCCAAAGTTGTGGTAATTTGTCATTGTAACCCTAGGAAATATAGCATTCTTAGCTTTAACATCCATACATTTTTTTTCAAATAAAGTTAGTTCATCTGCAGAGAAATCCTGAGCTCTTTCCTTATGACCTGCCTCTCCTCTTGGGCAAACTTTTTGAGACCTTTGCCCAGAGCTGGGGGCAGGGACTGTGGTCCACTTCTTCCAGAGCAGCACCTTGGCATTATGAGAAGGGCACTGGACTGGGGTGATGGCTTCTGGTATTTTGGGCATGAAACTTCTCTCCTGGCATGGAACTTCTGCCCCATAAGCAAGCTAGGTGAAAGGTAATCAGGCCCCAGTCTTCTCAGGCTGCCACACTTGAAGTAGCACCTCTGTCCTATGAGTGGGGGATGAGTGGAGAAAGGGAGCTGGGGCATCTTGGCAATATTTGCCTGGAAGGTCGTGCCTGCACTACAGAGCTGAGGGGGGTGGGCGGGGGGGAAGGAAGGGGAGGGTAGGTCCTGGCTCAAGTGCCACAGACTCTTATTTAGTAGATTTTCTCAAATACCTCCTTATTTGCTGTGTATCCTTAGTACAATTTTCAGAGGATTTCAATGGTTGGTTTTTGTTATTTACAATAATTTTCACCAATTATTACTATTTTGCCAGGGAAAGGGTCTATGGTGCTCCTCACACCACATTCTGGAAGTCAGCACCTGCTCCCCGCCCTCATCACAGGCCTCTAGGCTCCTCCTCCTCCCTGCTCATGGCTAAGGATCATATTTTCCAGGCTTATTCCTGCCTTGGGATCTTTGCGCTGGCTGTTCCCTCAGCCTGGAGACTTCTTTTCCCTTGAAGTAGACACTGTTGGATGCTTACTCACATGCTTTTTCCAGCCTGATCCTTCCAGGCAAAGTTTCTTCTCATGAGTCAGGGGAAATCCTGATTAGGGCAGGAGTCTGCAAACTATGGCCCTAGGGACAAACCTGGCATATTATATTTTTAAATGCATTTTTTTAAATCCAAAAGAATAATATCTTGTGCATGAAAATGATATGAATTGCAAATTTTAGTATCCATAAATAAAGCTTTATTGGAACACAATTATGCCTATTTATTTACTTTGTGTCTCTGGCTGATTTCACACTGCAACAGCAGAAATGAGTAGTGGTGCCACATGTATCTTTCTTTGTACGTACATTTCCAAAAATGAAACATGTAAAATCTCATTATAGATCAGCATTAATATATGAACAGTTGCAATCTATTTTTGATGACAGGAAAATAACTTTGACCCCCCAATTAGATAAAAAGTTAGGACCAGGTACGGTGGCTTATGCCAGTAATCCCAGCACTTTGGGAGGCTGAGAGGAGCAGATCACCTGAAGTCAGGAGTTCAAGACAGGAGTTAAAGAACAGCCTTGCCAACATGGTGAGAGCCTGTCTCTACTAAAAATACAAAAATTAGCCAGGTGTGGTGGCATGCACCTGTAATCCCAGCTACGCAGGAGGCTGAGGCATGAGAATCACTTGAACCCAGGAGGCAGATGTTGCAGTGAGCCAAGATCATGCCATTGGACTCCAGCCCATTGTGACAGAGTAAGACTTTGTCTCAAAAAAATAAAATAAAATAAAATAAAATGTTAGAACACTTTTACCTCCAATTAAGCAAAATTTTACTTTCCTAATTAAAAAAAAAAAAAATGCTATTCCCTAAAAGAAACTCATTCTTCTTCTTAATAGGCCCGCATTTAAAAAATTATATTCAACTATTCTATTTTGAATTTCATCAATAAAAACTTTGTGGAAATCTGTTTTCTGTCTTATTATTTAAGTACCTACATAATACCTTCAATTTTGTCTCTTGACCCGTGAAGTCTAAAATATTTCCTATCTAACAATCTACAGAAAAAGCTTGCCAATCATGGTGATTCTATTCTCTTGCTTGTGATTTTAAAGGTAGGTGTTTGGCCCAGTTCTGACCAATGAGATGTGAGAGTCAATGTGCTGGACACTTCTGGATGGCCCAGTTCTGACCAATGAGATGTGAGAGTCAATGTGCTGGACACTTCTGGAAATGCTCCCTTCTTCCTCTGGATGCTGTTTCAGATGGGATGTTGGCAACTATAACAGCCATGAGGGAAGCCGGGCTGAGGCCTGGCTACAGGCTGCAGGGTGCCCTACAGATGGGCAGGCAGAAAGATGGAAGAAACTGGGTCCCTGTGCTGTGGATAGGCCCTGAGTTAGACAACCCTGAAACCTTCCCACCTTAGGACTTCCTGTCATGTGAGACAATAAATGTTATTATCATTTAAATTATTTGAATCGAGAGTTTTCTGATGCTTGTTGTCCAAAGCATTGAAATCACCTCACAACATCTCATGGCTCCTTCTCATCATAAAGGGTCATGTAAATGTCCCCTCCGCTGAGGAGCCTTCCCTGCTTCCACTAAGGAAATAGTCTGTGACACCCCACCCCCACCCCCTTAGTTACTCTCACTAGCATGCATCACTATGTGTAATTCTCTTACTAGGCAGTTTCCCCTTGCTCAAGCATAAGCTTCCTGAGATCAGGGCATTTTCTCACGCACCTGTTACCCCAGGGCTTAGAACACAGTCTGACACCAAGTAATGCTTCATAGACATTTATGGAATAATAAAATACTACTAATATTTAACTGTTATTTAGTCACATTATTAATTATTGTATTATTAATATGAATATTTATTATAAAATTGAATTATTAGTCATTTATTACTAACAAAATATTAAAATTAATGATGAAGATTGCTAAAAGACATTAATACTTACTTCTAATAAATATGTATAGTGTTTATTATTCAAGCTAACATTTTTATATGTGTTCCGTGCATGCCATACTCAGTGCCTGAGCTTATTATACATCCCTCAATTAACCCTTATAATTAATTATAATTATGAGTATTAGGTAGGTATTATTGTCATTACAGAAGACTATCAAAGTTCATTTTCTTTTAAGCAATATATACTACCAGTACAAGCTATGGCAATACAATAATAATGATAATAACAATATATATACTTAAAGACCAGCAAACTTAAATTGGACTCATTGTTTTGCACCCGTGACCTTTCTAGTGGGAAACGACACTGAACTGCAGTATTTCTGTCCCAGTCCTCAGCCTCGCCTCCCTGCAGGAGGAACGTCTATCCAGAAGACAAGGAGGGAGCATGCTCCCCAGGGGGCATTTCAGACCCAATTTTCCTCTGCAGATAATGATGGTTATAGCATCTGGCATCTGACTTGAGGCCTGCCCTTTCCTCCTGAAGGACACCCCGTGGTGACAGACAGCAATTGTCCAGCTCCTCTCAGGGTCCTAGAGTTATGCAGAGAGGCTACGGCAAATCTCATGTTCTCTTTGATAACTTCTATAAGAGCCGGCCAATTACCGTCTTCCCCAAGCCCACTTCTGAGATGCTGAATGGTTGACTTCATTCCCGCCCCTCCCACCCCAAGACTCCCCACCCTTTCAGGCAAAATGTTATGTTCTGGTTTCCAGATGATCTCTGCTTTAAATTGAATAATTTTCTATAACAATATCTCCCTGTGCCAAATTCCTGCTGATGTCTTAAAAAGGGCATATATGTAAGAAGTAATGAGCATTTCTCTAGGTCAATAACCTTTGTCATTCTTTTTTCAATTTATTTTTTATTTTACGTTATATATATATACATATATATATGTATATATATATACACACACACACACATGCATGTATTTTTTTTTTTTTTTAAGGTAGAGTCTTGCTCAGTCACCCAGGCTGAAGTGCAGTGGCGTGATCTCGGCTCACTGCAACTTCTGCCTCCCTGGTTCAAGCGATTCTCATGTCTCAGCCTCCAGAGTAGCTGGGATTACAGGCATGCACCACTATGTCTGGCTAATTTTTGTATTTTTAGTAGAAATTAGGTTTTTCCATGTCGGCCAGGCTGGTCTCAAACTCCTGACCTCAGGTGATCTGCCCGACTCAGCCTCCCAAAGTGTTGGGATTACAGGCGTGAGCCACTGCCCCCGGCCCCTGCCTTCGTCATTCTAACATCAGTTTTCATAGCAACAATGTTTATCTTTTTATTTATAGCAAATTTGAAGGATGTAGTTGGGATGATCTAATCTAAAATATATGCTTTGTGGGCTCTGTGGCATCCCCAAAATTTACTGCAGGCATTCCTGGAACTCTTCAAAGAGATGAGGGGAGGGGACTTATACTTTGGTCCAAAGCTGTCCAATAGAATGCTCTGTGATGATGGAAATATTCCATATTTGTACTGAATAATACAGTACCCACTAGCCATTTGTAGCTATGAGCCATGGAAAAGTGGCTGGTGTGACTGAGGAAGCAGAATTTTAATTTAATTAAATTTTACAGCCACATATGGCTGGTGGCTACCACAGTGGACAGCACAGATCTGGGGATGCCAATTGATGACAGAGTTGCTTCATGATCACAGCTGTGCTCCTGGGAGTGAAGCAGCAGTGAGGACACTTAATCATCTTCCTCTGCAACCTCTAGAAACCAGCCAGTAGTTATTAATGATAAAAATAACAATGCACTGTACATGAAGCTTTCATCCCAGCTCACTTTAATCTTCACAAAAATTCTCTTAGGTCCTATCCCAAATTTAGAGACCGAACAGTCATACTGCTCAACTGAAGACACAGAGATCTTTGGCTCAAGGTCCTGTGTATGTTCTGCTATGCACTGCTTGGTTGTTTTCTAATTTTACAAAGATTCTATAAGCAAGATTGTCCCAGTTAAAGATCAGACAGCTGCCACCTAACCAGAAAGCAGGAAAAGTGTAGCTCAGCTTAGCTACAAGGGCTCTGCTAGTGGGTAAGAGAAGAGAGGGTGAGAAGGGAGGGCAGATGAGATGTACAGAGCCTGGAAGACATGATTAGATGCAGACCACCACCACTGCTGTGCTGGGCGCTGGCCACGGGGCTTTGGATTCATCCCATTGTGTGAGGGCGGTATTATTTTCCCATTTTCCAAATGAGAAAAAGCAGTGCTCTGAGAGTTAACACTAAGCCTGCTAAGATTTGTTCAACTTATGCAACGGACAAGATTCTAGCTCATGTGCTTCCAGCACTCCAGACAGCCCCTACCCAAATGAATGGCCAAAGCCAGATCAAACCTAGAATAGAAACAAAAAAGCAGTGGAGTCGAGGTCTTTGTCAGGATGACCAGAGAAAGGCTAGTGCTGTCTATAATGCTCCTAAAATTCTCTCACACACCCTCTTCTTGCAAGCTGAGGCCAGAGTTTCAGGCCTCACAGAAGTTAATTCTTCTTTGTGTTCTGGGACAAGTGGTCCCAGGATGCTGGATGCGTGGGAGAGAGACCAGCACAGCCTCCATGTGACTGGTGGTTCAGAACTGCTCTACTGGAAATGATATTGCAGAGAAAGATGAGTCTGGTGTTTAAGACCTGGGATCATAGAGTCCCCAGACCAGAAGGATGACAATCTAGCCCACGCACACCTCCTACCCCCATAGGACTGTATCTAGACTAGAGGCCATTAACCTGTCCCCCCTGAGATTGCTCTCAGGGCCAAGGCTTTAGGAAGGAAGAAGGGAAAGAAAAAAGGGTAGACAAAGAATAAAGGGAGGAGCCCGATGAGGAAGGGAGAAATAGGTGGCAACTGCCCCCACAGGAGCTCCCGTGGGCCCAGGAGGCCCTGACAACACCCAACACTGGTACTCACAGTAGGAACTCACAGGTATCATCCTGCTGAGGCCTCCAGACCTTGTGACCACTCCTGCAACATTGCCAGCTCCACCTCTGGCTCTAGCTACACTGGCTAAGTTCTTTGTTTCTGGTCAGTCTCAGTTTAAATTCTGCCTCTCCTAAGAAACCTTCCCTGATCCCCATTTCGATTTCTGTGCACCTGTTCTTTCCTCCCTTGGCTACTTCCTCCCTACCTGCTTATCTGTCTTTTTCCTCCTGTAGGCTCCAGGAGGACAAGGTACCTGAATCAAGAGCGCCTCCTGTGTCTACCATACAGTAATGATGTTAATGATAACACCAACAAGAATTAACATTCCTTGAGTAATTACTATGTGTCAAACATGGTTCTAAGCACTTTATGTGTATTAGTTAATTTCATTTTTATAAGAAGCCCATGACATAAGTGATATTGTTATCTTCATTCTGCAGAGGAGAAATATGAAGCACAGAAAGGTAAGCAAACTTGCTTAAGGCACACAGCTAGTAGGCGGAAGAGCTACAATTTGAACCCAGGCAGTTTGATTTCAAACTCTTACCATGAATCACTTTGCTAAGTTTCTCAATATGCTATGAGTGCCCACATGTGTCAGCCTATTCATTTCCTTACTGGTTTTGTGGTTTTATTGTGTAAATCATCCATCTTACTTAAACCACGATAGAATGTCTCCGCGAGACCAGATAAAAATATTTGTAGCTCTGTCCGCCAACACTCCAAATGTCATTGAAGAAATAGCAAGGAATCTAATGTGTTGTTTGCATAGGCTGTGATATGTTAGTTAATAAGTATTTCAAATATTTCATACGTCATGTGCACATTCCCCTTTAGTAAATTTAGATATAGGATTGAAGAAATTTCTAGAGTGTGTTTGGGGACAATCTGTGGTCTGTAAAGGCACGGTTCTGGGTGAGACACAAGCAGGAACTGTGAGAATGACTACAGGCAAAGGACACCGTCTCCCTGCAATAAAGGCAATATGGTCACCTGAATGCCTTAAACTCTGGTGTTGTTTGGTTCACTGAATGAAAGTAAGTAAACATTTTAGTCAATCCTGATTCTGAAATAGGCAGGAAACTCATCACACATGCCATCTCAGCAGCAAAGCCCACTCAAGCTGGCTTAAGTAAACAGAGGGTGATGTGAGAATACACTGAGAACCTCATGAAACCCAGCAGCAGAGGCTCTGATGGGTTCCGAATTGCAGAACCTGGTTCATTCTAGAAACTACCTACCTGGAGTCCACACAACTTTTTGTTGCTGTTTATGTTTGGCACATATATGTTCAGGGAAAATGAGTGTGTCTTGGACAGGCTGGATACCCAGCCCTGGTGAGTGGGGGCATGAGGCACAGTAGGCAAATATGTTCATGTCCTAATCCCTGGACCTATGAATACATTAGGCGACACGGCACAGGGAATCAGCTTGCAGATGGAATTGAAATTGGTAATTGGTTGACTTTATTATCCTGGATTATGCATTTGGGCCCAATGTAATCACAAGTGTCCTTAAAAATGGAAGAGAAAGACAGGAGCGTCGATCCAAGGGAGATGTGACTGTGGAAGAAAGGCACGTAGAGAAGCGACATTGCTGTCTTCAAAAATGGAGGAGGTGCTGTGAGCCCAGGAAAAGGCAGGCAGATGCTAGAAGCCAGAAAGAGTAAGAAACGACCTCCAGAAAGGAAGGTAGCCCTACCAACACCTTGATTTTAGCACAGTGAGACTCTCTCACATCAGACTCCAAGACTATGAGATAATAAATGTCTGTGGTTTTAAACCACAAAGTTTCAGATAATGTGTTTCAGCAGCCGTAGGAAACCAACACAGGGGATGGGGAGGCAAAGAGATCTGGAGGTGGTCCTGTCTGGGGATGGTTTTAACCCTCATTGCTCACTCCTTCGTGTGTGAGTATGACGGGAGAGATCCAGGTGTGTGCGTCTCTCAAGCATCCTTCTAGGCCTCTTTGAGGGCATTTCTCACAACTTAACTGCAAAATACAAAGGTAAGAGTGCTGCATTTTCTGACACAGGTTGAGCCCTCTAAATGACAAAGACAAAACCAAAACAACAAAGCCTCTGCTTCTGATTTAAATAGCTGAAGTTCTTCAGGCCTAAAGTGCCCAGAAAAATAGCTTTTCTTCTTTTTCATCTTGCCTAATGGTCAGATTTTGAAAAAACCTAAGGGTGATGGCTAATGGCAGAATCCCTTTTCTCTCTTCCGTCTTCATCCTGGGGTCAGTGAGATTGGATATGGGTAAGCAAAGGCTTACGGTGAGCTCAGGGATGACCCTCACCAGCCTGGCCAAGTGCTTGGAGAAAACATTCAGGTGATTTTCTTTAATAGGTGCAGTTTAAACATGAAGACAGAATGGAGGAGAGAGTTTACTGCTCTCTGACCTTGGCTGTGTGTTTTTCTTCATCTCCTGTCAAGTTCAGCACCAAGAACAATCACCGATCAGCTGGAACATGAGAATGCAAAGGCCAGGCGACGATGAGGTAACTCCGAGGTGAGACCGAATTGAATCCTAGAAAATGCAGCTTCTCTGTAACTGCCCAGGGGGAGATGGACTTGTGTCCAGAGAGTTTTAAAGTCATATGGAAGGACCAAGCTGTGGGAACTGTGTGTTCTCTGTGTGAGCTGTGTGATCCTGGGCAAGTTATTTAACCCCAGGAGCCTGGTCCACCGTTCACAGCGGGTGGTAAAAGCTGCCCTACAGCGTGGTGGTGAGGAGCTCTGGGAGGGCTTCTCTGAAGCAAAGCCCACTTGAGCTGGCTCAAGTAAAGAGAGAGTGGTATGAGGATACACCGAGAACCTCATAAAACCCAACAGCAGAGGCTCTGATAAGTTCTGGATTGCAGAACCTGGTTCATTCTAGGAACTACCTGCCTGGAATCCACAAAGATTTTGTTGTTTTGTTTTGTTTTTTTATTTATTTTCTTTTTTCTTTTTATTTTTTTATTATTATTATACTTTAAGTTCTAGGGTACATGTGCATAACGTGCAGGTTTGTTACATATGTATACTGATGCCATGTTGGTGTGCTGCACCCATCAACTCGTCAGCACCCATGAATTCGTCATTTATATCAGGTATAACTCCCAATGCAATCCCTCCCAAGAAATTTGCATTTTAATGGTGCTCTCTCCATAAGTACTTTCAGTTGTTACAAAATAGTAACAACTAAGGTTTGTATGTCTTCTTCCAAAGTGCTTTCCTGTACATGCTTTTATTTGATTCTGTCACAACCACAGGTGTTCCCTTTATATGTGAAGGGAGTACATTTTAGAGAGGTTAATGGATTTGTTCAAAGCTATACAGG
>NW_016811584.1:4455963-4458519 GCF_001698545.2 Rhinopithecus bieti | reverse complement strand
CTAATCTCTTAGTAGATTTTTTAAAATGACTTAATAGATTTTAAAAAACTGATATATAATTTACATACAATAAAGTATCTAAATCATGAAATTCACAAGCTCAGTGGATTTTTAGATATGAATACAACCATGTAACGACCACCCCACACCAAGATATTAATAGATACATAGATCAGGAGTCAGCAATCTCAGGCCTACCGGCCAAATCTGGTCTGCTACTGGTTTTGTGGTTTCATGAGAACACTACCACACCTATCATTTATGTCTTGTCTGTGGCTGTGTGAGTAGTTGCCCCAGAGACCTTGCAGCTGCCAAGCCTAAATCATCAGCAGCTGGCCCTTAAAGAAACAGTTACCCTCTCCCTGGTAGCCCACCCAGCACTGCCTTGTCTGCCCGCTGGTATCCTCCCAGATAACTCTTTTCACCTATTTTATTGTAGGTTAATTTTGCTTGTTTTCAAGCTTTGTATACATGGAATATTATAGTTCTTATTCCTTATTCTCTCCACATCATGTCTGAGACGCAGCCACGATGCATGGCACTCTCTCAAGTGCAACTCTCTTCATGCAACTCAGTTACAGGCCAGGCATTCTCTGTCCCGCATGCTGGCTTGCTGCCCTCTCACTCTCAGGCACCTCCTAACGCCATCCCTGACAGCCTCGGGGATGCCCTGGGCCCTCTCTCTACAGTAGCGGTTCTTGATTCTTTCTCTTAATCATCTATTGCTGAACCATGAATGCCCCTGGAAATCTCATCAGAACTAGGGACCCTCTTCTCAGATAAATGCATAGGTAGTGAAATGCTTATCTGAAGATCAAGCTTTGTTATTGATTTAAAATTTTTTTCTCCCTGCATTGGTGAGAGAAGCTTCAGAAATCCACCTTAAATTCACAAAGCTTTGCCTCACATAAGAAAAGAAAGCAGGGGAGAGAGAAAACCCCGTTATCACTTTGAGTTTCACTTAAAAGGGTATGTGAAGCATTGGTATTCCTGTGATGGGGACAAGGAGAAGGAAGATAGGATGCTCTGCATTTTGAGATCCTGTCCCCTGGAAGATAAAAGCACAGGACTGTGGGTCCATATTACATCAGACACCAGGACGGGCACTGACCCAGCCCCTGTGGTGCCCTGGAGCACTGAGATCTTGAGCCAGCTCTAAGAGACTATTTCAGTTCTCCGTCCAGGAACCACACAGGCCTCATTCCATCAGGACAGCGATGACATCTGCTGTTGACTGAGGAGACCAGGCTTTGACCAAGATGCAACATGGCACCAGGGAACATCAGTAGCAGTGGACTGATCAGTGTCCAGAGTTTTCTTGGCTTGAGTATGGGAACTGGATGGAGCCCTTTAGCACCACGGAACCTCAGAGTTCTTGGATTACTCATGGGGTAAGGGGGTCCTGAGAAGGTCATAGTGAAATTTTTGCTAAGGAGTGGAGCAAGTAATCAGTAAATAAGTTGTGTGACCTGACTTGCACCTCAAATTTGTGAATCTGCTCATACCATTTATAAATACAAACCCCAAATTTCACAAAGAATTGAAATGGGTTTGTGGACCCCAGGCTAAGAATCTCAGTTTAATAATCTATCCTTTCTGCTTCAGTTGTCACTGAAAATTAGCAGGGGCTTTTTGCACTTAGAGAAAGTAATTGGTCAAGCTAATATTTTAATTAGGTCACCAAAATCCCAGCCTGGCTGGTCTGTGGGTCAGCTGTTCTTACGTCAGGCTTGTAACCCTAGAAGCAGGCAAGTGTGACCTCAAACATGGCCCCTGGGCAGTGGGGCTGAGGCAGTTACCCTTAGATGGAAGGGTGAGCAGGACAGGCACTGTGACTCTCCAAGGAATTTTAGAGATGACTGAGGAAGCTACAGCCAACTTTCTGTATCAGTAGGCTTCTCATCCATGAATTCAACCAACCATGGGTGGAAAATACACAGAAAAATAATCCCACAGAAACTCCAAAAGCAAAACTTGAATTTGCTGCACACCAGGTACTCCATTGAATCCATGAGAATGAAATAATATGTAGGGTTGTATTTGGGATTAGAAATAGTCCAGAGATGATTTAAAGTATATGGAAAGATGTGTATAGGTTACATGCACCTACTACATTGATTTATGTCAGAACCTGAGTATCTGCTGATTTTGGTATCTAAGGAAGGTCCTGGAACCAATCCCCCACAGATACTGATAGATGACTGTACTTAGGAAATGCAATGAAGAAACCAAGTTGATCGTCAATAAATGGTAGCTATGATGATAATGATGAAGAAGAATTATGACTCATGACGTGAATCAACCCCAAGAGAATCACTTCTGGGGGACTTTCCTCGTGCTCTTTCTCTTGGTGATGCTGATTGCATTGGTGTCAAATGTACACAGGTGGACAAGTCTGTGGAACACAGGCATTTGATGAGGACACCCATTTAAAGAAATCAGAGGGCCGGGCACGGTGGCTCAAGCCTGTAATCCCAGCACTTTGGGAGGCCGAGATGGGCGGATCGCGAGATCAGGAGATCGAGACCATCCTGGCTAACACGGTGAAACCCCATC
>NW_016811584.1:4448700-4455699 GCF_001698545.2 Rhinopithecus bieti | reverse complement strand
GTNNACTAGGTTGGGGAAGTTCTCCTGGATGATATCCTGAAGAGTGTTTTCCAACTTGGTTCCATTTTCCCCCTCACTTTCAGGCACCCCAATCAGACGTAGATTTGGTCTTTTTACATAATCCCATACTTCTTGCGGGCTTTGTTCATTTCTTTTTCTTCTTTTTCCTTTTGGTTTCTCTTTCCGCTTCATTTCATTCATTTGATCCTCAATTGCTGATACTCTTTCTTCCAGTTGATCGAGTCGGTTACTGAAGCTTGTGCATTTGTCACGTATTTCTCGTGTCATGGTTTTCATCTCTGTCATTTCATTTATGACCTTCTCTGCATTAATTATTCTACCTGTCAATTCTTCCACTCTTTTTTCAAGATTTTTAGTTTCAGAGGAGGGAAATGAAAAGTGTCCCCTCAAGTCATTAAAATACAGGTAAGTTTGAGGCTTCCTGAAAAATGAATCTAATACATACTTTAAGAAGGATTAAATAAAGATATTGCACAGCAATCTGAATAGGAGTATTGTCTGAATGATTATAAAAGTTGTTCTTTTCATCTCATAAATTTATGTAATTAAACTAATGTCACAGTTTGCTCTTGCATGGTGGCAACATGACAGGAGTGCAGAATTTTTACTCCACTCCTGGCTAATTAGGATGACGTGTGATTCTATTTCTTAATTTCAAATGTTCTTCTGAATTTTGTGCTCAACACTCCCCCTTTCCTCTTTTAAAACCTGATGTCTAAGTAGTTATAAATAAGCCTCCCAATCCAGAACATTTTGAATGTGATTTGGTTCTATTTTCTTTTAATCCCAAGTTAGTTTAGGTGTCAGTAACAATTTAAAAAGAGTTAAAAAATGAAGATATGCCCGGAACTCTGGAGAAGGGGCTGAGAATGTTCTGCTTCATTCAGGTTACCACCTTAACCCTAACCCTAAGAGGGACATGCACTGGTTCCAGGTGAGAGAAAAAAAGTCCAGATATCTTTGAGCTTTATTTTTATCCTCTTGCTTTGGAGAACTTTCTTTTAGAGAACATATAATTTTCTTCCAAATGTGGCAAGACATTGTAGAAAAATTTCAGTGGTCATCCACACTTTTGCCTACCACACATGTCACTTAAAATGAGTCCTAGTTTTCTCATCTGTGATGTGAAGGGCTTAAATCCATCCTTCCATCCATCCATCCATCCATCCATCCATCCATCCATCCATCCATTCATCCATTCATGTATACTACTAGCATTTTCAGAGTGCCTAGGACATTTGTTCAGGTACCCATGAATGAAAGATAGTGTTTGACTTAAAAGAACTCACAAGCTGGGAAGAGAACACTGCACAGATATTAAGAGGACAAATTCTGAAGTTAGATGACCTAAGTCTCAGCTTCTCCCTCTTATAAGCTGTGGACCTTTGGATAAGTCTCTTTATGTCTCTAAGACGTCTTTATATTTAAAATGAAGATATTAATGTCAGTATAATAGGACAGCTATAACGGTTAAACAAGATAATACCTGCAAAGCACATTGAACAGCAGAACAATCCATATTAGAGCTGCTAAATTATTATTGTCAAATGCCTTTAAATTGCTCTATTATGGGTATATAGATAATACTTGAAGGACACTAAGAAGGAAGCCATTAGTTCTTCCTGGAATAGATGAAAGGAGAGCAGGCAAGGTTTTAGAGGAGGTGATACTGGGTTGGATTTTGTAGGATGAGTAGGAATTTACAACATAGAAAGAGAGGTAGAATGCTGAAGGTCCATGTGAAAATGCACAGAGTTTATTTCTAAGAATGGACAGTAGTGTTTTAAGCTACACCACTGGCACAGGCAGGTAATGGCAGAGATAAATCTAGGAAGGACTCCCAGGTCTGCATTATCAGTAACATTTTAATCAGAAGGCTTTCAGTTGATAATAACAAGAAACCCAGCTTGAATTTGCCCAAACAATAAAAGTGTTTTATTGTTTTGGACCCAGGTAAATTCACAACTTTTAAAAATATAAATACCTGCATGGTCAGGTTTAGCAGTGGTTTGGTCCCATGATTCAATCTTATTACCAAAAGCTGGTTTCTTTATATTTCTAGTCTTTCCTCATTTGTATGTCTTCCTCATCCTAATATTGGATGGTCCTCATGCTCACAGGGTGGCTGCCAACTACCAAGGTTACGTGCTTGCCAAACAACATCCAGGGAAGAAAGAATGCCTGATCCTGAGATGATCTAATGATAGCCCTGGGCTTTATATTATAAACCAATCTCTAAGGCTAGAGAAAGACATGGACTGGCTGTCTTAGGCCTGGGATATCCCAGTGAATGACTATGACAACAGGTATGGGAATTTTTTTTTATTTTTTTAATTTAATTTTTTTTTTTTTTTTTTTTTTGCTTAGACCAATCTGAGCCACCTTTGAAGCTGGAGGGCCAGTTTTTGTAAATCATGTGGCTGCTACACAAAGGGAGAGGAATGGGATGGATATAGGAAGGCCTATCATATCGTTCATCCCAGAAGACTTGTAGGCCATGACATAGAGTTTGGAGTTTACACTGTGGACAATGAGAAGTCACTTATAGGCAAAGATTCACATATTAGAAATAACTCTGGAGGCAGGTCTGGAACCAACTGGGACAAGAAAACCATTTCACACCTAGTTTATCTCTTAGGTCTTCTGTAGAGAAAACATCCCAACTCCACTGAGTAAACAGGTATGCTGGGCAAGCACTGTATATTGTTTGCACCCAGAAATCTCGCTTCTCAGGTTGAATTTCAGCTCAGAATGTTGAAATGCTCACAACTCCCAAGCTGCCAACAGTAACGACCAATCACTATTATAAAATTCAAAGTGTTTTACATTACCTCTAAGTCTATGTACTCAAGAGTTTCAGCCTGCAAACCACTTCCATGACACATGAGATCCAAATGGGAGAATCCATTAGAGGTGGCATAGGGAGGGTGTAAGAACCAAGGACTGGAACCACACAGACCCCCTGGAAGTGACATTACCTCGCTGAGTCTCTGATCACTCCTCTGTAAACCAAAGTAATAATGCTAACCTCATAGGACTGTTCATTTGCCACTTTAACACACATTTATTGAGCACCAACTATATACCAGATCCTGTACTGAAGCCCAGGATGAAGGAACTGAGCAAACACGTGTCACATCCTTAGCAGAGTTTCTCCCAAATCTGGAAAGAAAAAATGAACAGAGCCTGAAATACCAGGTGAATGGGAACCTGTGGGGATGAGGAAGACATCCTTTGAACACTTCTCATAGTAACACCGATGAAGGCTCAAAGATTATCTGGGTCCTCTGAAGTCTGGCCATAAGACATAGTAGTCACAGATGGAGGCCACTGGCATGTACTTTCTCCCCTGGTAAATAGAAAAAGATTCAGGGTTCCTCACTGCGCCCCTACCCTGAGGTGACCCAGGAAATCTTATTTGATACCCACCATCAAGTCACTTAAACAGCGTTTCAAGACCCAAATAATGAGCTTTCTCAGTTTAAAAAGTCAAACAACTTTGACTTTTTCTATCTGTTCAGCTCAGGGCTGAAATGATGTATTCAGGGTAACATGTTTCAAGAGAACTTGGACAAACTCATATTTTAAAAATAGACTGATTTCCTACTGTGCCATGAGCACAGCAGTGCTTCCTTGGTTGTGTTTCAAATGATGGCCTCACCACCACCCCCAGAGCCCTGATGAGAGAGCCCTGGAAATAAACGAGCTCTGTGCAACACGGCATGCAGAGAGGCTCCCTCCTGGAGAAGAATGAGCCTCCGAGCAAGGCGGAGGGGCCCACACACACATTTTCCCCTCAAAATACTACCGCAAGGCAGAAGATGGCTTAAATTGCTATGATTTGTGATCTGGAAATGAATATGTATTTTTATTGCAGTATTCATTATACAGAGTACAACAAGTTTTGCTTAAAGCTATCTCTATATCACTTGATATGAATGTTATATTGTATTTTGTGATGCACAACTTCTTGAAGAAATATTTTACAGAGATTAATAATGAGATATTTGAATGTATGCTCCTGGAGCTCACTGATGGAACTACTCTGTTTCCGTCTTTCTCCCCGGAGCCAGTTTGACTCCAGGCTGACACGTTGGTGACAGCGCTTCACAAAAGGCTTTTGTGCTCTACTTTATGCAAGCTCTGGTTAAAGTATGGAGCCTAAAACTGAGTGAGAGAACTTTCAGAAAGCAGCGAGAAGCTAAAGGCAGCACTTTTGTGCCAAGGTAATAAAGGAAAAAATGTGTGTACCAAATGGCATTATCTTTAGAATAAAATGATTAGATGAATTGGATGTTCCCCAAGTTTGTGCAAATGAGGACATGCAGAAAATAAATTTCCCAACAAAAATTTGAGACAATATCGAGGAGTTTTCAGTGATGGCATGTGTCCTACCTCAACTTCCTCCTCATGGTGAAAGTACCCAGTCCACAGCCTCAGCTCAGGTAAGCAGCACCAGTCCCTGGGGCCACTGGCTGGAGCAGAGGTGACCACTGACCCAAGGCTGGCCCATTTACAACTTGGCCAGAGACCACCCAGGTGGCCCTTTAGCCAAGGGGCTGTTTCCATCCTGGATAGGAACTAGAAAATTCACAGATGCCTGGAAAGTGGATGGTGGGTGGTGGGGCAAGCAGCTGTGTCCCCTTAGAAGCAGAATAGCAGAGAGAAGATCCACACTCCCATTGTCCAGCTCCATAGAGCTCCCTTGGGTCCTGAATGGACAATGGACATCTGATTCCACTCTTATAAGATCCTTACCTCCCTGAGTTCCTATTGTCTGCATTTCCCTGGGTTTCCCATGTTTATCTTCACAGTTAACAAGAATTCTCATCCCAACCACACCACCCTATTATTTGAGTTCACTTGAAGGATGTGTTTTGTAGTTGACATCTGTTGCTTTTCCTGAATAGCATCCATTTCCCTTTGTTCAAGTCACAATGCTTCTTCACTCTCAGCTATCTGGTTGGGGTGGGGCACACAGCACCCTAGCTCCAAAGGTGGGCATGTGATGGAGACCTGGCCAATCAGAGTCCCACATACCCCTGGCCACACTGATTGCTTCCGGGATGGACACATGACCCAAGTCTGAGGCTGTGGTTAAAACTATTAGGAAATGAACTTCTCTTCCACTAGTGTAATATAAGTCTAGACTGGCTGGGGTTCCAGCAAGTGAAGGGAACTTACCTAAAAGCTAAACCAACACCACTGAAATACAGAGATGGATTCAGGTTCATATGATTTGGGATCACGGATCTAGCCATATCTGAAGCTTGTTGAGCTCTGGACTTAAACAAGTTTTTTAGTTAATGTTTTATTTTATAATGGCTCTAGATTTGCAGATAAGTGTCAGGATAATGTAGAGGGTTGTTATATACTCCACACCTGGTTTCTCCTACTGTTAGCATTTTATAGCATTGTACATTACCACTAGTCAGCCAATATTGATATGTTATTAACTGAAGTCTATACTTTATCCAGATTTCCTTAGTTTTACCTAATGTCTTTCTTCTGTTCCAGGATCCCATCCAGGGGACCTCATTACAATTAGTCATCATGTCACCTTAGGCTCCTGTAGATGGTAACAGTTTCTCAGACTTGCCTTGTTTTGGGTGACCTTGACAGTCTTGAGGAATACTGATCAATGGTTTATTGAATATTCCTCAATGGAGGTTTCTAATGTTTTCTCATGGTTAGCCCAGGATATGGGTTTGGGGAGTTAGACCACATGGCAAAATGCCATTGTTATCACACCATATCATGTTAATTTTGATCACTTGACTGAGGTATTATTTATAGGTGGCTCCTCTGTTAAGTCACTCTTTTTCCCTTTTCCATATTGTTCTCTTTGAAAATAAGTCATTTTGTGTACCCCAAACTTACGGAGTTATGCTCCTCCCTTTTGAGGACGGAGGGTCTATATAAATTATTTAAAATTCTTCTACATGAGAGATTTGTCTATTCTTGGCCCGGTGCAGTGGCTCATGCCTATAATCCCATCACTTTGAAGGCTGAGGCAGGAGGATTCCTTGAGTCCAGGAGTTTGAGACCTGGCTAGGTAACATAGAGAAACCTCATCTCTACAAAAGCAATTTTTTAACTATCTGGGTGTGGTGGCACATGCCTGTGGTCCCTGCTACTTGGGAGGCTGAGGTGGGAGGATTACTTAAGCCCAGGAGTTCAAGGCTGCAAAGAGCTGTGATCATGCCATTGCACTCCAGCCTGGGCAACAGAGTGAGACCCTAACTCAGAAACAAAATGAAAGAGAGAGAGAGATTTGTCTATTCTCCCTCATTATTTACTTATTCAATCATTTATGTCAGTATGGACTCATTTCATACTTTGGCTTATAATTTATACTTATTTATTTTGTTCACATTGTCTCAGTTTTGGCCATTGTGAGTCTGTTAATTGGTTTCTGTGTCCTTTTGATGTACTCTATCTGTGTTTGTGTTCACGCGTGTGTGCTGTGTTTTGAACACTTTCTTTTTTTTATTATTATTATACTGTAAGTTCTAGGGTACGTGTGCACAACGTGCAGGTTTGTTACATATGTATACATGTGCTATGTTGGTGTGCTGCACCCATCAACTCATCATTTACATTAGGTATTTCTCCTAATGCTATCCCTCCCCCATCCCCCTGCCCCATGACAGACCCCAGTGTGTGATATTCCCCTTCCTGTGTCCAAATGTTCTCATTGTTCAATTCCCACCTATGAGTGAGAACATGCGGTGTTTGGTTTTCTGTCCTTGCGATAGTTTGCTCAGAATGATGTTTTCCAGCTTCATCCATGTCCTTACAAAGGACCTGAACTCATCCTTTTTTATGGCTGCATAGTATTCCATAGTGTATATGTGCTACATTTTCTTAATCCAATCTATCATTGATGGACATTTGGGTTGGTTCCAAGTGTTTGCTGTTGTGAATAGTGCCACAATAAACATACATGTGCATGTGTCTTTATAGTAGCATGATTTA
>NW_016811584.1:4422277-4448425 GCF_001698545.2 Rhinopithecus bieti | reverse complement strand
TGAGGCTGTGGTTAAAACTATTAGGAAATGAACTTCTCTTCCACTAGTGTAATATAAGTCTAGACTGGCTGGGGTTCCAGCAAGTGAAGGGAACTTACCTAAAAGCTAAACCAACACCACTGAAATACAGAGATGGATTCAGGTTCATATGATTTGGGATCACGGATCTAGCCATATCTGAAGCTTGTTGAGCTCTGGACTTAAACAAGTTTTTTAGTTTAATGTTTTATTTTATAATGGCTCTAGATTTACAGATAAGTGTCAGGATAATGTAGAGGGTTGTTATATACTCCACACCTGGTTTCTCCTACTGTTAGCATTTTATAGCATTGTACATTACCACTAGTCAGCCAATATTGATATGTTATTAACTGAAGTCTATACTTTATCCAGATTTCCTTAGTTTTTACCTAATGTCTTTCTTCTGTTCCAGGATCCAATCCAGGGGACCTCATTACAATTAGTCATCATGTCACCTTAGGCTCCTGTAGATGGTAACAGTTTCTCAGACTTGCCTTGTTTTGGGTGACCTTGACAGTCTTGAGGAATACTGATCAATGGTTTATTGAATATTCCTCAATGGAGGTTTCTAATGTTTTTCTCATGGTTAGCCCAGGATATGGGTTCAGGGGAGTTAGACCACATGGCAAAATGCCATTGTTATCACACCATATCATGTTAATTTTGATCACTTGACTGAGGTATTATTTATAGGTGGCTCCTCTGTTAAGTCACTCTTTTTCCCCTTTTCCATATTGTTCTCTTTGAAAATAAGTCATTTTGTGTACCCCAAACTTACGGAGTTATGCTCCTCCCTTTTGAGGACGGAGGGTCTATATAAATTATTTAAAATTCTTCTACATGAGAGATTTGTCTATTCTTGGCCCGGTGCAGTGGCTCATGCCTATAATCCCATCACTTTGAAGGCTGAGGCAGGAGGATTCCTTGAGTCCAGGAGTTTGAGACCTGGCTAGGTAACATAGAGAAACCTCATCTCTACAAAAAGCAATTTTTTAACTATCTGGGTGTGGTGGCACATGCCTGTGGTCCCTGCTACTTGGGAGGCTGAGGTGGGAGGATTACTTAAGCCCAGGAGTTCAAGGCTGCAAAGAGCTGTGATCATGCCATTGCACTCCAGCCTGGGCAACAGAGTGAGACCCTAACTCAGAAACAAAAATGAAAGAGAGAGAGAGATTTGTCTATTCTCCCTCATTATTTACTTATTCAATCATTTATGTCAGTATGGACTCATTTCATACTTTGGCTTATAATTTATACTTATTTATTTTGTTCACATTGTCTCAGTTTTGGCCATTGTGAGTCTGTTAATTGGTTTCTGTGTCCTTTTGATGTACTCTATCTGTGTTTGTGTTCACGCGTGTGTGCTGTGTTTTGAACACTTTCTTTTTTTTATTATTATTATACTGTAAGTTCTAGGGTACGTGTGCACAACGTGCAGGTTTGTTACATATGTATACATGTGCTATGTTGGTGTGCTGCACCCATCAACTCATCATTTACATTAGGTATTTCTCCTAATGCTATCCCTCCCCCATCCCCCTGCCCCATGACAGACCCCAGTGTGTGATATTCCCCTTCCTGTGTCCAAATGTTCTCATTGTTCAATTCCCACCTATGAGTGAGAACATGCGGTGTTTGGTTTTCTGTCCTTGCAATAGTTTGCTCAGAATGATGTTTTCCAGCTTCATCCATGTCCTTACAAAGGACCTGAACTCATCCTTTTTTATGGCTGCATAGTATTCCATAGTGTATATGTGCTACATTTTCTTAATCCAATCTATCATTGATGGACATTTGGGTTGGTTCCAAGTGTTTGCTGTTGTGAATAGTGCCACAATAAACATACATGTGCATGTGTCTTTATAGTAGCATGATTTACAATCCTTTGGGTGTATGCTCAGTAATGGGATTGCTGGGTTAAATAGTAATTCTAGTTCTAGATCCTTGAGGAATCGCCACACTGTCTTCCACAATGGTTGAACTAGTTTACAGTCCCACCAACAGTGTAAAAGCTGAACACTTTCTTACTTTCTGATTCTATCAGATGTTTCAGGCTCACTATTGCATATTCTCTGCCCCAGTTCTAGAATCAGCCATTTCTCCAAGGAGCCCTGAGTTCTTTTTATCGCAGAATGGTATTGGAAACCAAGATCAGGGCACTGAGTATAACTATGGATTTTCTAATTATGTGAGCCAATTCATTCACCTCTTCTTTTCCCCCTTAAGTCTATTTTACTTGAATTTGCTGTCACTTGAGACCAAAAAAATTAATTAATAGAGATACAAAGATATAATACATCTCCCCCCAAGTCATCAACTCAATCAAAGAACTGCATGACTCTTGCTGTCATTTCTAAACTGGTGAGGCAGGGTTCCTGCTGCACAATGCAATTCATGCTATGGTGTTCAGTGCCCTCAGTGAGGCCCCCATGACTTTAAAGGTATATATTCCAGGCTTCTGAAAAGTTAAAAATCTTTCACTAGTTTTGGAATTTCTCTCACGCTGTCCTGTTTGTTTGTTTTTTTTTTTTTTCTTTCATAGAACCTATTTGCCATTATATTTTTATTTTTGCCTATTTGTTCAATGCCCATATTCTTCAGCACGCTGTGAGCTCCATCAGAGGACAGTCTATCTTACTCTCCACTCTACCCCTAGTCTTATCCAGCGTGTTGACTGGCACATACACAGCACTCCATAAATATTTGTTGGATGCATATGTGAAAAATGAATGATCCAGCAATCCTGGACCCATGGCTGCCTCCCTGTCTTAATATCTGGAGATACCAGAAAACTAGTTATGTATACCACAGAATATGAGAGAAGGGTATCAAGGAAACCTAGAGAAGGAAGGAAACAATGACAGCTAGAGTAGGATAGAAAGTCATAAAAACTATGCAGGACAGGGCATTTGAGCTGAAACTTAAAGGTAAGTAGAAATTCACCAGGGACACAAAAAAAAGCCAGGGCTGGTTGCACTGGGAATGGCATTCCAGACAGTAGGTTAGGCATGGGCAGTGATGTGGAGATGTAACAGGACTTGCATCAAGATGAGAGACCTGGAGTAACACCAGGGAAGGGTTAAGAAGGGGGTTAAGGGCCTGGGGCAACAAAGGGAAGCCACTAGGGATTATACAGCAGGGAGGTAGCATATTCTGATCTGGGTTTTAGCAGATTATTTTGGGAGATGGAGGGGAGGACTGAGAATAGAGGAAGGAAGAGAGAGAATCTGGGACAGTGGTGCTGAGGGCTGGGACAAGTCCTCTGGATATAGGAGAAAGGCATGGACAGGGGTGAGAGCTGAGGGTGGATCCACATATTCCTGGAACAGTTGGTGTGCCGAATGAGGTGCATAGGGTTCTTAAGAACTGACTGTGCACTCCTCTCCCAACTCACATTCTGTGGTGTTATATTGGAAGCTTGAAATTGACCATGGTAGTAACATACCACAGAAATTGGCAAGCCCTCAGGGCTTTTTCCCCTTCTTCTCTTGTTCTTTTTTCCCTGGAGAGTCAGCATACCACTACCAGAAAGGCAGTCAGAGGTTCTAGAGGGAAAAATGCATCTGTGTTTTGCTTTTTTTCTACTGCTTTTGGGGTCAGGTTCCTAAGTGGATCTGTGCTGGTGGCAAATTCTGAGTGAACTGGCTACATAAGAGATCCTTGTGCAAGCAAACGAGAAGAACAACAATAAGGCCTGTCTTTTCAGCAAAGAGGAATCAGTCTGGATTTAACTCTTGGAGCCTGCCTGTTCAATATTTTTATATATAAATATAATTTCTAAGTAATAATTACCCTTGCTGTGATAGAGACGGGATGAGAGGTGAAAGAGAGAGAGAGAATGGGAGAGAGACAGGCACAGAAAGACAGAGGAAAAGACAAAAAATAAAAGAAAGGAAGAGGGAAAAAGAAAAGAAAGGAGGGAGAGAACAAGGGAGGGAGGGGGGAAGGAAGGAAGGAAGGAAGGAAGGAAGGAAAGAAAGAAAAGAGACAGGCAGGCATCTGTCCTCAGTCACTGTAAATTATACACTGAATCTTTGAAACTCTATAATCATTAAAACACAGTAACCATGTAAACTGAGACCACACTATGTGCCAAGGGCACTATTTTGTTTAAATTTCAAATAAAATATGCTATTATTCCCTATCACCTATTTTATGGATGAGAAAACTGAGGTATATAAAGGCTAAAGAACTTGTCGTAGTCATCCTCCTAATAAGTCACAGAGCTATAGGTTTGGAGGGGAATTTGAACCCAATCTGTATAACCCTATGGCCTGCTCTCTTAACTGCTAGACAATAAGGCCTTTCTCCCAAATAAAACAAAGTACAAATACATTCCGACACCCACTCTCAGCACGTAAGTATCATGAAGAGTATGGAAAAAGTCCTTATCCTCAGGAATTAACCACCATGAATGCACAAGCAAAATGAATGACAAGGTGTTAGCTCAGGGATGATGCCCCAGGCCCAGCTGGTGGGAGCTCTTTGAGACTGGGGTGCCTTTCATCTTTGCATTGCTGGCACCTAGCACAGAGCCTGGCTCCATATGCATCTACTCCATGAACAGCTTGAGCTTGTCTTTGAAGGATGGATTAGATTCTTCCTGCCAGAGGGTAGTCTAGGAGCCTTTGCAAGAGAGGAGGATGGCTGAGCCAAGGTGTGCTGTGTGTGAGAAACAGAAAAGCAGCAGCAGATATGTCCATCTGGAACAGATCTTCACTTGCTGCATCCATTAGGACACCTTTCAGAGTCCTGCCTGGATGATTCATCACTGGATACCCGTTCCTTTAGCTCTGAAGTTCAGATTACAGGAAACTCTATTACCACTTAGTTACAAATCTTCTGATGACTAATGAGCTGCTGATGGTTTTAGATGGTTATGGACTAAGCTTGTTCACAGAAGAATAACGAATAAGGGAGAGCAAATGGATATTTTAAAACCTTGATTCTTTGGTCAAATGGAGACAATAACTAACACAATGGCAAGAGTGGCTTTTGGATGATTTAAAAATAAATATTTCTTTCCTACAGGCTCTAAAGCTCAGAGCCATCTTTTACTCAAGTTCATTCTTTGCCTTTTCTGTGAAATCAGCCACCAAGTCTTATGTTTGTAAGACATTTCTTGAAGCTACCCTTTTCTTCTCTTCTCACTGCCCTGCACTGAAATTAAATCATGACCCTAAGCCCAGAGTGTGGCTGAATGTTTGCACAAAAGCTCCCTTAGAAATCACTAGTGCAGGTCCCTCATTACAGAGACCTGAAAGTAAGGCCCAGGGGCATAAGGCACTTTCCTAAAATGACAGGGCAGAGTTTGGATTATTCCCATTTTCCAAATGAGGAAACTAAGGCAGAGAAAGTTTAAGTAACTTGGTCAAAATTACACAATTAGTACATGGTAGGGCCAGATTTTACTATTCTTATAGGTAAGTCTACTCTCAAAACCAGTGTGCTATATATCTTCTGTTCAAGAGAGTATAGTGTGGTATAAATAAAATGAAGGTGCAGGTTCCAAATTCAAATCCTAGACCCTCTACGCGCTAGCTGCAAGACCCTGGAAAAGTTCTTTTTCTCCCTAAAGTGGAGATGATTATAGTTGTTTCCCCAGGTCATTGTAAGACTGAATGAGTCATGTGTATGGTGGGCCACATATAGCCCTTAGCGCATGGTAGTATCTAATACATATTAGCCAGGTTCCCCCTCAATGTTTTAACATTTAGGGTGTGAAGAACTTCTTAACTGAGTTACAAAGTTAGTAAATACTTTATAAGTATTATTTTAAAGGATTAATTCTGATTCTAAGATATTTCCTTTTGCTTCTTTACAGTCTTTTTTTGAATGTGACTTTCACAAATTCTTTGACCTATTGCCCACTCAATTTGCGTCCTGTTATTAATGTCACATGAGAGGGGGTGGGAGATAGAAATAAGTGTTGCCTTCCATGGCAAGGAAGAGCTCTACAGAAAGGAAGGAACCACCTCAATCAATGTGAACAGAGGAAGGAAAATGGTAGAGTTTTAACAGGAGATTTTCCAGCATCGACCCCAGTAGTGGTACAAGGCCATGCCTCCTCGTCAATATCTCAGTCCCCTGTACAGCTTGAAAGAAGGCAAAGGTGATTCTTACTGACTTGACAAGAGCTTGTGGTGAATAATAAACACCACAGTTCAGTCAGGCTGTTACCATACCAACTGGAAGGTCAGATGAACAAACATCTGAGAATGAATCAAATTACATAAAATCAGGAAGAAATAGATTTGCTGCAAGGTGACTGGATGATAAAGGGAAGGCTTGATTGGGTTTCCAAGGACAAACCACTTGGGAAAAAATGCTCTCTCTAGGCTCTCTGCATTGTTTTTCTTTCCCCCAATGCACCACAGTTATTCACATCTCTGGACCTTTGTTCCTAAGTGTTCCAAGGAGTGTTCTCTGAATGAGAGAGTTTCAGCATCGAGTAACGTCAACACTGGCCAATGCAGAGACTGGGTAGAACTTCAAGTTGATTTGATCCAGCAGCTCCATCTCTTTTCCTAGGGTTCTTGTGAATCCCCTCTTCTCTCTGTGCGTTGGCTTCATTTTAGGTTGAAAGGGAGAAGGCTGTTATGGTTCTGGTCTTCACATCCATGCATAGCCCTGTAGTAGATTAGATTATTGGTCAGAATATCCACTTCCTCCCAATCACTCCCAGGGAAGTGTATACTTTCCTGCTCCGTTCATGGCAGGCTTGACCACGTGATCTAGTTTGGCTATTTAGCAGGTGGGCTTGATACTAAGCTTGGCCATGTGACTTTCTTTGGCCAATGGAATGTTAGCAGATGTAACAGAGGCTAGGCTTGAGATATGCCTTGTATTTCCACTGGTATTCTTATATCTCTGCCATCACCTTGAGAAGAACATGCATACTCTAGCCTTCTGGTCATGAGAAGGCATGGGAAACTTCGTGTAGAACTTAAGCTAGATAAGCTGACCCCCTAAACTCATTGTTCAGCCCAGAGACAATCAAGAGAACTGAGTTGGCCCAATTAGCAAGGCCCAGACCAGCTAACTGAATGCTCTTGTGGGGTTTGGCTATGCTGCATTTTAGTGGCAGTAACTAACATCTGGTAACATGCAGTAATATCCAGATCAGAAGAGAGAATCTCTTGCATCATACTGACCTAAACCAGATCACGTGCCCAATCCCTGGCAAGGAGGATGGGTTTACCCTTAGAAAACTAAGAAATTTTCCAAAGCCGGGGAGGGGTGAAGTCAGATTTGCCTCGCATGTGAGCTGCTTAGGGAAGGAGTGAATATCTCAGTAAAATCAGATATCTCTTTAACGGGGGAGATGGATGTTACAATGGCAACATCTTTCAACCCCACAGTTATCTGGGCTCAATTCAAGTCCTGGGTCATATACAAGCCTACTGGAGCCCCCTAGCCTACCTTGTCTGCTTTTTCCTTTAGAGTCCTAACTGGACTGCTCTGTTAGTACAGAAATGGGTTATTGCACATTACTTTTCATGTAGCATCAAGAGAGTTTTGCTTTTAACAATTGAACTTTGGTTTCAACCCAAATGTAGCAACTTGGCTGAAATCTTGGGATCTGTAGTCATACCTGGGTTCAAGTTTTGGTCTCATCAGTTATGAGTTCTGTGACCTAAGGAAAGTTATTTACCCTCTCAGATACCTTAGTTTCCTCACATATAAAACAGGTAAATAATAGAACTGATGTCACAGGCTGTTGGGTGAATATATCAGTTAGTAAATATTAATTGTTGTTCTTTCCTACTAGGAGAATGAATTGGTAGAACTTTTTTTCATGGCAGACCAGCACTCGTTCTGAGTTTAAAGCATATTAACATTGTCTAGTTACATGTGGTCAACAAAATATTCAAGTCAAGGAGGTATGTGTCATCTTAGAAAAGCAAAATAGAAAGTGCCAGGGTGAGTCAATGGAGACAGAAGACATTGGCTGTGACCTTATTACCTCTCCTGATAGAGCTGTTAGTTCTATATTTGGTTAAGCCACTTTGGTGGTTGGTAATGAGAATCCACTTTAACCAGGTATATTAGTCTGCTTGGGCTGCCTTACCAAAATATCACAGACTGGGTGGCTTAAACAACAGAAATTTATTTTCTCACTGTTCTGGAGGATGGAAATACAAGATCAAGGTATTGTCAGGGTTGGTTCCTGGCGAGGTCTCTCTTCCTGGGTTGCAGACAGCCAGCTCCTCACTATGTCCTCACCTGGTAGAGAGAGAGCTCTGGTGTTCCTTCCTCTTCTTATAAGAATGCCAGTATTTTTGTTTGTTTGTTTGTTTGTTTTGTTTTGTTTTTTTCAGATTAGGATCCTGCACTTATAACCTCTTTTGATCTTCATTATCTCTATGAAGGCCTGATCTTCAAAAGTCACATTGAGCAGTAGAGTTTCAACATCAGAGTTTTGGGGAGACACAATTCACTTTGTAACACTAGCGTGGGCAAAAATGACATAGACAAGAACGCCAGAGCAAGAATACAGAGACTGGACCCGGAGCCTGGACAGTCACTGGAATGCTTTGCCATTTTCCTCTTGAATGTCTTAGCGAGCATCTGCTTCATTCTACCCCTGCTCTGCAGACCATCTCTCCCTGCTTCTCTATCTTCACAACATAATTTTGTCTCCTTTTATTTCATGTCATACTTCTACTCACCCTCAGAGATTGATCTCCTGGTAATGAGGTTCATTTCTAAATTCTGGGGAAAAGATTCTGCCTGGCCATCTTCAGATCAGGCGTCCCTTCATGATGCTAGTGCCAACCAACCTGCCAGGGATCCCTCTGAAAAATAGGTTCCATTCCCTGAGAAAGGGAGAACTTTTTAAGTTGGGCTTCAAAAAGATCACAATGATTTATTTGTTCTGTTTAAGAATGATAATTCCTGCCCAGGCTCCAAACCACCTCTGCTCCCATAATTCTTGCACAGAAAGTCTGGAGAGTGATGTGCAATTTGGTATGTTTAGAAAGGTTCCAGATGTTAACAATGATGAACAAACTTAAGGAAACTTTATCTTGGAACACTCACAAATATGGTATAAAGGAAGAAAAAGAATACTTGTAAAAAGAGGTTAAGGAGACTAGATTTTTCAGCTTGCAGAAAGTAAAATCGAGAATCCTGAAGCATACAGAAGACGCCCACAGACAGTATTTCCAGCTGTTTTCTCTCTTGACAAAGAGCAGTACAAGAGCATGAGGTTACATAGAAGGAAACATTTCTTATTAGGAAAAGAAGTTTTAAAACATAGAGGAGCTCTGTATCTCTGAGGCAGTCCCAATGTGCCTGAGTGTGGAGAAGCAGACCAGCTGGCCCTTCGGAATCCTCTTCAGTACAGAGTCTAGGATCCCAGGGTCAGGATTAGAACAAACCAGGCTTGAAATGAAAAACCAGCCCTTCCAGATGGGACTCAAGTCACTCAGAGAAAGAAAGGCATGAGGGATATGGCTTAATCTTATCATTTCTGACCCATTTACTGGTCAATCAAATTATACACTTAACTCCTTTAGAGGAAAAGAGGCCTGTGTATATGGGTTTGTTCAGTGGGTGAAGAAGTAGCCCAAACCCTGTCTCCTTTCATCATCCAGTCTTGGTCCCAGGGCAAGATGTGTTTATGGATCAGAGGTCCTCTCTCCAGACAGATAGGACCTGGTGGTTAGTGTGATGTTAGTGTGGAGATGTGGTTTGGCCCTTCCTAGGGTTTCAGATGCTTTCATGAAAAGGGGAAGCCGCGGGTGGAGTCAAGTGTCAATACAACATCCAGTCAAGCAGGCTGAGACCAGGGCCTCATCTGTTGACTTTTCTTTCTCCCTTAGTTACCTCTGCCCTTAGTTACAACATCAGATGGGATAAGGTTGTTGTCAGGGCCTTTTCTTTACAGACCTGATGCTTACCTGTCCACCTCTTGCTTTTCCACTTTTTCCAGCATTCTCCAGGCTGGCAGCTGGTATATATAATCTAGCTGTAAATAAAGTGACCATTTCAGGCATGTTCTTCTTCCTTAGATATATAACACTCTCCAAAACTTCATACAGGAGGGAAGAGAGAGGGTGATTCAGTAGATTATAATGATTCTTATAAGCTAGGCAGGATTCAGGCATTCCCCTGTTCCACAGAACTTATCCCACTGAAACCCCAGCAGAGTCAAAGTCTGCTGACACTAGAACTCCAGTACTCTGGCTGAGGCATCTGGGAGTACCACATGGCTCTCAATTGTACTTTCCTTTCACAGGGTATAAACATACTTGGCATTTGTTCTCTCATCCTCAACTCTCAAGAGAAAATGAAACTTCAAAGATCACCTATACACAAGTCAATTAACCTGGTATTTTGGAGCTGTAGCCTATGCTTCCTCCTGCCCAATCACTGTTCTCTGAACTTCATAAAGAAGTCCCGCAAGAGAAGGAGAACATTGTGATGCCTCCAAACACCAGCCCAGATGGTCATAGGGCCCTAGACCACTGAGTGCTTCTACAAGAATTACAGCACTATGCAACCCACATTCTGTCATTTGCCATCTCATCCATGCCCCCCGAACCAAGACAGGACTTTCTCAAGGTGGGTTTCAGAACTCTAATCCCCTGAAATGTTCCCCAGAAAAATTTCCCAAGGTCCAACAAGTTTGAGAAGTGTTCTGTACTGTGTTCTCCCTCCACTCTTTGACATTCACAAGCAGTTTAGCAAATTCAAAGCACTGAAAATTCCTACAATAAAATAGCTCTTTTGACTTTGCTCAGCTCAGAGAATCTTAAGTGTATCTTATCATAGAACTCTATTTATTTATTTATTTTTTAGACGGAGTTTTGCTCTTGTTGCCCAGGCTGGAGTGCAATGGCATGTTCTTGGTTCTCCACAACCTCCGCCTCCAGGGTTCAAGCGATTCTCCTGCCTCAGCCTCCCGAGTAGCTGGGATTACAGGCATGAGCCATCATGCCCTGACATAATATCTATGAAGACCTTGTGAAGTGAGCATTCTACTGAATATGGAAAATGCTGGCCCCCATCACTGTCTGGTTCAAATGAGAGGCACATGGATTTCCCAGGCCCCCACTTTAATTAGACATCTGTCGGTCTCATTATAATACTTGGAGTATAGATTTTTTAACTGTTTTATAAAGTGCTTTTTACTCCCAGTTCTTCACACCAAAATGACCTATTCATTAGGGGTTTGACATCAGCTGGTTTCAATCTAGAGCTGGGGCATTTCAACAAGTCACCAAGAAACTTTTTCATAAAGACATTCAGATGTACAAAGTTAAGGCAACCCACTTTTTGAAATTCATTTAGTACTTGCTGCCATCTTTCACTACTTAGTTTAAATACCATGTCTGGAGAAAATATATGTAATTTGCATTGTCAGTATCAAAAAAAAAAATGACAGTAATTGTAATTTCCGTGAGTGGAACAATCTGTTATAAAGGAAATGTTAATACTCTTAAAGTCTAAATCCTTTACAGAATGCGGCATCTCTTCTGATGTGTCTCTTGGGCTTGAATACTTTCCTTTAAACTGCACTGTATTTATAATTCTATTCACAGCTCGTGACACCCCAGTTTTGAATGTGTCTCCTGGGATTGATATTTGGTGCCATTTATTGACGAGGTAGAAGGAGGGTGAGAGGTAATCATTGCTGACTAGTGATCGATAGGGTAATCCTCAAACCTATCACAGACTCCCTAAAAACAGAGGGTGGCAAGGGTGATTTTTCTCAGCTTCAGTTCAATACAGCTATTACAGATATGTAGGCACTAAATTAGAGATGAATGTGGGGTTCCGAGGTATACATCACACCAGGCCCTTTGTAGTGTGAGCATCATGGAGCAGACAAAGAAGAGTCTGCGAATCACTCGCTGACACAATGTTGGCGAGATAAGCTGATGGCAGGGCAGTGGCCAGAGAAGGGGGGCAATAAGATCTGAAGACGGTGGATTGGTAAATGGCGAGGGGGACTAGAAATTGGTATTTATGGCCGAGTTTGCCCCCAAAGTGTAACTCTGACAAAGAGTTTCAAAATTGTCCATTTATTGTTTCTGTCAGCCTTTTTAGGACTGCTGAAAGAGAGCCTGCTGATCCTGACAAGATCAAAATGACCCTTGAAACTGTTTGATAATGGGCTGAACTCAGAGCACTTTGTTGCTCTCTCTACATGATGCCTTTCTGTTGCAATGTAAGCGGCAGGAAAAGAAAGGGGCTCTGCACAAAATCCACCCAGAAGCGGAAGTGTGTCTCTTCCCAAGCTGGAACTTCTTCAGTGGGAAATTCTCCATGTCCTACACAACATTTCAAGGACACTGCTTCCTTTATCTCAGCCCCCGAGGAGCACCTCCAGCCTTTTCTCTCAGCGGGGAGCATCCTGCCAGAATAATGGAATGGAGGGTAGAGCGTTGTGTTGGGTTTCTTCTGAGGCTGATGGAGTGAGCAAATGCTGGAGGTTGTTGAGGGTTTCCCATCCCTTCTACAAATGAATTGGGCTGGGAGGGGCGCAGGGAGGCTCCTCCAGTCGGAATGGAGTAAAGAGCTGCTCTTTCGCTCCCCATCTGGGTAAAGCTGAACAACTGTGGCTGAGCCCAGTCTTGAGTCTTAGTCAAAGGATCTGCAGTTGGATAATCCCCCAAATAATTGAAAGCTGTTTAAAGCTCAAGAAAACACTAAAAAGGGATTGCATTCATTTCACACAGCAAAGCTTACACAAATCTCTCCCTAAGGAGGACCAGCTACATAATTTGTGGAGCCCAGTGCAAAGTGAAAATGCAGAGCCCCTTCTTTAAAAATTATAAGAATTTCCAGAGAGCCACAGCAGAGCATTAAACAAGGTGCAGAGTCCTTCGGAGGCCGGGCCCTGTGTGATTGCACAGGGTGCATGCCCAGGAAACCAGTGATGCCCTGGGCTTCTATCTCATCACCCGCATTCTCTCTCTCTCTCTCTCTCTCTCTCTCTCTCTCTCTCTCTCTCTCTCTCTCTTTCTCTCTCTCTCTCCCCCCTGTCAGACACAGGGAGCTACCTTCAAGTTTCTGTCCTCTCCCTCTTCCAAGTGTCCCCCACATTCTTTCCCAAGCCAGTTCTGCAGAAACCTACTAGTCCTTCTCCGTACAACTCCATCTCTGTGTGTTATCCCATAGCTCCACTTGGCCTCTTGCCTCCTTCACTTTCCGCTATTTACCTGGCCCAGATTCAGTGCTATAAAGAATGATATTGCAGCTCATCAGATCTAGTCTTCCTTATAGGCAGAGGCATGAGGGAGAGGTTTAGAACATTTAAGTATGTCTGTTAGTACTTTATTTATTCATATGTGTTCATTATTGACATGTATTATTTGTTATCAAGTGTTGGAGGCTATTTGCCGTCCAAAAAATGCAACCACTTTCTAGCTTTGAGAATTTCTGTTCTAAAGTAGGCAACAATGATGATGATAGATAGATAGCAGCTATTATGCACCTACTATGTGCTTGCTAGTAAAGGTCCTGAACCTTTTACACACATGAGCTCCTTTAGTCCTCCCCACCATGTGAGGGATATATTATTATTATTTCCAGGTGCGCATGAGGAACTGGAGCTTAGAGAGTCTGTGGACTTGTCCTCGTTCACAACCCTACCATCTGGCTCTCCAGCTTGGGTTCTTGGTCCTATCAAGCTATGCTGCAAACAAATGACAGTGATTAGCTGTTCTCCCACACTGCCTCTCTGCCAGGCATAAACAGGTTCTTAATTAATATTTGCTGAATAAATGGATGTGTTAGTTATTAGGTAAGACAAGGAGATGAAGATGAAACATATAAAATAGAAAAGAATAGGCTAATTCTGGTCGGAGAACTGTGTACAAGTTCCAGTAATTCCTTAATTCTCTTGTTCGTGGAGATTTAAGTAGCAATTGCTGAACAGTCCCTTCCCTCTGGGGGGTCAGAGGCCTGGTCCGGTTCATCTTTAGATTCCCCACAGGCCTCACGTGGCACCAACTAGCCGCTCAACTAATTCCCTTAATTGAATTAATTTGTATTGAATGGAATTAAATTGAATCCGAACTTTTTTTTGTAAGAACCTGGCTTTCAGCAGAGAGAGATTTAAATGTAGATTAAACAGGCTCACTCTTTAGAAGTACACAAAATAACTGTGAACAGAGCCCAAACAACTCCAGATACCCAAACCTTCCATAAAAGGTTCCAAGCCTCCAGGTACCTGGCCTGAGCTTGCTCATTTTCCAACAGTGATGAAGGGGTTACATGAAGTCTTTACATTCTGCCACACTCCCATGAATGGGTATTAAATAATATTCCTTTAAGCTACTGGAACTGCTGCATGGGGATTCTGCCTCATCTTTATGGATGCGTTGTCATAATTTCTAGAATTATAGAACTCAACTCATGCCTCCATATATCCCAAGGAAACAATATATGAAGTTTTTCTTCCCTTTCAGCTCGGAGCACATAAAATGATCTCTCACAACTCTGAATCAGAGCAGATGAATTTAAAGACTCTTTCTTGAATAAACCTCTGGGTTGGGCTTAGGAGAGAAGTTCACTGTTCTGGCAGGCCTCTGTTTTCAAGGAAAACACAAAGGTGGGAATGTCCTGCGCACTGAGACCAAGATGTTCTACACACCACAGGCTGCCTCACCTCTTTCCCCAAACAACATAAGGAGAGGGAGAGAGTATTGCTGTCAACAGCTGGTAGTTGGAGGCATCCCCTCGCCTATATTCCCACTCCCCGACTCCATACCCTGTTCCCTGACCTCTACCCCTTGCAATTTACAAAGCAAGATCCAAACCAGGTTCTAACACAGTCTTGTAAGATGGGAGCAGCAGTCATTTTGGTCACCACTCACCCCATACAAACACACTGTCCAAGATACAGAAACCAAAGTACAGCTCAGGTAAGTAGCACTGTGGTCTCACATCAGGCACTGTCAAAGCAGGGATTCACACCCCAAATGTTTAAGTCACTATTCAGTAAGTTGGGTTTTTTCCAATTGGACCCTCAGACTCACATCCCCAGATCCTTAGATAAACCCATTAAAGACATAGGAACCTGTAACACTATTGTGTCTCCCAATTATTGAGATCTTACTATCTGTATGGAAAACTAACATGCTCAAGGTTCTGTGCACAGCTCAAGATCCCATGGGAAGGCCAAGGTCCCATGGGAAGTTCAAGGTTTCCTGAATAGCAGGAGGCAAAAACGGAACTGGAGCCCTGGTCCATCTGACCCCAAGGACATATACAAAAAGCACTCAGGTATGTTGCCTTTCTGTAGAAACATTAACTCTTCACCAGATAGCTATTGAATGATTGTAGATGAAACTGATCTTGGAAGAGAGAGAGTAGGGGAATCATTTACAAAGAAAAAGGGAACTGATCCATGGGTTTGTTTATCCTGAGGGCTCCGTTCATGCCCCAGTTTCCAGAATGGGGAGTCCAGACACCTGCTGGTGATTCTGTCTTCAACCAGGTGTGTGTGTGCACACATACATCCACACACACACCCCAGAACCCCAAAGAAGGTTTTACAAATTATTTACTTCAACCTTTACTGAGTCCAAAGAATAGTAGGGCTTTGGGTATAGCGCCCAGCCTCTAAGAATTTTTAGAGCATCCCTGCAGGACCAACATTTCAGCTATAGAACCTCTCATTCACATTCTCTTCCCATCTCCAAACATCCCTCTTTCCTTGCAGCTCCTTTTTTCCTCCACCCTAATACCACTTTCGCTTTGTGGGTTGGCAGTGATTCTTTCTTCTACCCAGTTCTGTTCCTAAGGAGAGGGAAACTTCAAATCATGAGGATGAAAAAACGGATAGAGGCTCTGGGTAGATTATTTTAAAGAACCAGCTTGACATGTTGCCCCTAAAGGTTAACTTTCTGTTATACTGACTCATATACCACATTATCTCCATCCTTTTTTGGAGTTGCTTTGCAAACATTTCTTTCCATTACTTTATCTATGAGAAGTACCAGGATCCAACAAGAAGAAAAAGAGAGAAGAAAAAATAATTCTACCCAGATACACTATGTATGTGAAACTAACTGAAACGGACATTTATCCATCTCTTTCTTCTTTTGGTAACAGTACCCCAATCTTCTTTTGTAGCTTTGGAAAGACATCAAGGGCTCCTGACATCACCTGAATCATGTTCTGCCTGAAGGCTTGTCTATCTAGGGATTATTCTGTTGTAAGAGCAACAAAATCCTCTTTGACTTTAACTGGTTTGAGTTTGGAAAAAGAGCCACCAATGAAATTTATTTTTCCTTGAAATTGTAACACTAGCCAGATCTTTCTGGTTATGACTCATTGGATGTTTGGAGGTCCAAGGCCAGCGTGTGACAGCAAACCACTGTTGGCTTTCTCGTGGTTGTTAAAGTGTGATAAATGGGCCTGATCAGGGGAGGGGAATGGGAGGGGAATCCTTGAGCCAGAGGGATGGCTCTGCTCCGGTAGCATTAAGCTCTTCTGCAGTAGAGAATCCACAGAATGGCTTCTTGCCATTCTCAGACTAAGCCTCTCAGATTAAGGGTGAATTCTCACTGGGCCCCAAGGTGGGACTGGACCCCCTGCACCTGCATGCAGCTACAAAAAGATGAACCTGGGAAAGAAGGAACAAAACGGAAAGACTGCAGTGCTGTCAATCTTATTCCTCATTGTTCTAGGCAACAGAGGAGTGTCTGGGACCACATGTCTGGGATATCGTCAGTGGCTTGGACACTTTCTAATTTAAAGATGAAAAGCCACTGTGCTCATTACTTATTTTCTCTCTGTCCCTTTCTATCTCTCTCTGTCAAGCCTCTCTCCTCTCTGAAAAGGCCAGGTCCAGCTCTAAGGGGATTGTTCCCAGGGTAAACAACCAGTTTCTTTAGCCACAATCCAGGCTTTCTATTCCTTTTCCTTAAGGCCTGGCTACCAGGAGTAACCAATGCAAATGCAAACAAACTAAGCAAGTCCAAGGGGCCTAAGGCTTAGTAGGGTCAGCTAGAATCAAAATTGATCTTGGAGGCATATTTCAACTTGTTCTACAGATAATTAAGTGCTCCTAGACTCTTCTCCAAGGAAACCCAACAGTGCCCCAAAGAAAAATCAGGGGAAAGTGTAAGGAATATTTATAAGACCACCCTCTGGATGGGGTTTTAATGGGGGTGGGGGGCAGTGAATATAAAATCTGTTTGTTTATTTTTGCAAACAGCCTATTTTGCTTACTTGATCTAACGACTGAAGAGATTAGTGCCATTTGTTGGGGAAGGAAAATGAAAAAGGGAGAGAAGAAAAATGTTAAATAATAATAGAAGTCTTCAAAATAATTTTTTTTTTCATCTAGACCCAGGAGAATTGTGGCTCGTCTGGGGTCAGACCATAAAATATAAACAGGGATACCAGGGGAGAAGATAATATAAAATATTCCAGATTCCATTTACCCATTCATGCACCCACATCTCTCCTCCCACTTTTGCCTGGTTAGCCTCTTCCTTCCTTTAGATCTTAGATAAATTACCTTCTTTAAGAGAGGCCTTCCCTGGCCTTCCAGAAGAGATCAACTCTTCTGATCACTCCCATAACTTCTCCTCAAAGTTTTTCTTTTTTTTTGTTCCCATCACATTACAATTTTACACTATTTGTCCAATTATTTAAGTAGTCTTTCTCTCCATGACTTTAATATCATCTCCAAGAGGACAGGGAATCTATGTCTATTTCTACTTGCTATTGAAATCCCTGTACCTAGTACAGTGCCTGGCATACAGTGGTGTTCATAAGTGGCTCTAGGTTGAATGGATAGATGTCATTCTACGTAGTTCCTGAGCACTTGCTGGCTGATAATGGCAATACACTCTTAAGGAAAAGAGTGATCTGGGTAAGTGACTTGGCCTAAGACATAGTTTATCCTATGTGGATGATAATAAAAAGTTACATACTCCATTTGAGCATCAATAAGGTTAATAATTGCAATGATCTAAACAGATGAAATATGTTTAAATCCATAAGTTAACAGTGATTCCGTTTTTTAAAAAAGACTCTAATTGGCCATTATTTGATGATGGTCATGAACAATTCATTATTGATAACTAAAAAATAAAGGGAAAGATTCAAATGTTAATCTTGCTTTTTCCACATATCTATACCACTGATCAACCACAGGTGGGAGGAGGTTTTACTTTATAGAAATATTCCAGCAAATACATATTATAAAGTAACATTTAAATATAATGATTTTGAAAACCTTGATCTATTAATTGGTCATGGCAGATTATTTTGTCCAAAAAGGACACAACAGTATTTAGGTTCCAGGGCCATGACATCAGACAAAGCCTATTTCCCCACTCCTTGAAATTGGAGGACGTTTTCAGCTGCCTCAGAGAATGGAAATGAGTTTACCATTTTTTTTCTCCAGTGTCCCCTGCCCAAACTCAAGGAAGCCTAAACTTTACAAATGGGTACAGGATAGTGAGAGCTCCAGGAGAAGCGCTTTTGTCCTATCAAGAGAATTCCTAATGGTTGGAGGGAGTGGGGAAATATCCTAGTCTTTTTTCTCTTTTTCCCCTCTCTCTTTTTTATATTCTCTTGTACACAGGCTGTGGTGATGCATAGGCACCTAAAACTTTGAGGAAGCAGGATTTTCTTCTTGGATCAAAGGAGCTGTTGTCTCTAAGAGTGTGTGGGGCAAACCCTAGTTTCTGTTTGTTTGTTGCTGTTGTTCTGTCTTTCTGCTGCCTAGCCTTGGTCAAGAGTGCAGTCACAGGAAATGTGCAGCAGAGTGGGATAAGTAAAGCTCCAGTTTTCTGAATGGAAGATGGAAAGGAAAAGCCATGGGAGCCAGAAAGTACAGGGGAGATCATGGAGAAGAAGGAGCTTGGGGAAATGAACCCATAAAATTACTTGTGGATTCCTGGACTTACCCCAAGTAGCTCATGCATAGATCTGACCCTAAACAATACACTATAATCAACCGCCCAGATCCCAGACTGGCTGCTGAATAGCCCTGAACGACCTGAATAACACCATAGAGTCGTTGAAAATGAACTGGACATTAAAACCACAATTCCCAGAAGGCTGATCAGAACTTGTGACCTGAACCTAACCAGTTTAAATGCCTGCTGAAACAAAACTACCAACATTCTTCATAGGACCTAAAGAAGAAGCAGAGTCTCATAACACAATATTCAAAATGTCCAGGATCTAATACAATTTTACTCAGCTTATAAAGAACCAGAAAAATCTTGACGCTGCAGAATGGAGCCCCAAAATTGACAAAACACAAATACAACCAGTTGATTTTTGACAAAGGTTTACAGGCAATTGAATGAATGGGGGTAGTTTTAAAAAATGGTATTGGAATAATTGGACAGTATATGCTAAATAAGGAAATAAATTCCAATCTAAACCTACATATTATGCAAAATTTAACTAAAATGGATCATATATATGGATAAAGAAAATATAGTACTTATACAAAATGGTGCTTATACATAATTTGGCCATAAAAAAAGAATGAGATCCAGTCATTTGCAACAACATAGATGGAACTAGAGATCATTATGTTTTTTGTTTGGTTTTGTTTGTTTGTTTGTTTTGGCACAGGCTCTTGCTCTATCACCCAGGCTGGAGTGCAGTTACACGGTCTCAGTTCACTGTAACTTCTGCCTCTGAGGCTCAAGTGATTCCCCACCTTAGCTTTCCAAGTCACTGGGATGACAGGTATGTGCCACCATGCCTGGCTAATTGTTTTTTTTTTTTTTAATTTTTAGCAGACACAAGGTCTCACTATGTTACCCAGACTGGTCTCTAAACACTGGCCACAAGCCATCTACCCACCTCAGCCTCCCAAAGTGTGGAGATTACAAGCATGAGCCACCGTGGCTGGCCTGGAGAGCATTATGTTAAGTGAAATAAGCCAGACACAGAAAGACAAACATCACATTTTCTCACTTACCTGTGGGATCTAAAAATCAAAACAATTGAATTTATGGACATAGAGAGTAGAAGGATGAGAGGCTGGGAAGGGTAGTGGGAGGCTGAGAGGGAGGTGGGGATGGTTAATAGGTACAAAAAACAATTAGAAAGAATGAATAAGAACTACTATTTGATTGTACAATAGGGTTCCTATAGTCAACAATAACCTAATTGTACATTTTGAAATAAAGAATGTCATTGGATTGGTTTGTAACTCAAAGAATAAATGCCTGAGGGGATACCCCATTCTCTATGATGTGCTTATTTCACATTGCATGCCTGTATCAAAACATCTCAGTTACCCCACAAACATATACACCTACTATGTACCCACAAAAATTTTAAAAAATAGAAATAAATAAAATGCATTATAGATCTAAATGTAAAGTATAAAATTATAAAATGTTTAGAATAAAGCACAGAAGAAAATATTCATCACCTGGGTTTAGGCCGTTACTAGACATGACAAAAGCATGACATATAAAGAACTCACAAAACTCAACTGTAAGAAAACAACCCATTTAAAAATAAACAAAAGGTTTCAACAGACAATTAAAGAGGCTATACGGAAGACAAACAAACACATGAATACATGTTTAAAATCATTAGCCATTAGGAAAATGCAGATTGAAATGACAATGAGATATCATTACATATCTAATAGAATGACTAAAATAAACATTCTGAGAACTCCAGGTACTGATAATCACATGAAGCCACTGGAACTCCTCTCTGCTGCTAGTGAGACACAAAATGGTACAGGCACCCTAGAAAATACTTTGACGATTTCTTCTAAATTCTACATTAATTACCATATGACATACAAATCTCTCTACTATATATTTACCCTAGAGAAATGAAAACTGATGTTTATTCAAACATTTATACATGAATGTATGCAGTGGTTCTGTTCATAATTGCCAAAACCTGGAAACAACTCAAATGTCCTCAGCAGGTGAATGTATGAACAAACTGTGGCACATCCATACAACAAAATGCTACTTAGTAATAAAAAGGAATGCATTATTGATACTCACAGCACCTTGGATGAATCTCAAAAGCATTTCGCTGAATGAAAGACGCTAATCTCAAAAGATTACCTATTATGTAAACCCATTTATGTGACACTCTCAAAAAGACAAAACTATGGTGATGGAGAGATAATCAGAGGCTGAAATGAGGTAGCAGTGGGGGAAAGTGTGACTAGGATGGGATAGCAAAAGGGAGCCATTTGGAGGAATGGAACTGTTTAGTACCTTGATCATGGTGCTGGTTAGAAGGAGCTATACATGTGTTATCATAGATCTGTGTACCAACTATGCTCAATTTTACTGTATGTTAATCTAAAAGCATTTTTAAATAGAAACTTTCTCACTAGCAGTCCTTTAACATCTTAGAAATGACTAGAGTTTCTTGGCCAGGTGCAGTGGCTCATGCCTGTAATCTCAGTACTTTGGGAGGCTGAGGCAGGAGGATCACAAGGTCAAGAGATTGAGACCATCCTGGCCAGCATGGTGAAACCCCGTCTCTACTAAAAATACAAAAAATTAGCTAGGCATGGTGGCGTGTGCCTGTAGTGCCAGCTACTCAGGAGACTGAGGCAGGAGAATCACCTGAACTCGGAAGGTGGAGGTTGCACTGAGCTGAGATCGCACCGCTGCACTGCAGCCTGGTGACAGAGCGAGACTCTGTCTAAAAAAAAAAAAAAAAAGAAATGCTTAGAGTTTCTCAGGAGATAAATATAAACAGCCTTATTATTATCTAAATTTCCAGTATATTCTGATGCTCTTTTCTAAACTTTATGAATATATGATTTGTTTACATTTGTCTTACCAAGGAGAACCACACATTTAGAGAGAAGCAGCCCTCTCTCTCCCACGCTCACAAGATAAATGTCAGTCCACCTGCACTTGCTCATCAGTGACACCATCCTCGTGACAATGAAAACATGATGATGATAAGTCTTCAAACCACAGGGAAGTGCTCCTAGTACAGCAAAATGTCCCAGTACATTATCATTTCTCTACCAGCTAAGACGAATTCTGCCCCAGATGCAATAGGATAGCAGTTGGAAGTAGGGACTTGTGCAAAAGGCTGATCATATACAATAATTCTTCTAGAGTAAGAGATGCTTGTACCAGAGTCAGGCAAGAGAAAGGTGTTTAGGACTCTTTTGAAGAAACCATGTTTGAAAACTTTAAATCACAGGTGTAGCTGCGGTGGTTTCATTATGTGCTCTCAGTTAGTTGATACTCCTTCTTTCAAGAGGTGGAATCTAATTCTCCTTCCCTTGAATGTGGGCTGGACTTAGTGACTCACTTCTAACAAGTAGAATAAAGAGGAAGTGACAGGTATGTGCCTTTGGAGGCTAATTCATAAAAGTCACTGTTGTTTTCTGTCTGATCTCTCTGATCTCTCTCCTCTCTCTCTTTCACTCTGTTTCATCACTCGCTCTGGGGAAAACCAACTGCCATATCCTGAGAACACTCAGGCAGCCATGTGGTGAGGCTCATGTAGACAGAAACTGAGGCCTTCTGTCAGACTGCCACAGAGTGCGACTTCAGATTTGCAGCCCTTCTGACTTCCTAACCACCACCTTCTAAGCCAGAGCCTCCTGAGAAATCCTGAGCCAGAACCACTCAGCTGAGCCTCTCCTGAATTCTTGACTCCCAGAAACAATGTGATAATAGATGTTAGCTGTTTTAAGCTGCTAAGTTTGGGGCAACTTGTTACGCAGCAATAGACAAATAATATAACAACCATATTAGTGTCAAACTGTTCTTCTATTTAGAAAGAAAAGAAAAGGAAGGGGAGGCAAGAAATGAGATCAGGATTCAGTTCAACATTTTTACCAAGGCAAGTAATTCAAGTTATCTTAACTTCTTTCTCTGGAGGCCAGGGAATTATATAAAGATCCAGGGAATTTCCTAGAAATGATTTTTGAAATTAATCATCTTCCTGCATAGACATTCTCAGACTGATATTCCAGGTGGCAGCTGGGGAAGTTACACTGAATATCACCATCTACCTCCCACCAGGGATTCCCAAACTTCTTATTTATCAAGTAGCTTTTTAAATAGGATATGTTATATAAACAGAGCCTAGCAAAGGACTGTGCACAAGATTGGCACTCGATAAATGTATTTTTGGCTTGAGCAATGGCTGCTATGTTTATTCTTTTAATTAGCAAACACTGAGTTCATATTCAAGTCAAAAAGACAAAATAACAAAACCTGAAACCAAGGTAAAATCATGCTCCATTTCTCTGTACTCATACGTAAGGAAACTTCTTTTCATTTAGCCTATGCCATGAGATGGTTGCATGAGAAGTTACTCTAAGAGAAAAGTATTTGATGTTCATGTCTTCTAATGCTGAGAATGGAAAATCTACCCAACAACTCATGAATCAAAGAACAGCTAAGAGAAAAACAGGCTTGAGCAACACTGCTTGTTGCATTAACAGGAAAATTGAAAATAGGGTCACAAGGGTCAGATGGTTATTATTGGAACCTGGCTCCTATGAAACATAATATGTACCATTTCCCCCATCAAAATTGTGTTACTTTGTCCAAGTCACCCAATGAGGCACAGGATAAGGTGTTTTTCTGTTGCACATAACTACCTGGGTTTCAAAAGGACTTCCATTTAAAAGTGAGGTCCTGAAGAACACCAACAGTGACAGAAAAATGATATATTTCTGTAACCTCAGCATCACAGAGAATAGTTCCATAAGAAACAGTTGACAGAAACAGAAAACTTTATTATCGAACACATATAGCACTATTCGGCAAAAATCTGATGCTGGTGGCAACTTCCAAAACTAGGCCTTCTAGAGGCTCTCATTCTGTACTAGAGTTTTAAGAAATTCAGAACACTTTACAGATCAAGGTGCCTTTATGACTTTGTTTTGTGGATGGATCTGTGTGTCAATAAGAAGTTTTTGAAAATATCAAACAAATAGCAACTATCAAGGAAGTAGGAGAGAAGAGGTGTACAACAAAGAAAAATCAAACTTGACGTACAATTTCACATGAACTTGCGCATGGGGTTTAATAAGGTTTCAAAGTCAGCTAATTATAAAACTCTCTAGATTAAATAATTGGCCCATGAAAGCTTTTATTAAAATGTCACCTGGATATCCCACTCCAAAAACATCCAGTGCCATCTTGGTGTGAGTAGCCAGCTGCTGGCTTCTGAACAAAGGTTTTGAGTTAAGACTCAATATGGTGCTGTTGCTTTGAAATCTTGGAAGGAAGGAAACTACTCAGTGTCTCTTGCTTGATCCAAAGCATTCCTCATAAAAGCCTGCAGTGTCTCAACTGAAAATCAAAATGAGAACATCTTATATGCATTAATGGTGGCCACAAATTTCAAAGAAGGAGAAATGTATATAGAGCTGAGAAAAATAAGTGTATAGCAACGTATTTTATTTCTAAGAGACATCTAGAATTTCACAGCTATGAAGAGAAAGGTAGAAAACAAACAATTATTTGAAAGAAAATGAAAACTTTGCTTAATCAATCTGTTAAAGGCTGATGTGAAAGCATTTTCTTCTCAAAGCAGAACCAGCTTACTCATTACCTCTTTCCTCCAATGAGTAATCCCTCCCTCTCTTCTCATTGCCAGAAATACCCACTACCTCTTTCCATATTGAAAGTGAAACCCGATGTTTTCTTTTCTAATAACAGCATCTGCGAAAATCACACTCTGTCCTGGATTTGCACAGCACTTTCCTGCTTCATCCTCATAGAGTCAGGCACTGAGTAAATGGGTAACAAATATCTGTCAGAGTGAACACACTGGACCTAAAGGTAAACAATGACAATAAAAGTAATTCGGTGCCATTAGGGGCTAAGAGCATGAGTTAATCTCCTCTGTGTAAAATTCCCAGAGGCCACTCAGACTGACAAATTTAAATTCCTCCTAAGTTGGAGAGTTCATTTCCCCTGAAGCTACATAGGCCACACTTGGACACCTTTAATTCTTAGAAAAGTACTCCTCTATATTAAATGGAAATTTGCTCCCTGGAATCTCTACCCATCAGGCTCTGTTTTGACCCCTGGGGCTCCAGGACAAATCCCATGCTTGTCCATATCGCAGCTCTCTGGTGACTGGAAGGCTGCTGTCTCATCTCCCATGAATGGCATTTTCCCAGTGGTCAATCCTAGTGAAACAGGAAAAGTTCCCTTGTTCCCCTTGCAGGTCGTGCGATAGGGGTGTGGCTTGCTTCTTCAGTGCCCACTGCTCAAACCTCTAGGGAAGCATACAGACAGGCAGGCTGTGGGGCTCCAACCCAATGGCAGTGTCCAGGGGTGAATGTTTACAGCTGAAGCCCCAATGGGTGTGTGTAAGAGGGAGCTGTCTTAGTTTAGCTGTCCATAGGTGGTTTGTGTTAGTCAGCTCAATTAGACCCCTGCCTTATCACAAGGACAGAGGGCTTTCTGTATCCTGGGATTCTTGCCTTGGTGTACTGGAAGAATCAGATCACATGTGGGCTTGGGGAATGAATGCAAGGTTTTATTGCATGGAAGTAGCTCTCAGCAGATGGAGGAGCCAGAAGGGAGATGGTTTTCCCGTAGAGTAAGGCTGCTTGGCTGCCCAACTCTTTTTCAGCCACCTCAGCCAAACTCTGCATTGTTCTGCCAGTCAATGGCCTGGCAGTGTGCTGGTGTCGTGCTACACTGGTGCCTTCCTCTCATCATCCAGCCACCCATGTGTTCCTCTGCTGATGTGCTCCTCTTGATGTCCAGCCACCTTTGTGTCTGCCTGTGAGGGTTTCGGGGTTTTTATAGGCACAGGATGAGGGTGTGGCAAGCCAGGGTGGTCTTGGAAAGTGCAATATTTGGCCACAAATGCATGAGTGCCTGTTCTCACCTAGGTCCGTGGGCACAGGCCGGGGGTGCAACCCTCACCAAGGAGCATGCCCTTTTCTTCCGAGCACTTCCCTGCCCCACTTCCATATCACTAGGTCCTTAGTGGTTCTTCTGTGTGCATGTTTCCGGCAGTGTTTTTTGAAGTCTAGTTCGAAAGGCCTCTACATTACAATTATCTGAGGAGAATCTTCATTGTGCAAATTTCAGGGTTCCCTGTTCAAACCTGCTGTATCAGATTCTCTGGGGTGGAGTCCTAGAATCTGACTAGATTTAGCAAATGCCCAGATGACTCTTTTTTTTTTTTTTTTTTTTTTTT